>NC_044397.1:93124895-93466451 GCF_006542625.1 Nomascus leucogenys | reverse complement strand
TGAGGATGGCAGCTGTAGGGTTTTTATAGACACCTTTTATCTGGTTGAGGATATTCCATTCTATTCCTAGTTGCATGTTTTTAATCTGCATGAATGCTGAATTTTGTCCAAGTGAGTGCTGAATTTTCTGCATCTACTGAGATGATCATATGGTTTTCCTCTCATGCTAATGTGGTTAATCATATTGATTCTTGGGTATTAAACCAACCTTGCATTGCTGGGATAAACCCCACTTGGTGGTCATGGTGGAGAATCCCTTTTATAGACAGCTAGATTCAATTTGTTAATATTAAGGATTTGTGCGTCGATATTCATGAGGGATATTGGCCTTTGATTTTCAGTAATGCGTTTTGGTTACACTGGCCTCATAAAACACATTGGGAAGTGTTCCCTCCTCCTCTAGTTTCTGAAAGAGTTTGGGTAGGATTGGTGCTGTTTGTTCCTTAAAAGCTTCAGGATCAATTCTGTTGTTGTTGTTGTTTTCCAGAGAAGGGGTCTCTCTATGTTGCCCAGGCTGGCCTTGAACTCTTGGGCTCAAGCCATCCTCCTGCCTTGGCCTCCCAAAGCACTGGGATTTCAGGCGTGAGCCACTGTGCCTGGCCTGGGAACAATTCTGAAGGTAGAGTTGTCAGCCTTTGCTGATGGCTGGGATGTGGGAGGCAAGAGAAACAGCGGGGAAGGGCACCCTAGGGTGTAAGCCTGAATCATGGTGGTTTCCTTGGATGTGGAAAGCTGGAGCGACACCTGGTGGAAGGAGCATTGGTTTGGGGTGTGGATTAATTTTGGGGTGCCTCTCTGGTGCTGGGGCAGAGATGAGGTCAGGGAAATGGAAGTCAGAAGCATTTTCAACAAAAAAGCGGGACCCACGAGCGTCTCTGTCTCTGACTTTGTGCCCATTACCCCCAGCTTCCTGTTCCCATACTGCTTCTGGTCTGTGTTCACTGGCCAGCGTGCAGAACTCTGTCTTCTGTCAGGCCGTGGAACCCTAGCGGCCTCAGGCCTGTCGTTCCTGGGGGACTCCTGACCCCTGCTGGCTCTGGTCAGCACGGTCGAGGCCAGCGTGGCCATGCAGTGGCGAGGGGGTCCACAGAGCTGGGTCCTGAAGGGAGGTAGAGACTGTGAGAAACTGGAGGCAGAAGGGCCCGGAGTTCACAGACAGACCTAGGCCCGCCCGGAAAGCCCCTGTCTAATGGGCAAGGCGGAGGAGCCAGGACTTATCCCTGTGGACAGTGGGGGCTTTGGGGAGGCACAGAGTGGGAGGGACCTGGGGAGATCCCGGGAGCTTGAGCCCTGGCCATGGAGCTGGGACCCCCAGGAGTGTCCTTTTTATTTTGAGACAGGGTCTCGTTCTGTCACCCAAGCTGCAGTGCAGTGGCACAATCATAGATCACTGCAGCCTCGGCCTCCTAGGCTCAAGTGATTCTCCCGCCTCAGCCTCCCTAAGTGCTGGGATTACAAGTGTGGACCACAGTGCCCGGCCCCAGGGGTGTGCTAACCTCTCTCACCCTGGGCGGTCCCCAGGCTCAAACCAACAATTCCTGAACCCTAGGAGCTCTCCTCGTGGGTACAGCTTCTTCTGTTTACAAACCTTCTTCCCTTCATATCCATGTCCTCGTCTGAGTCCAGGCAGGAAATCAACACCCAGAAACAGGCAGTGATGGGCAGCAGAGGCCTCTGTGGCAGAAGGTCTCACACTACACGGCACTGTCCGGGTCCTTGCACGGGTGTTCTGGAGGTGCAGGGAGGCCTCCCCTCAGTCGTTAAAGGCAGGAATGGACCTGCGGTGTGAGGCTGATAGTGACTTACTTTCTCCCAGCTTCTGGGGCCACAGTGCGTTCATTCCCCTCCCCTCCCCTCCCCTCCCTCCCCTCCCTCCCCTCCCTTCTCCTTTCTTTCCTTTCCTTTCCTTCTTTTTTTGAGATGGAGTCTCGCTCTGTTACCCAGGCTGGAGTGCTATGGCGTGATCTCAGCTCATTGCAACCTCCGTCTCCTGGGTTCAAGTGATTCTTCTGCCTCAGCCTCCTGAGTAGCTGGGATTACAGGCACCCGCCGCCACGCCTGGCTAATTTTTGTACTTTTAGTAGAGATGGGGTTTCGCTATGTTGGCCAGGCTGCTCTCGAACTCCTTGCCTCAAGTGATCCGCCCGCCTCGGCCTCCCAAAGTGTTGGGATGACACGCGTGAGCCACCGCGCCCGGTCTCATTCCCTTTTCTCTTTGCCTCTTTTAGGCACTGGGACTTCATTTCTATGCTCACAAGATGGGAGTGGCTGGGAGCACCAGTGGCTTGGGGCAGAGGAAAGGCACGGTGGGGGAGATGGAGCGGCAGGCAGCCTACCTCCTAGGCTAGGATTCTGGCTGTGTTACCCTGTGCAAGCTGCTTAACCTCTCTGGGCCTCGGCTGCCTCATCTGTGAACGGGAATGACAGAAGGACCCGCCTGAGGGTTTGGAGGAGGATTCCGCGAACCAGAGCTACTTTGGAGAAGGCAGCGGGTCGGGGAGGTGCCAGAATGACCATCAGCAACATCCAGCTCCCGTCCTCCTTTGGAAGCCTTCGGAACCTGCAGTGAGGCGTGCCCTGAGGATCTCCGGCTGGTCTGGGGGCAAGACAGACCTATCTGTCTCACCTACTGGGGACTCAACCAATGTCTCCCAGAGTGGGGCCTCCAAGGACAAGACCCGAGGGCTCTCTGCCAGCACTCGGAAGCCGTGGGCCGTGGTGACCGTGGGCACGGGCAGCAAAGCTGGTTCCCGGGCCAGTGGCCTCGGCCCCCACACCGTGATCCGAGGGCTGCACTGACCGTGAGCAGGGAGTTGAAAGGGTGTGGTCTGGGCCAGGGTCAGGGGGCAGCCTGCAGATGGCATGGCTGGCTGGCTCGTGGGACCTGCTGGGGCTGGGGCTTTATACGGGGCCAGGAGGGTGGAGGCCTGGGGGATCCAGTGTCTCGGCTGCCGTGTCCTCATTTCTCTCTCAGTTCCCTCTCTACGTCTCCGCCTCTGTTTCTGCCTCTCCCTATCTCTCTCCAAATCTCTCTGCGCCTCCCTGTCTGAAACCGGGTTTTTCTTCTCTGACTCTTTGTTAAATATTAAATTTTCAATGTAATATGGAATGTAAAATATTAAATATTAAATTTCTCCTTTTAAAATATTAAAAGCAGGCCAGGTGCAGTGGCACACGCCTGTCATCCCAGCACTTTGGGAAGCCGAGGTGAGAGGATTTCTTGAGCCCAGGAGGTTAAGGCTGCAGTGAGCTGTGCTCACACCACAGCACTCTGGGCCGGGCCCCAGAGCGAGAGCCTGTCTCTTAAAAATCAGTATCTAGATACAATTAAAAGTGGCTCTGTAGCTGGCCGCAGTTCCTGGACTCCTCCAGCGGATCCTCTAGTGATGGGCAGCTGGGTTACTTCCAGTCTTTTCCGAGCAGGTCAGAGTGGCTCTTTGGGGTGGAAATGGTTGAGAGGAACAGGCGCATTCTGGTTTATTCTCTGGGGACTTCTGTCTGCGTCCCCAGGAAGTTGACCTCTCCCTCTCCCGGGCTGCACAGCATTCTGTTTTTGTCTTTGGGCCTCATTTCAAAGCTTCGTGCCCTGGGCTGGGCATTGGTGGCTCACGCCTGTCATCCCAGCACTTCGGGAGGCTGAGGCAGGAGGATCACCTGAGATCAGCCTGGCCAACATGGTGAAACCCCGTTTCTACTAAAAATACATAGCCAGGCGTGGTGGCTGGCACCTGTAATCCCAGCTACTTGGGAGGCTGAGGCGAAAGAATCACTTGAACCCGGGAGGCGGAGGTTGCAGTGAGCTGAGATCGCGCCACTACACTCCAGCCTGGGCAGTAGAGTCAGACTCCATCTCAAAAAAAAAAAAAAAAAAAAAAAGCTTTGTGCTCTGAACTCTGTCCCCACATGACTGTGGCCGAGGGCCCAGCCACAGAGTGGATACTCAACATCTTTTTCAACACTTAAGAGAGAAGGAATTGGATTTCAGAGAGGTTGGGACACTTTCCCTAAGCCACACAGCATGTGGTGGGAGGAGCCTTGGGCACAGGGCTTTGTGGCTGCAGAGGGCTTTGCAAACTTCATCAGCTCACTAGGAGGTGACGGAGTGGGCAGAGAGCAGTCTACAGTGTGGGGGGCTGTTTTGAGGGGTGCAGGGGTGGGGCAGGCCTTGCTTCCTCTGTGGGAGAAACTGTGGGGCTGAAAAACTGGACTTCCTTCCTCTCCTGCCTCCCTGCCGTTCCTGGAGGTTCTAACGAGGCCAGTTAGCCTCTAGGGCCTTGACGCGTTCTCCCACCGGGGGCTGAGGCCTCTGGGCCACTGGGACCCCGGGTTTCAGCCTCTGCATCTGGCTCAGACAGGGCAGGCAGGTGTGCCGCGTGGACAGCGTGTGGGTTTCCAGGCCGGTCGGCTCTGGTGTCAGGGTTGTGTTTCTCCATCGTGTGACATCCCGATCCCCCACCTGTCAAATGGACGCGGGGAACTGGTCCCCGACAGCGAGGCTTGTGGGTTGAACTTCGGCAGTCCGGGCACACCTGAACTCTGGCTGTCCTTCGCTCAAGGCTGTGACCCCACAGCTATCCCAGCAAACCCCCACCGTCCCCAGTGAGAGGCTGGAGGCTGGGGCTTGGGATGAAGTCTCGGCCAGTGGTGGCAGGGCTGGGCTATGTGGCCAGGGCCTGGGAGGGATGAAGAGCGGATGCAGGGGTTGGCCACGAGGTCCGATAACTAATTCCCCAGCCACAGGGGCTAATGCCGCTGGGCCTCAGCAAAGCCAGTGTCTGTGGGGCCCAGATACCCCTGCCGAGAAGCCAGCTGGTTCCATTTATTCGGAGGCAGCCAGGGAAGCATGAGCCCATCCAGACCCGAGGCTGAGCTCCATCCTGCTCTGCTGCTGCTTCCTGGCAACCTGGACCACACGCTGCCTCGGTTTCCCGAGCTGGGGATGAAGGGGTTAGCGGCCAGGATGACCCTCTCACGCTCAGGTCATAAGGGACACCATATCCTCTCTCAACCCGAGTGATGAATCAGACAGGCCCTGCCCTCCTCTGGGAAGACAGCACCTGGCGGACAGAGGTGCAACCAGGAAATGGAGTCCAGGAGGATGGCCCGCCTGTCGGGAAGAGACATTTAGGGGTGCGCAGGATGGGCTGGCCCCCTGGAGTGTGAGAGGTCCTAGTGCAGGTGTGGGAGGCTGGTGCCAGGGCCTGCATCTGCCCGGTCAGGACACGTTTTTAACATGTTTTGTAGGCCAGGCGTGGTGGCTCATGCCTGTAATCCTAGCAATTGGGGAGGCTGATCACTTGAGGTCAGAAGTTCAAAACCAGCCTGGCCAACATGGTGAAACCCCGTCTCTACTAAAAATACAAAAATTAGGCCAGGTGTGGTGGTTCACGCCTGTAATCCCAGCACCTGGGGAGGTTGAGGCGGGTGGATTACCTGAGGTCAGGAGTTCGAAACCAGCCTGGCCAACATGGCAAAACCCTGTCTCTACTAAAAAAAAAAAAATAGCTGGGCACGGGGGCGGGCACTTGTAATCCCTGCTACTTGGGAGGCTGAGGCAGCAGAATCACTTGAACCAGGAAGGCGGAGGTTGCAGTGAGCCGAGATCGTGCTGTTGCACTCCAGCCTGGGCAACAGAGTGAGGGCTCTGTCTCCAAGGAAAAAAAATGTGTATTTTTTGTAGAGATGGGGTCTCCCTGTTTTGCCCAGGCTGGTCGTGAACTCCAGGGCTCAAAGAGATCCTCCTACCTCACCCTCCCAAAGTGCTGGGAGGCAAGAGCCGCTGCACCCGACCTCAGGACATGCTGTGAGCAGGGAAATAACCCAGAGGGGGCTGGCTGTAGGTGACCAGTCCATCTCACAAGCGGGGCAGCAGTGGCGGCAGGTGTTAGCGGCATGGGCTGCGGGGTCCGGCCTCCTGATGCACCTGGGTCCTGATACACCCCAGCTCCTGATGCACCCCAGCCTCCTGATACACCCCAGCTCCTGATACAACCCAGCCTCCTGATACACCCCAGCTCCTGATCACCCCAGCCTCCTGATACACCCCAGCTCCTGATACACCCCAGCTCCTGATACACCCCAGCTCCTGATACACCCCAGCTCCTGATCACCCCAGCCTCCTGATACACCCCAGCTCCTGATACACCCCAGCTCGATACACCCCAGCCTCCTGATACACCCCAGCTCCTGATCACCCCAGCCTCCTGATACACCCCAGCTCCTGATGCACCCAGCCTCCTGATACACCCCACTCCTGATCACCCAGCCTGATACACCCCACCTCCTGATACACCCCAGCCTCCTGATACACCCCACCTCCTGATACACCCCAGCTCCTGATACACCCCAGCTCCTGATACACCCCAGCCTCCTAATACACCCCAGCTCCTGATACACCCCAGCTCCTGATACACCCCAGCTCGATACACCCCAGCCTCCTGATACACCCCAGCTCCTGATGCACCCCAGCCTCCTGGTACACCCCAGCTCCTGATGCACCCAGCCTCCTGATACACCCCACCTCCTGATACACCCCACCTCCTGATCACCCAGCCTCCTATACACCCCAGCTCCTGATACACCCCAGCTCCTGATACACCCCAGCCGATCCCCCACTCCTGATACACCCCACCTCCTGATACACCCTACCTCCTGATACACCCCAGCCTTCTGATACACCCCAGCTCCTGCTGTCTTGGGGGCGGGCCTGGGGATCCACAAGTCCCTCATCAGACTGAGGCTCCAGACTTGCCTGTCCCGGCCTTGGCTGTGCCCGCCTTGGTCACCCCTCAACCCTCACCCCCAGAAGGGACCATGGCTGGTATGTGATGAGCTCTGGGGACTGAGTCCAGTCTCCAGGAATCTAGGTTTCCTCAGAAGGTCAAGGGAAAAGCAAGATTCCGGGGCTCAGACACACTGAGGTTTGCAATTTTATTAAGAAAACAAAAATTCAACCTATACAAAAAGGAAAATGCTTCCGTTCCAGCAGGCAGTACTGCGGTGGGAGCAGCAGCCAAGTGCGCGGGAAACCGAGTTGCACCCGCCGCACCCCCGGCCAGGCTAGGCGTCCTGCTGCTGGATGAAGGGGTTGGGGATGGCCTCCATGCCGTCCTGCGGGCAGATCAGCACCACGGACGTGCCCCGGCACACCACGAGGCCCAGCTGCCGGGTGTCCTCCGTGAGCTTGTACTGGTCATCAGGGTCTGGGGAGGAGTAGACAGAGAGGACTGAGGGAGCTCCAGGAAGCCTCTGAGACCCCCCACCCACCCAAGACCCTCGCTCCGACCTCCCCACCTGCACCCTGCAGGCGCCATGAGCATGCGGGGACCTCAGACGGGGTGCACTCTGCGGGGCAGGTCCCCGGCTCCCACGGCTCAGACCCACGGCCCCTAGAGACCAGCGGCAGCTCCACAGACAGCAGCCACAGCCCTCCCTCACTCCACAAACCATGGGAACAGGGAGGCCTGGACAACAGCCGGCTACCCGGGTCTCAGAGCTCACTGGGGCCCAGGCACCAGGGCCGGGAACCAGGTTATCAGACGGCTGGCCAGAATACAGGCACCCTGGGCCTCCTGGTCTCTGCAAGGTCCCTGGAGCCCCAGGGGGCCAATATTCACCCTATAACAAAGAGGCTGGGGGCTGGGTGTGGTGGCTCACGCCTGTAATCCCAGCACTTTGGGAGGCCAAGGCAGGCGGATCAGGAGGTCAGGAGATTGAGACCATCCTGGCTATCACGGTGAAACCCCGTCTCTACTAAAACATACAAAAAAATTAGCCGGGCGTGGCGGCAGGCGCTTGGAGTCCCAGCTACTCAGGAGGCTGAGGTAGAATGGTGTGAACCGGGGAGGCGGAGCTTGCAGTGAGCCGAGATTGCGCCACTGCACTCCAGCCTGGGCGACAGAGCGAGACTCTGTCTCAAAAAAAAAAAAAAAAAAAAAAAGAAAAAAAGAGGCTGGGCCAGGTGCAGTGGCTCATGCCTATAATCCCAGCACGTTGGGAGGCCAAGGTGGGCAGATCATGAGGTCAAGAGATTGAGACCATCCTGGCCAACATGGTGAAACTTGGTCTCTACTAAAAATAGAAAAACTAGCTGAGTGTGGTGGCAGGCGCCTGTAGTCCCAGCTACTTGGGAGTCTGAGGCAGGAGAATCACTTGAATCCGGGAGGCAGAGGTTGTAGTGAGCCGAGATTGTGCCACTGTATTCTACCTCAAAAAAAAAAAATAAAAAGAAAGAGGTTGTTCGTGTGGGGTGGGGACCATGTGGGGTGGGGACCATGTGGGCTGGCAGCCCAGGGAAGTGCCGGTAAGCCCAAGACAAGCTCTCAAGAGGCTGAAGGTGATTAAAACTCCTCACTACTGTGGTCCTGCGGTGGTGGGGGCATGGGAGAACCATGAGGCCCAGGATTTTAAAATTTTTTTTCAGAGACCAGGTCTTGCTCTGTTGCTCAGGCTGGAGTGCAGTAGCGCAATCATAGCTCACAGCCTCAACCTCCCGGGCTCAAGCAATCCTCCTGCCTTAGCCTCCCGAGTAGCTGCGGCCACAGGCACATGTACCGCCATGCCTGGCTTATTAAATTTTTTTTTTTTTGTAGAGACAGGATTTCACTATGTTGCCCAGGCTGGTCTCAAATTCCTGGACTCAAGTGATCCTCCTGTCTCGGCCTCCCAAAGTGCTGGGATTACAGGCATGACCCACCATGGCCAGCTCCAAGAACAAATCTTGTCTCAGCATCAATGGGTCTGAGGGGCAAGACCTCTCTCTCCTAAGTCCTGGCATCCCCCAATGCCTGGGCCAGGCTGGGGACTTGCCAGCTGGGGACCTGCAGCAGGAGCTTCTGCGAGAGAGTCTGAGGACCTGGCGGCCTCACTGGGGAGGAGAGTGAGCAGGGGCAGGGAAATGAGGGAGGGTCCTCTGGGGTGGGGGCGGGGACCCTGTGTTCATAGCGGGGATTAACAAGGGCAGAAGAGGAGAGGGGCCTGAGAGGAGCTCCACAGCACGCTCACTCCCCCACAGCGAGGCTGCTCTCCACTGGGCACCACCGCTCACACCTGGAACCCCAGCACTGTGGGAGGCTGAAGCAGGAGGATGGCATGAGCCCAGGAGTTCGAGACCAGCCTGGGCAACACAGTGAGACCTCAGCTTATCTCTTTTTTTTGAGATGGAGTCTTGCTGTGTTACTCAGGCTGGAGTGCAGTTGCACCGTCTCAGCTCACTGCAACCCCCACCTCCCAGGTTCAAGCGATTCTCCTGCCTCAGCCTCCTGAGCAGCTGGGATTACAGGCGTGTGCCACCACACCCAGCTAATTTTTTGTATTTTTAGTGGAGATGGGGTTTCACCATGTTGGTCAGGTTGGTCTCAAACTCCTGACCTCAAGGGATCCTCCTGCCTCGGCCTCCCCAAGTGCTGGGATTACAGGTGTGAGCCACTGTGCCTGGCCTCTCACATCACCAATTTAACAAAAATTAAAATAATAAAACATTTAAAAAGGCTGTCCTCGAACTGTGCCGGGCGCACTTTAAGTGCCCCGTCAGTGTGTAGAGACCAGTGGGTGAGCTGGCAGCTCCCCCATCTCTCCAGGCCCCACAACAATGGAGCTTCCAGCTTTGTGAGGACGCCTAGGACCGGTGGGCACTCAAGCCCGTCCACTGGCCGCCACGAGGCTTCACGTCGGTAACTCAGAGGTTTTGTGGGTTTGAGAGAGGAAGAGCCAGCAGGCAGCCCCACGGCCACCCGCCTCGCCCCGCTGCCCCCTCCCCCCGCCGTCCCGCTGCCCCACTCACCTCGCATGTACTCAATGGTGCCGTCCAGCACAAGGTTAAGGAGTGGGTCGAAGCCCTTCAGGATTCCACTGGCTTGGAGGAATCACCGGGGGAGAGAAATGAGAAGGCATGAGATTCGTCCTGGGCACAGGGCCCGCCCCAGCATGGCCAGGTATGGGGCTAACTGCTCCAGAGATGGAGGACTGAGGGTAGGAGAGGGCTCCTGGGAGGGGCCGATGACAGCAGCCTCCAGAATGCTCCCCACCACAGGCAGCAGACCGCATCTGCGGGGGGCCAGATGGCAAACACTTCTGGCCGTGTGGACCGCAGGGTGCCGGTCACAGCTGCTGGCTCGGGCTGCCTGGGTGGAAGCAGCTTCGGTGATGAGTCCGTGTGTGGCTGAACTGCGGCCAGTCAGCTCTACTCACAGGCACTGAACTGTGAATTTCATGTAATTTCCACATCATGAGACAGTCTTCTTTTGATCCCTTTCCAGCTATTTAAAAGTCATAAAAACAATTCTCAGCTCAAAAGCAGTAGCAAAACAGGCAGTGGCACGTGCACGCGGTGGAACCACCAGCCAGGAAGAGGAGTGAGGCTGGCGCAGGCCACTGCATGGATGTGCCTGAGGACGCGCCTGAGGACGTCAGCTCGGTGAGAGACGCCAGACACAGAAGGCCGCGCACTGTGTGATCCCATTTCTATGAAATGTCCAAGACAGGCCAATCCACAGAGACAGGGAGGGGACGCGTGGGTGCCGGGGCCAGGGAGGGGACAAGCAGTGACGGCTGATGGGGACAGGGCTTCATCTAGGGGAGACAGAGTGCTCCGCTCTGACAGCGGTGATGACTGTGCCGCCGGACCCATGCTGAGACCCTCAGTGAGTTTACGGAATACGAAAGAACAAATCCCAGCCCCGCTGCTCAGGGCTTCCGGGGAGCGCACAACAGAGATGCTCTGAGACCCAGGTGCAAAGGCTTCGGGGGCTGAGACGGTCGCTGTGGCTTCTCTCTCCACGCTGCCTGCCCCACCCCTCAAGCCTCGCTGCCTTAGGTCACAACTTGCCACCTTAGGTTAGGGCTGTCTGACCCGGTGGTGACCTCTGCCATCTGATCCTGCTCCGTAGTGTCTGGTGACACTGAGAAGGGTGAAGGGGGAGCTGCGTGTCCCCAGCAGAGGCCAGCCCACCCTCCCTGCCTGGGACTCCCCTCCATTCCCCTGTAGGCTCCTCCAGCTGAGGCCCAGCAGCGGCTCCACCTCTGCGCTCACTGAGGGGCGTCCTGCAGCCACACCCTCCCTGCCCTCCTTACCCCTGTCATCTTTCAGCAACCCAGACAGCAACCCACAGCCCTTACGGTGCTGCCCTCTGCACGCCCCCGCCAATCTCAGGAAGCAGGCACCCCGGGCATTATTCTGCCCACCTGTCTCCTCCCAAGGCAGGGCTGAGAGCCCGTAGGCGGCTGCTCCACACACACTGAGGGCTGCCCTGTGCGGTGGTGCAGGGCGAGGGTCTGCAAACCACGACTCTCAGGCGAACCTGCCCTGCCGCTCCTCTCTGTAAGTCACAGTTTCACTGGCCCACCACCACACTCGTCCGCTCAGGGGCTGACCAGGGCGGCTCTCCTGCTCTGCTGGCATAGCTCAGTGGTTGTGACAAAAACCAACTGGGCTGCAAAGCTAAAGATATTTGCCGTCTGGCCTTCTACAGAGGTCTGCCCGCCTGCATACAAGCTTCCGTCCACCTCCAAAGGCTTCAGCCTCCACCTCCAGGGCTCCCTCTCTCCGTGCTGAAGTCCCTCCCTGGCAAAATGAAACTCATCACCTATAAGATGGGGTCGGATACAGCTGTTCAGGTCCTTGGCACCAGCCTGACCAGTGAGCTCGCCCTCCTTACGGGGACAGATGTGAGCACTGAGGTAGGTAGGTCTCTAACGTGGAGGCAAGGTGCCCCTCCTCTGGAGTGTGGGCTAGGGCCTGTGACTCTGACGGGACGAGACGTCACTCCTGCGCTTAAGTTACGTGGCGAAGACAAGGAACTCTGCAGCTGTAATTAGAGCCCCTGAATCAGCTGACTTTGAGCCAGTCAAGAGGGAAACACCCTGGGTGTGCCTGACTGCATCAGGGGAGCCCTTCAGGGACCAAACCCTTTCTGCTTTTTGTGTGTGTGTGTGGTTTGTTTGTTTTTTTTTTTTTTTTTGAGATGGAGTCTCACTCTGTCTCCCAGGCTGGAGTGCAGCGGCGTGATCTCAGCTCACTGCAACCTCTGCCTCCAGGGCGATTCTCCTGCCTCAGCCTCCCAAGTAGCTGGGACTACAGGCATGCGCCACCATGCCCAAATAATTTTTGTATTTTTAGTAGAGATGGGGCCTTGCCATGTTGGCCAGGCTGGTCTAAAACTCCTGAACTCAAGTGATCTGCCCGCCTCAGCCTCCCAAAGTGCTGGGATTACAGGCGTGAGCCACAGCGCCCAGTTAATTTTTGTACTTTTGGTAGAGATGGGGTTTCACCATGTTGGCCAGGCTGGTCTCGAACTCCTGACCTCAGGTGATCCACCTGCCTCAGCCTCCCAGAGTGCTGGGATTAAGGCGTGAGCCCCCACACCCGGCCCTAAACCCTTTCTGAAAGATGATTCTCCCACTGGCCAGAATAACTGAATCTGGACAAATGTCAGCTCAGCCTGCAGCACTGTAGGGGCAGACCACCACGGTGGGAACAGAGTCCCGAGCTGGCAATGTCTGGGAGCTGCAAGTGTCCCTAGCCAACACTGGCCAGAATGGGGACCCTGGCCCTGCAAAGGTAAGGCACTGAGCTCTGCCAATAACCAGTGGGGTCAGAAGAAGACCCCAAGATGGTGGACCCCAAAAAACAACCCTCAGTTACAACCTCCTGAGAGCCCTTGAGGCTGCGGCACCCTGGCTCCTGACCCACAGATCCTGTGAGATAATAACATGGTGCTGTTTAAGCTGCTAAATGGGTGGTGATTTGCTACAAAGGGCAGAAAACAAAGGGAAGCAGTATGACCAGCAAGGGCGGCCGCTCACTCATGTCCTTCCATGTCCGGAGTCAGCATGGTGTAGACTGAGAAAACATTTTATTCATATTCCTTTTTCTTTTTGTTTTGAGACAGAGTCTTGCCCTATCGCCAGGCTGGAGTGCAGTGGCACAATCTCGCCTCTGGGGTTCAAGCGATTCTCCTACCTCAACCTCCCGAGTAGCTGGGACTACAGGCGTGCGCCACCATGCCCGGCTAACTTTTTGTATTTTAGTAGAGACAGGGTTTCACCATGTTGGCCAGGATGGTCTTGATCTCCTGACCTCCTAATCTGCCCGCCTCGGCCTCCCAAAGTGTCAGGATTAAAGGCGTGAGCCACTGCTCCTGGCCTCCTCTTTCTCTTTTGAGACTGGGCCTTGCTCTGTGGCCCAGGCTGGAGTGCAGTGGTGCGGTCATAGCTCACTGCAGCCTCGAACCCTACGGTGAAGCCACCCTCCTGCTTCAGACGCCCAAAGTGCTGGGATTACACACGTGAGCCGCCCCGCCCGGCTGGGGCACTGTGATTTTTAAATAACTCTCATGCCACCCAGTTGTCTACAATCCAGGAACA
This sequence comes from Nomascus leucogenys, assembly GCF_006542625.1. Lineage (NCBI taxonomy): Eukaryota > Metazoa > Chordata > Mammalia > Primates > Hylobatidae > Nomascus > Nomascus leucogenys. The sequence continues at coordinate 93,453,089 of NC_044397.1, read as the reverse complement.
AAGAGGTTTGGGTCCCCGTCTTACAAAAAAAAAGAAACCAAAGATTCAAGAGGCTGTTGAATAAGTGACGTGTTGACTGACTGCTTACTTCCTGCTGAGAGCTGCCTCAATTACATTACATGCCTGTAACCATTCATTTTCACCACCCCCTGTGAAGTGGGTGGAGTTAGCAGCCCCATTTGACAAATGAGGAAACGGAGGCTCGGAGAAGGCAGTTCACGTGCCCAGTCAAAAATGCTAGGCTGGGATGGTGGCTCATGCCTGAAATGCCAGCAATTTAGGGGGCTGAGGCAGGCAGATCGCTTGAGGCCAGGAGTTTGAGACCAGCCTGGCCAACATGGCGTCTCTACTAAAAATACAAATATTAGGCGTGGTGGTACACCTGTTAATTCCAGCTACTCGGGAGGCTGAAGCACAAGAATCACTTGAACCTGGGAGGCGGAGGTTGCAGTGAGCTGAGATAGCACCACTGCACTCCAGCCCCGGTGACAGAGCGACGCTGCGTCTCAAAAAAAAAATAAATAAATAAATAAAAGAGGTGCTTCCGCATGCATCCTCATCATCTCTGTTGCTGGGTTTATTTGAAATTTTTAAAGGGGGGGTAGCGACAGCGGGAGCCTCCTCACCTTCGCGGCCTCCCTGGAACTTTACCCGGATCGTCTTGTCGATGTACTTGGACAAGTCCAAGATGCTCTCCTTTTTCTTCTTCTCCTTATCCTGCGGGGAAAGCAGAGCGCGTGAGGCCTGGAGCGCGGCCCAAGCCCCACGCCCCCCGGCTCCAGATTCCGCCGCGCGCTCACCGCCATCTTGTCGCGCCGTGTGGCTCTCCGCAGGCACCGCCCCGCGCCCTTTGAACCCCCCCCCCACACGCGCATGCGCGGCGCATGCGTGGCCCGGGGTGTCGGGGCGTTGCTGGGAAACATCTGCCGATGGTTGCGGCGGGCACCGGCCGACATGGCGGCGTCGGTGGCGGCTGCGCTGGCGCGGCTTTTGGCGGTCTTTCTGCTCCTCGCGGCCCAGGTGAGCGCGGCACCGGTCCCGACGGCACCGCAGGCTGCGGCCCTTCGGCCTCTCGGTCCCCGGGCTACGCGCAGGAACGACCCCGCTCGGCCCGTCTTGGGGGTCCAGCCTCGGGGATCCGCGGTCCCCGCGTTGTCGGCCGGCGGTGCCGGGGCCCGGCCGTGACCTTGCGGGTCTGTCCCCGGCTCCTCTCCCTTCCCCGCCTCGGAGGCCCTCCGCCGCTGCAGCGCCCCTCACTTCCCACCGGGTCTGAAGTTTGTCTTCCGGTTCTGCTTCTCCATTTCGGGGTCTCCAGCTGCCGCCGGGGACGCCTCTGTCCGGCTCTGAGGCCTTGAGCAGGCGGCTGCCCACCCCTCTCCGAGCCTCAGTTTCCCCTTAGGCGAAACGGGCACGGTGCTAAGCTAACCTCACCCTAGGGGGTGCGGTGGGGGAACCCAGAAGGGTCCCGCGCGTCCCCCAGTGACCGGCAGCATCCTGGAGTGGCCAGGAGCCCAGCCCGCACGGGGGTCGGATCGCCGCTCCATCTTTTACTCCGTGACCTTGGACGAGGGAATTCGTCTGCAGAAGGAGGGCCGACTATGGTGTGGATTCTGGAGGTTCTGCCCGGGGTGACCAGCGCCCAGGGCCAACAGGCCTTCATTACGTTCATTGTGTGTCATTTGATGTAAAGAGTGTCAGGCTCTAGTGGGGGCGGTCTACGAGATCGCACCGTCAAAACTGCATCTTTTATTTTCTTAATTCCAAATCTTCCCTCTCTCCTGAGTTTGGTGGCTTAGGCAATGGAACCTGGAGCAGCCCCACAAATGCAGCCCTTAACCTTCACTCCCCCCTCAGAGTTCTCACTCTTAAGGCGTCGCCGCCACCCGGCTCCTCAGTTTCCACTCCTCCAGCCCCACCGCTATCCCTCTGCTGTGGCTGCCCTTGTCCCCCACATCCCCAGTCCATCCTCGACACAGCAGGAGTGACCCTTTCAAAGTATGTCAGACCATGTCGCATCCAGATGAGCGCGCCGTCCAGTTGTGACCTGGCTGCTGGGGAAGCCTGCAGCTCATTGCAGGCGCTTCACTCTCTGGTCTTTTCTCTTACCCTGCGATGCCCCTGGTCTCTGCAAGGCTGTCGGGCCCCCTCAGAAGCTTTCTGATAACCCCAACGCCACCCCCAGCTGCTCTGTCAGCCCCCTTTGGACTCCCCCCATTCTGCGGCCAGGCACCTAGAGCTCCCCAGACATTTGGAGGGAGGGGGAAAGCCAGAGGTGGAAGAAAGATCACAGAACTCTGTGGAGGGAGGGACTCAGTTTGCCTGGGAAGGCTTTTCCGAAGCAGATTTTTTTTTTTTTTTTTTTTTTTTTTGAGACAGAGTCTCGCTCTGTTGCCCGGGCTGGAGTGCAGTGGCATGATCTCGGCTCACTGCAACCTCCGCCTCCCGGTTCAAGCAATTCTGCCACCTCAGCCTCCCGAATAGCTGGGATGACGGGTGCATGCCACTACTCCTGGCTAAATTTTTTTTTTTTTTTTTTTTTTTTTAAGTGGAGACGAGGTTTCATCATGTTGGTCAGGCTGATCTCGAACTTCTGACCTCAGGTGATCCACCTGCTTCGGCCTCCCAAAGTGCTGGGATGACAGGCGTGAGCCACAGTGCCTGGCCCTGAAGCAGGTGTTCTGAATGATAAGTAGGAGTTTGCCGGGTCGGCAGGAGGGGAAGGGTGTTGGAAGCACCAGAAGCAGCATAAGCGGGGGCTGGGAGGTGTGAGAGCTGGCAGGTTATTTGGGGTTGGCAAGGGGTGGGCTGTGGCTGGAGTGTAGGGTGGAATAATGCTGGAAGGAAGGGTTTACACCCTGAAAGATGTCACCACCAAGGAGGCCTGGGGAGTGGGCCGTGGAGGGATGCTGGAGCAGGAGCACAGAGGAGGGGGCAGTGGTGCGAGTGGCCCCAGGCAGAGAGTGAAGGCAGAGCATTCAGCCTCCTAGTCTGGACGACAGGCCGTCTGGTGGAAGCCAGGCCGTGGAAGGCGCTCGGTGCTGGGGAGCGTGGACTTTAACCTGGACGGGCTGAGGAGTGCGAGCTTTATCTGGAGGGTGGGGAGTCAAAGGACGTGTCAGAGGGACGTGAGAGAGCAGGTGCTCCTTCCCCTCCCAGAACCCTGGTTGTAAATACACCCTGAGACACCTGTCCCTGGAGCGGGGCGGTGCTTCGCGGCAGTGGAAATCTGAGTCCGATTGCCCAAGAGTGAGACTTGCTCTCAGGGCAGGCGCCTGGTTGGTGACAGTCCTCAACTCGCTCGCTACCATTCTGTGACCCTGAGCAAGGAAGTCAACCTCCCCAGTGAGACACCTCCCCTCCCCCACCCCACGGAGCCCGCTCCTCAGCAGATCTGAGCTGGAGCTGGTGGCCCTGGCTGGACCCGGCCCGGCTCCTGGAACTCAGTCTTCCCAGAAAGGAGGCTCTCCCGGCCGGGACTCACTGGCCTGTTTCAAAGGCCCTTGACGTGGATGCTTTCACAGTCACTTCGAAGCAGGGTTTCTAAGCCTAGTAGTTTCTAAACCTGTGTGCAGTTGCAAAGCGTTTGTACTGCAATTGTGAAGGATTTGGAGGTCGAGGCTTGGGCCTTGAGCCTGTCCTTGTAGCCTGAGCTTTTTCTGCTCCTCCAAATTTTGGTGGGTCTGTCTAGAACTCAGGGCCCTCTTAGAGCTGTGGCTGTTGGAAGAATTGTTCCCCGTTCCTTTAACTCAGCAGGTGAGGAAACTCTTCCCAGTGAGATGCTGCGTTCTCTGGCCTTTGATAGAGGCACAGGCTTGTTTTTTTAATGGAAAACCAGTTTTACGAATTGTGGAGAGGAAAATGCATGAATGTGCCTTTGTACTTTTAAATGACCCTTTTAGAGACAAGCAGAGAAGCAGTTCTATCAGTTCCCATTTTACACAAAAGACACTTTTCACCAAAGTCCCTGATCCCATAGAGCAGAGCTCGGCAAGTGTTTTCTGGGAAGGGCTGGACAGTAGTTTTGCTGGGCTCTGTGGCGCACGTGGCCTCTGGTTTGGTTGCTTGGTCTCTCCTGTTGTTCTTCCAGAGCCGGAGAGCCTTCCTTAGGAATGGGCTTGGCTGTGTTCCAATAAAACTTTATTTACAAGCACAGAAGGTGGGCGGGACTGTGGATTCTTGGCCTCTGCCGTGACCCATAACATCCGTCCTGGAGTAGGAGCGAGGGGTTCTGAACACTGGGGGGCTGTGTTGGAAGGGGCACCCTCCGGGCTCGGCACCGGGGCCAGACTAAGGGGTGCTCTCAGGGGCAGGCAGTCTGGTGGGCAGAACTGGAGAGAAAGGGCTCCTGACTCTGCCTGGGCTCTGGGGGAGGTCACACGGGAGGTGCTTGGAGTTGGGCTGGGGCAGCTGTGGGAAGGAAGCAGCATTAGCCAAGAGCTATGAGACCCCCAGTCGATTGTGGGGACCGGGGCTCTGTGAGCTTTCACCATGCTGCCACCCCGAGGTCACCAGGGCCTTGACCCAGATGCTCCCAGACCAGGCCGGAGCCTTTGCTTGATTTCAGTGAGGGCCCGGCTGTTGGAGAGCCCATCTGTGCCTGTGTGCTGGGGTTGGTGTCTGGCACCAGGGACCTTTGGGACCTTTAGCCAAGCCAGAGCTCTCCTTCCCCAGCCCCAGCTTGGCAGAGCTGCGTCTGCACTGGGGGCCCTTGTGGCGTTGTGGTGTCGGCCCTTTTGGTGCGCAGCTCAGCGCCCGTGCAGACGTGGCTGCCATCCTGTTCCTGATGAGGCAAGTGGCTGTGGCCTGTTTGTTTCCATGGCAGGCCCCCTGGGGACCAGGGGGTGCGGCTGTCTCTCTGTCTGGGAGGTTTACAGCCTGGCAGGAGCCCTGCAGCCCCAGAAGGCCTGGCCCAGGAGCCTGCAGCGCGCAGATGAGCCCTGCAGCCCTGGAACGCTGAGGGCTGGGCGCTCCTGAGAACGGGTGGGCCTAGGGCATGGGGTGGGTCTCCTTGGTCCCTGGCACATGGTTTTTCTTCTGGGACCCCTCCTCCCTGTGCAGGCCGGGCTCCCCTGGGGACCCACACTGAGGGTCTGCAGTGTGGCACAGCAGCTGGGACCTGGGCCCCGTCGCTGTGAGACCCTCTGGTGACTGGTGTCCTGGCGAGATGGAGATGTCTTTGTCCGCTGCTGGGTGGGGGCCCTGGGCAGGGGAGCAGAAGGAAGGTGGGGATGGCAGGTGCGGGAGGCTGGACTGGGCTCTGCTGGAAGGACTGTGGTTCTGCCTAGGCCAGAGCCCTGCAGTGTCCGCCGTGGTCCCTGCGGTGGGAGGCGTGGTGAGCAGTGCCAGCATCCTGCGTGTGGAATCCGTCTTTCCTCATAGCTCCATCCTGCTCTGTTAAGCATTTAATTGAAGAGGCGGGGGTTGGCCCTTCTGGTCCAGGCCCGTCTACTCTGCGGCCCTCCTGGGAGGCGTCCAGGGCTTTGGGGCCTGGTCCTGCCCCCTACTTCGTTTTGAGAGCGTGGCAAGGGCCCCGGCCCGTTCTGTCCTGGGTGCAGTGGCCACCACCCCAGCTCCTCTTGGCCGGCTTTGGCCCCTCGTCCCCGTTCTGTGTCAGGGACTCCTGCCGGCGGATCCAGGCCTTCTCCCTGTGGCCTTCTCTGAGCCGCTGCTGCTGCAGGCTGGACAGCAGGAACTCGAAGCCCTGGCTGGCTGTTCTTTCTCCCTCCTGCGAAGTGGGAGCTGCTATGCTGGACTCTGCTGGTTTGGGGCTTCGTGGGGAACATGACACTGTCTGTCCTGCTGGTGGCAGCGTGACCTGTTGCAAACCTCAGCCTGTCCCACTCAGGACCCGGTGCCCATAGGCCCCTTGGCCCACCTGCTTCCTGCTGTTCTTCCAGTGGGAGCTGAGGGGTGCTGACCTGGGGATCCCCCTCGTCTGGGCCCCACCATGTGCCTGGGCCCCCGTGTGCCCTGGAGCACCAGCCAACAGGCAGTGCCCACGGGGCTGTGGGTCAAAGGCCACCCAGACCTGAGGGGTGCGGAGGCTGTATCCAGGCCTTCCGCCCAGGCCCAGGGCCAGGTCTGCTGGGGCCCTGCCCTGCTTCCCTGCTCAGGGCTCTGCCTGCGGCTGTCATTCTCCCACCGTGCCCACTGATCCTGGGAGGCCCAGGAGGTGGTGCGATCCTTGTTTTTTGGTGCAGAAACTCGGCAGCCACAGAGGGGTGACCTGACACACTCATGGTCACCAGCCTGGGGCTCCCTGAGGAAGGTGAGCCAGTCTGGGTCTTTGCTATAAACCACGTATGGTCACATCCCTATCTGTCCTGTCGAGAGAGGGAAGCATCCCAGACCACCTGGTGAACACAGGCGCCCTTCCTGGAGGCGTCCTCCCCTCCTTGGGCCTGTTTCTCGTGGGGCGGTGCAGCCCCGCATGTCCCGTGCTGTGGCTCTGACCGCCGGCCTTGTCCTGCAGGTGGCCTGTGAGTACGGCATGGTGCACGTGGTCTCCCAGGCTGGGGGCCCCGAAGGCAAAGACTACTGCATCCTCTACAACCCACAGTGGGCCCATCTGCCGCACGACCTCAGCAAGGCAGTGAGTACCCGCTGGCCGGGAGAATGCGGGGGCCCCAGGGCTCTAGAGACACATCCGGCTGGGGCTGCAGGAAAGATCCAGAGGCAAGAGGCAGGCCCTGACCAGGTCTGGGGGACCCTCAGCTGGCCCCCAGTTCCCCTGGGCCTCCCCAACCCTGGTCATCAATGCAAGCTGTCCATGGGGCCTTGGGGTGCAGATCCAGAGGCACCGGCCGAGCTCCATGTGGTAGATGAGGGTCTCTACTGCTCCATGCCGGGGTCCCTATCCAGTGGGCCCAGACAGAGGGGTCCTTGGAGGAGTGACAGCAGAGGGCACAGTGGGGCCCCAGGGACGAGACCTGTTCCTTTCACCATCTTCCCGACTGGGGCACTAACACGTGCTGCTGGATGGGTCCCTCCCTCAGAGGCCCCACCTCCTTTCCCACTTAGTCCTCAGGCCCCACCTCCTTTTCCACTGCATCCCTCAGGCCCCGACTCCTTTCCGACTGCATCCTTCCGGCCCTGCCTCTCCCACTGCATCCTTCAGGCCCCGCCTCCGTTCCCACTGCATCCTTCAGGCCCCGCCTCCTTTCCAACTGCATCCTTCAGGCCCCGCCTCCTTTCCTGCTGCATCCTTCAGGTCCCGCCTCCTTTCTCACTGAACCCTTCAGGCCCCGCCTCCTTTCTCACTGCACCCTTCAGGCCCCGCCTCCTTTACCACTGCACCCTTCAGGCCCCGCCTCCTTCACCACTGCACCCTTCAGGCCCCGCCTCCTTTCTCACTGCACCATTCATGCCTCGCCTATTTTCTCACTGCATTCTTCACTCTCTGCCTCCTTTCCCAATGCATCCCTCAGGCCCTGCCTCCTTTCTCACTTCGTCCCTCAGGCCCCGCCTCCTTTCACACTGCATCCCTCTGGCCCCGCCTCCTTTCCTACCACACCCCTCTGGCCCCGCCTCCTTTCCCACTGTGTCGCGCCCCCTCCTGGAGCCCTCGAGATGTGCTGGCGAAGAAGCACTAGCATCTTCCTGTCAGCTTTATGCATAGTGTGTGCGTGTGAGCACGTGTGTAATCAGTATGTGCTTGGACGTGCTCATGTGTCTGCATGTTTATGTGAGTTCACATCAGTATGTGTGCATGTGCCTGAGTGTTTTTGTGTGTGTGTGAACACACGTAATAGGTGTGTGTCAACACATGTAATAGGCATGTGAACACATGTAATAGGTATGTGTGAGGACGTGCCTGAGTGCATATTTCTGAGTGTGTGTGTGCGTGTGAGCACGTGTAATAGATATGTGCATGGACGCGTGCCTTAGTGCGTGTTTGTGTGTCAGCACACTGTGTGTGTGAGCATGTGTGTAATAGGTGTGTGGGGGCATGTGCATGGGTCCGAATGTGTATGTCTGTTTTTATGTGCACATGTGCGTGTGAGCATGCGTGCAATAGGTTTGTGTATGGATGTGTGAGTGCATGTGTGTGTCTGTGTGTGTGGTGTGTGTAAGCATGTAGCTATGTAATAGTTATGTTTGTGGATGTGTACATTGTCTGCACATGTGTGCGTGTGTACATGTGTAATAGGTGTGTGTATGTGTGTGTACATGTGGGTAATAGGTTTATGTGTGGATGTGTGTGTGCCTTTGTGTTTGGGTTCGTGTGTGTGCATGAGTGTGTGAGTGCATGTGTAATAGGTATGTGCGTGTGCTTCAGTGTGTGTGTTTGTGTGGTGTGTGTGCATGCATGTGTGTATAATAGGTGTGTGTGCCTGAGCATGAGTTCACAGGTATGTGCTTGTGTATGCACGTGTGTGCCGTGTGCTCTGGCCTGGCTGTGTGTGCATGTTTGTGTGCATGTGTGTAATAGGCGTGTGCTTGAGCATGAGTGTGCATGTGTGTGCTTGCGTGTGCAGGTGTGCCGTGTGCTCCAGCCTGGCTGTGTATGTGTGCACGTGTGCATGCGTGTGTGTGTGTGTGCGCCCCAGGTTGGCTGTGGGTGCGTGTGTGTGCACGCTGGCCTGGCTGTGGGTGTGTGCATGTGTGTGTGTGTGCACTCCAGCCTGGCTGTGGGTGTGGGTGTGTGTGCATGTATGCGTGTGTGTGTGCATGTATGCATGTGTGTGCGTGTGCTCCGGCCTGGCTGTGGATGTGTGTGTGTGTGCTCCGGCCGGGCTGTGGGTGTGTGTGTGTGCTCCGGCCTGGCTGTGGGTGTGTGTGTGTGTGCTCCGGCCTGGCTGTGGGTGTGTGTGCGTGTGCTCCGGCCTGGCTGTGGATGTGTGCTTGTGTGTGCGTGTGCTCCGGCCTGGCTGTGGGTGTGTGTGCGTGTGCTGTGGCCTGGCTGTGGGTGTGTGTGTGTGCTCCGGCCGGGCTGTGGGTGTGTGTGTGTGCTCCGGCCGGGCTGTGGGTGTGTGTGTGTGTGTGTGCTCTGGCCTGGCTGTGGGTGTGTGTGTGTGTGCTGTGGCCTGGCTGTGGGTGTGTGTGTGTGCTCCGGCCGGGCTGTGGGTGTGTGTGTGTGTGTGTGCTCTGGCCTGGCTGTGGGTGTGTGTGTGTGTGCTGTGGCCTGGCTGTGGGTGTGTGTGTGTGCTCCGGCCGGGCTGTGGGTGTGTGTGCGTGTGCTCCGGCCTGGCTGTGGGTGTGTGTGCGTGTGCTCCGGCCTGGCTGTGGGTGTGTGTGCGTGTGCTCCGGCCTGGCTGTGGGTGTGTGTGCGTGTGCTCCGGCCTGGCTGTGGGTGTGTGTGCGTGTGCTCCGGCCTGGCTGTGGGTGTGTGTGCGTGTGCTCCGGCCGGGCTGTGGGTGTGTGTGCGTGTGCTCCGGCCGGGCTGTGGGTGTGTGTGCGTGTGCTCCGGCCGGGCTGTGGGTGTGTGTGCGTGTGCTCCGGCCGGGCTGTGGGTGTGTGTGCGTGTGCTCCGGCCGGGCTGTGGGTGTGTGTGCGTGTGCTCCGGCCTGGCTGTGGGTGTGTGTGTGTGTGCTCCGGCCTGGCTGTGGGTGTGTGTGTGTGTGCTCCGGCCGGGCTGTGGGTGGGTGTGTGTGTGTGTGCTCCGGCCTGGCTGTGGGTGTGTGCGTGTGCTCCGGTGTGGCTGTGGGCGTGTGCTTGCATGCATATGTATGTGTGTGTGTGTGTGTGTGCGCATGTGTGTCTTGGCTTCAGGGGGTGTGAGGCCCCTGAGAGTTAGGGCCTTGTTCTCTGCACACTGGAAACCCTCCCCCTTCTCACAGGTGCCTGGCCATGGTGGGGCTGTGGTGGGGACCCACTCGGTCTTGCTGAGTGATCTGTGACGGCTCGCGGGGTGGCTCAGGTGTCAGGGGACAGCCATGTCTGTGAGGACTCTTGTCCCGCTCAGATGAAGCAGCCCAGCCCTCGCCCAGGGCCCGGCTGTGGGAGCCGCAGTAGGGATGGCTCTGCCCAGGTGGGCCGAGGCCACGCGGGGCTTCAGGTGAGGGCCGGGATCTAACTCAGCGCAGGCTTCAGGTGGGAGAAGGGGCAGCTGGGCCCTCCTGGTGACTGACATCACGTGAGACAACACCGTGCCCTGGCCCTTCCAGTCTTTCCTGCAGCTGCGCAACTGGACGGCCTCCCTGCTCTGCTCTGCGTCCGACCTGCCCACCCGTGGCTTCAGCAACCAGATCCCGCTGGTGGCGCGGGGGAACTGCACCTTCTATGAGAAAGTGAGGCTGGCCCAGGGCAGCGGAGCACGCGGGCTGCTCATCGTCAGCAGGGAGAGGCTGGTACGGACCTGCGCGTTCCCCGCCGGGCTAGCTCTCGGGGGCAGGAGGGGGGTGCAGGAGGCAGAGATGGCAGCAGCTGGGGCTGGTCTTCCGACTTCTCGCTAAAGGCAGGCCCCTCTGTGGGGAGGATCTGGGCCGAGTGTGACCGTGGGGAGGATCTGGGCCGAGTGTGACCGTGGGGAGGATCTGGGCCGAGTGTGACCGTGGGGAGGATCTGGGCCGAGTGTGACCGTGGGGAGGATCTGGGCCGAGTGTGACCGTGGGGAGGATCTGGGCCGAGTGTGACCGTGGGGGGATCTGGGCCGAGTGTGACCGTGGGGGGATCCGAGTGTGGGGGGGGGATCTGGCGGTGTGGGGGGGGGATCTGGGCCGAGTGTGGCGTGGGGGGGATCTGGGCCGAGTGTGACCGTGGGGGGGATCTGGGCCGAGTGTGACCGTGGGGGGGATCTGGGCCGAGTGTGACCGTGGGGGGGATCTGGGCCGAGTGTGACCGTGGGGGGATCTGGGCCGAGTGTGGGTGGGGGGGACGGCCGGTGGGGGGGGATCTGGGCCGAGTGTGGGCGTGGGGAGGATCTGGGCCGAGTGTGACCGTGGGGAGGATCTGGGCCGAGTGTGACCGTGGGGAGGATCTGGGCCGAGTGTGACCGTGGGGAGGATCTGGGCCGAGTGTGGGCGTGGGGAGGATCTGGGCCGAGTGTGGGCGTGGGGAGGAACTGGGCCGAGTGTGACCGTGGGGAGGATCTGGGCCGAGTGTGACCGTGGGGAGGATCTGGGCCGAGTGTGACCGTGGGGAGGATCTGGGCCGAGTGTGACCGTGGGGAGGATCTGGCCGAGTGTGACCGTGGGGAGGATCTGGGCCGAGTGTGGGCGTGGGGAGGATCTGGGCCGAGTGTGGGCGTGGGGAGGATCTGGGCCGAGTGTGACCGTGGGGAGGATCTGGGCCGAGTGTGACCGTGGGGAGGATCTGGGCCGAGTGTGGGCGTGGGGAGGATCTGGGCCGAGTGTGACCGTGGGGAGGATCTGGGCCGAGTGTGACCGTGGGGGGGATCTGGGCCGAGTGTGACCGTGGGGAGGATCTGGGCCGAGTGTGGGCGTGGGGAGGATCTGGGCCGAGTGTGACCGTGGGGAGGATCTGGGCCGAGTGTGACTGTGGGGGGATCTGGGCCGAGTGTGGGCGTGGGGAGGATCTGGGCCGAGTGTGGGCGTGGGGAGGATCTGGGCCGAGTGTGGGCGTGGGGAGGATCTGGGCCGAGTGTGACTGTGGGGAGGATCTGGGCCGAGTGTGGGCGTGGGGAGGATCTGGGCCGAGTGTGACCGTGAGGGGGATCTGGGCCGAGTGTGGGCGTGGGGAGGATCTGGGCCGAGTGTGACCGTGGGGGGGATCTGGGCTGAGTGTGACCGTGGGGGGGATCTGGGCCGAGTGTGACTGTGGGGAGGATCTGGGCCGAGTGTGGGCGTGGGGAGGATCTGGGCCGAGTGTGACCGTGGGGAGGATCTGGGCCGAGTGTGACTGTGGGGGGGATCTGGGCCGAGTGTGACCGTGGGGGGGATCTGGGCCGAGTGTGACTGTGGGGAGGATCTGGGCCGAGTGTGACTGTGGGGGGGATCTGGGCCGAGTGTGACCGTGGGGAAGATCTGGGCCAAGTGTGGGCGTGGGGAGGATCTGGGCCGAGTGTGGGCGTGGGGAGGGCGGAGATGAGTCGGTTTTTCCTGTGTTGCTGGCTGGGGCTGTGGAATTTTGGCCGTGGTCTTGTTGGGTGCCTGTCCTAGAGCAGCTCCCAGTGTTGACGGAGACCACACCCTCTGTGGGGATAGGATTGGGGTGGCTTCTGAGGAGCAGGTGGCCTGGCCCTGAAGCTGGTCCTTTCTGGGTACCCTGGTGCCCTTGCCCTCTAGCCGATGGGGCCGTGCTCGCCTGTGTGGTCCTAGCCAGGTGGCCTGAAGCTCGGCCCCTTTTCCATCTTCTGCAAAATGGGGCTGTGGTTGAGAGCTGGGGGCCTGGCAGGGCTGGTCACAGCACAGGGACATGCTGACTGCTGGGCTGGGCAGGGTGCACGGCCGCCCCTGCAGTGTAGTTTTGGGGTAAGAAGAAATGGAGTTCAGGAATTCCCTCACAGCCCTGCCTGTGGCTCTGGGCTGCCCCCGCTAGCGTTGCACCCTGAGCCTGGCAATCCATGGAGGCCAGGTGCGGGGGCTCAGGGCCGAGGGCAGAGCAGGCTGGGCAGAGCCGAGGGTGCCATCCCCATCTGCACGTGCTGCCGTCGTAGTTGAGAGAGGCCCTCAGTGGGTGCGGGGCTCAAGGTGGCTTAGTGGGCAGGCGTGGGCTGTGACAAGTGTCACTCAGGATGTGTATGTGTGGTTTGGGAGTCCTACGGCCGAGGGAGGGATTGGTGGCGCTTTTAGGCCTAGGGCCCTGTTGTCAGGTGAAGAAGGCTCGATGCCCTTTGGCCTCCCTGTTCTTGGGTCCTCCTGGGAGGCCGGAGGCTGCCAGCTGCAGAGGGGGAGCCGGTAGGCACCCCCAGCCTGACCCAAGCCTCGAGTGAGGGTCCCAGGAGAGGAGGTGAATGGGCACAGAGCTGGGGGCCCACCCACTGCTGCGGGTGATGCCTGCCGCTCCCTCCTCTGGGCCCCCAGGTCCCCCCGGGAGGTAATAAGACGCAATATGATGAGATTGGCATTCCCGTGGCCCTGCTCAGCTACAAAGACATGCTGGACATCTTCAGGGTAGGTCTGTGCCGGCTCAGACCCGCGCTCTCCAGGAGACGGGGCAGGGGGCTCCGGGCTGGCTGCCGGGGGGGTTGTGCCTCCGTTGGTGGGATCAGGGTGGTGGGTGAGGCGTGGCCCCTGCAGGCCAGGGTCTCCAGCTCCAGCCCCACAGCCCACAGCTGCATGTGGACCCCTGGCTGGCGGGTGGCTCTGACGCCTGCCTCCGGTGTGTTCCTTGAGGCAGCGTTTCGGCCGTGCGGTGAGGGTGGCGCTGTATGCGCCTAAGGAGCCGGTGCTGGACTACAACATGGTCATCATCTTCACCATGGCCGTGGGCACCGTCGCCATCGGCGGCTACTGGGCCGGGAGTCGGGACGTGAAGAAGTGAGTTTCGCGTCGTGCGTGTGCCGTGACGGGGGCGGGCGGCTCTGACACGGGCCAGGACGGCCAGTCCTCCCGTCCAGAACGGCAGCGAGCACTTTGGCCTTGGCAGGGCCAGCTCGCCCTGTGGAGCTCTTCCTTTCTTCCTCAGGAGCGCCTGGGATAGAATCAGGCTCTTTACCTGCCAGGGTGGGCTCCGGGCACCCAGTGGGTGTGTGGGGCTGGGCAGGTGTGGATGTGGCAGGTACGGGCGTGGCAGGTGCGGGGCTGGGCAGGTGGCTGGGGCTAGCTACCCTCTCCTGCTGAGCCACCCGGGGCTGGGGAGGCCCCATGTCCAGGGCTCTTTATGCAGATCCAAGCTGCAGTTGTTGCCCGCACGGCAGCCTCTGGCCTGGCCTAGTGGCTGCCCCAGCTCAACCCAGGGACGCGGGCCCAGCCACCCTCTGCTGTGGGGTGTCCTCTGCCGTGGGGACGTTCGGGGCGGTTCCTTGCGCTTCAGAACCCCCCCGGGTCCCCTCTTGCTCCCGGGTTTTCTGCCCCGTTCCCTCGGGTGGCTGTGGGCTCCTGGGTCCGTGTCGGCCAGCCGGCCCCAGCGCCCCACGACCCCATGGTGTCTCCCAAGAAGGTACATGAAGCACAAGCGCGACGACGGGCCCGAGAAGCAGGAGGACGAGGCAGTGGACGTGACGCCGGTGATGACGTGCGTGTTCGTGGTGATGTGCTGCTCCATGCTGGTGCTGCTCTACTACTTCTACGACCTCCTCGGTGCGCAGCCCCGGTCGGGTGGGCCGCGGCGTGGAGATGCAGCCCGCCCTGTGCGGAGGGAGGGTGGCGTGCGGGCCTGGCCCCCGGCCTCACGGCCCTGCCCCTGCAGTGTATGTGGTCATCGGGATCTTCTGCCTGGCTTCCGCCACCGGTCTCTACAGCTGCCTGGCACCCTGCGTGCGGCGGCTGCCCTTCGGCAAGTGCAGGTGAGTCTGCCCGGCTGGCCCCGACGTGCCTGACTCTGTGCAGTGATGGCCACGGCCCCTTTGCCGCCCCATAGCCCCCCATGGTGCGATATCGCTCAGAGTCTACAGCAGGCACTCCCTCAGTGCTGGCCTGGGGCTCCTAGGTCCGGGAGCAGGGTGGAGTCCGGGCGAGCTATCAATGGAGCCCGCCAGCAGCCGGGCGCCAGGGGTGGCGGGGGGAGGGTGCCCTTGTCCCCAGGAACCCTGCCCCAGGTCGCAGGCTGGCGGGGGCACGGGAAAGCACCAGGGTTCTCTGGGGAACCCAGAAGGTTCCCCACAGCCCAGAGCTTGGCCTGGCTCTTAGGGGTAAAGGGAGCTGCGGGGGGGGTCTCCGACAAAGTCACACCTGGGTCTAGGAAGCGGGGCTCATCCAGGGGGAGACCTTTTTGTGTTGCCATCCCTGGGTGAGGAGGTGGGAGGTCTGGAGCAGGCAGGGCCTTGGGCGAGGGGCTCTGTGGGTGCAGCCCATGGCCCCCAGCGTCTGCCCGGGTTGGGCTCTGCCCTGCCCTTGGGGTGCCTACTGTTGTCATCATGCGGGATGTGTAGTTTAATGAGGAGAACAGAGTGGGGGCTGCCACTCTGGAGAGGGTGCCTGGGCAGGGCCCAAGGGTGGTGGGCAGTGGGATGAGGCCGGGAGCTGTTGGGCTTGGCTCTGACTGCCCCGTGCCCCCCAGGATCCCCAACAACAGCCTGCCCTACTTCCACAAGCGCCCGCAGGCCCGGATGCTGCTCCTGGCGCTCTTCTGCGTGGCCGTCAGCGTGGTGTGGGGCGTCTTCCGCAATGAGGACCAGTAAGTGCTGCTTCCCCCGAGCCCCGGCAGGCAGTGGCGTCCTCAGACGCACCAGGGCTCCTGGGGCCCTGACTCCCTGCCCTCCCTGGAGGCCGCCCCAGCCTGGAGCTGCTTCAGCACCGCGTTATGAAAAGCCCTGGCCCCGGGCTGCCCTGACAGTGCCGTGGGGTCGTTCCACCTGGGTTTGTCCGGGTGCCATGGGAACCCTGACTGGAATCCAGGAGGAGAGGCCGGAGCCTCTGTGGCCGGGAGCCACGTCATCCAGCCTGGATGGGACTCCTTTGTGGGGCGTCGCTGCCCAGGGCCACAGTCTGTCCCCTGCTGTCCCTGTCCTGGCACCCACGTGCACACCGCAGGTTCGAGGCCCAGGGTGTGGGCACCAGGGCATCCGATCCTCTTGGTCATGACTGCTGCAGCCTCTGAGCAGCGATGGAGGTGGGGCAGGCACTGCTCCCCCCATGCTCACCTCCCACACAGCCTGGACTTGCGGCTGCCTCCCGCCGGCCGGGCCTCCCCCATGAGGCCGAGTGCCTGGCGCAGTGTTGGGAGGACAGAGCTGGCCCGTCCCCGCCCGGCCCCCACCGCTGTCGCTGATACCATCTGGCGCTTCCTCCTGGCCTTCCCGAGGCAGCCAAGTATGCTTGGCTTTGGTGTGTATTGGAGCCACGGCACGTTTAACTGGCAGAAGGAAGACGTGAAAATATTTTGAATCCTTTGTACACAAAGAGAAAATGAATCCGTTCAGTTATTTCCAAGCCAGGAAACTCGCTCCGTCACATGAAGTTTGAGCAGGCCTCAGTCAGCTGGGCGCAGGTGCTCGTGCCTGGGATCCCAGCATTTGGGAGGCCAAGGCAGAACGATCACTTTGCCTGGGAGTTCAAGACCAGCCCGGGCAACAAGTGAGACCCCCTCTCTATTTAAGAAATAACATAAAATTAGAAAAAATAACTGGCCGCAGTTCTCTGGGTGCTTGTGGCGCGTGGCGCCTGGAATTGGCTGTGCCAGCATCTCCCATGGAGGTCTCTGTTCTTAGCAGCCGCCCTGCCCGGGAGATGTTTTTATCCCATTTTCAAATGAAACCTTTGATGTTTGAGATGCTGAGGAACGCTGGGGCACTCGTCCAGCAAGTGACAGGCAGAGCCTGCATGGGGGGCAGGGGCCAGCGGGGAGGGGACACTGGGGCTTCATGGGGCCAGGAGAGAGCTGAGGTTGCGGCTGACTGCAGGGGCCGTGGCCTTGTGCAGGAGGCGGTTCTGTGCTTTGCCCCAGGGCACCAGCCGCATGGCAGCCCCACCCACTGTGGTCCCGGAGGTTCTGTGAGGAAACCTGGTGTGGCACAAGTTTTAATTTAATAAACAGTTTGGGCACGGGGGCTCATGCCTGTAATTCCAGCTCTTTGGGAGGCGGAGGCGGGCAGATCACTTGAGGTTAGGAGTTTGAGACCAGCCTGGCCAACATGACAAAACCCCGTCTCTACTAAAAATACAAAAAATTTGCCTGGCATTGTGGTGTGTGCCTGTAATCCCAGCTACTTGGGAGGCTGAAGCAGGAGAATTGCTTGAACCTGGGAGGCGGAGGTTGCAGCAAGTCAAGATCGTGCCACCAAACTCCAGCCTGGGTGACAGAGTGAGACTCCATCTCAAAAACAAAACAAAACAAAACAAAAACAGTTTGGAGGGGTCAGTGCCCAAGCCCTCCCGCACATGCACCCTCTGCCTGGCCCCTGCCTACAGCCTGTGACCCCTGCCTACAGTGTGACGCCCACCATCCAGGGACAGCGACTGAGGGGACGCAGCTGGCCAGGCCCGTGTCCACCATCCTGGCTGCAGAGTGGTGGGCTCCTCTACCTGCTTCCGCAGGGTGGGCCCTGGGGTGGGGCCAGTGCCGCCAGCCTTGCTCCAGTTGTAACAGCAGGGGTCCTCCCACAGGTCTGGGGTCCTCAGGGTCATCCCCTGGGCAGGTGGAAGGGCAGCGGGGCCGCGTGCTGGCTGAGAGCGAGGGCCCTGTGTGGCTCATGGGAGGCGGTGTCCCAGGTGGTCAGCCAGCCTCCGCCCCGGTGGGGATGCTGCTTTGTCTTGCAGATGGGCCTGGGTCCTCCAGGATGCCCTGGGCATCGCCTTCTGCCTGTACATGCTGAAGACCATCCGTCTGCCCACCTTCAAGGTGAGCGCAGGGAGGGCACGGCTGCGGGGCAGCGTGGGTAGCCGGGGGGACCTTCATCCCAGCCTGGCCCGTGCGGGGCTGTGGTCCTGCTCACTGCCCTGGGGATGGCCGCCTAGGCCCGTTGTGAAGGGTGGGGCTTGAAGATTGGGTCCCAAAGCCCCCGCTGAGGCGGCCTGGGTGGGTGGCTGCGGGGCGGTTCCCGGCAGGGGCAACTCATGTCTGGATGAGGTGGTGGGGAGAGCGGTTGAATGGGGCTGGAGGAACTGGCCTCAGGCGGTACCGGGAGCGCGGGGATGTCATCAAGTCCCAGGCGGCTGCACTCCCGTGAGGGCCCCACAGGACCCCAAGTGAGCGGCATTTGAATGCCCGGGATGGCCCTCTGTATCCCCAGAGCCGGCCCTGTGTGGCACAGGCCTCTGCCCTCCCGTCCCTGCCTTCCTGTTACGTGGAGACTCTAAAAGCCTGACTTTTGTCCTTAAATCCCGACCTGGTGTTGCTTCCGAAGCTCCTCCTGCGTGGTGCATCGCTGGCACTGGGTGCGCTCTGCTCAGCTTCCCTTAAAGGCTTCCTCCCGGGAGGAGGCGCTGGGCCTCATGACAGGGGAGTGGGAGTAGGGAGTGGGGGAGGCACGGGCCGGCGGGGGGCCGCCCTCAGCCATGGGCTTCGCAGGCCTGCACACTGCTGCTGCTGGTGCTGTTCCTCTACGACATCTTCTTCGTGTTCATCACGCCCTTCCTGACCAAGGTAGGCGACCGCCGGCCCCCTCCACCCCACCACCCCGCTCCCCTCATCACCCTCCACCCCACCACCCCGCTCCCCTCATCCCCCTCCACCCCACCACCCCGCCCCTCATCCCCTCCACCCGACCACCCCGCTCCCTCACCCCCTCCACCCCACCACCCCGCCCCTCATCCCCTCCACCCCACCACCCCGCCCCTCGTCCCCCTCCACCCCACCACCCCGCCCCCTCGTCCCCCTCCACCCCACCACCCCGCCCCCTCGTCCCCCTCCACCCCACCACCCCGCCCCCTCGTCCCCCTCCACCCCACCACCCCGCCCCCTCGTCCCCCTCCACCCCACCACCCCGCCCCCTCGTCCCCCTCCACCCCACCACCCCGCTCCCCTCATCCCCCTCCACCCCACCACCCCGCCCCCTCGTCACCCTCCACCCCACCACCCCGCTCCCCCTCGTCCCCCTCCACCCCACCACCCCGCTCCCCCTCGTCCCCCTCCACCCCACCACCCCGCTCCCCCTCGTCCCCCTCCACCCCACCACCCCGCTCCCCCTCGTCCCCCTCCACCCCACCACCCCGCTCCCCCTCGTCCCCCTCCACCCCATCACCCCGCCCCCTCATCACCCTCCACCCCACACCATGCTCCCCTGCCCCCACCCCATCACCCCGCTCCCCCTCGTCCCCCTCCACCCCATCACCCCGCTCCCCCTCGTCCCCCTCCACCCCATCACCCCGCTCCCCCACCCCCTCGCAACCCCCGCCCCATCACCCCGCCCCCTCATCACCCTCCACCCCACACCATGCTCCCCTGCCCCCCACCCCATCACCCCGGTCCCCTCATCCCCCTCCACCCCATCACCCCACTCCCCTCATCCCCCTCCACCCCATCACCCCGCTCCCCCTCGTCCCCCTCCACCCCATCACCCCGCTCCCCCACCCCCTCGCAACCCCCCCCATCACCCCGCCCCCTCATCACCCTCCACCCCACATCATGCTCCCCTGCCCCCCACCCCATCACCCCACCCCCTCGTCTCCCTCCACCCCACACCATGCTCCCCTGCCCCCCACCCCATCACCCCACTCCCTCACTCAACCCCCTTCTGTGCAGAGTGGGAGCAGCATCATGGTGGAGGTGGCCACTGGGCCCTCGGACTCGGCCACCCGTGAGAAGGTGCGTCTTCTGACCGCAGGGTCTCAGGTTGCCGTGGGTCAAGGTGTTGCGTGGAGCGGAGAGGGCTCGAGGCATCCCACGGCCGAGTGAGGGTCCTGGAGGACGTCGTCCTCTTCCTGTCTTTGCAGCTGCCCATGGTCCTGAAGGTGCCCAGGCTGAACTCCTCACCTCTGGCTCTGTGTGACCGGCCCTTCTCCCTCTTGGGTTTCGGAGACATTTTGGTGCCAGGTACTGAGGCAGGTGGGGCACACGGGTCCGCGCTGTGGGGCAGGGCCCCGGGCGGCTGAGGTTTGCCTTTGGGAGTGAGTGGCCCGCACACTGTCGGCTGGAGATACAGCCCTGAGGGTCAGAGTCGGGCAGGTTGGGGCCGTCGAGGCCTGGGTGCCTGGGCAGCGAGGGCATTGCCTGGGTGGGGTAGGGACCCCCTTGGTTCCTAGGGAGCGGGGAAGGCCCCCGATTGCAGACAGCCTCACCCCATCCTGCTCGGGGTTGTGCAGGGGTCCCTGCTGGGGCCTGGGTCCCGGGTCTTAGTGAGCTCATGTTGCTGCAGAAGGCAGAGACTGTACCCTCGCAGCCTCAGTGTCCCCAGGGTCCTGCCAGGTGTGTCTGCCTGGACTTTGCTCTCACTGTGGTCTCAGTTGACCCACTGAGAGTCATGGCAGCCCTGTCCTGAGTGAGCGTGTGGCCTGTGAAATGACAGCAGCCACCAGGCAGCGAGAGGCCCACGGCGCCCACAGGTGCTCAGGTGCCCGCCCTCCCAGGAAGCCCTTGTTCCGAGGCTCTGCGGGCCCGAGTGAGCCTCCACCCCGTGCCTCCCCCAGGGCTGCTGGTGGCCTACTGCCACAGGTTTGACATCCAGGTACAGTCCTCCAGGGTATACTTCGTGGCCTGCACCATCGGTAAGTGCCTCGGTTGAGCCCGTGCTGGCCGCTCCGGCTCCAGCCCTGCCCCGACTCAGCCTCTGTCCTGACCCTGACCCCTAACCTCAACCCCAACCCCAACCCTAACCCTAACTCCAGCTCTAACACCGTAACCATAACACCCTAATCCTAAAACCGTAACACCCTAACCCTAACCCCCGGCCACTCCGGGAGCTGGGCTTGGGGGGCTGGGCCTGTGCCTGCATCCCCGTCTTTCTCATTCTCCCTGGGCCTGTGCCTGCATCCCCGTCTTTCTCATTCTCCCTAGCTTCCATTGTTCTGTTCCTTTCCTTTTCTTTCCTGTTTTCCTCTTTTTATCTTTTTCTTCTTTACCTTGTCTTCTAATGTTTCTTTTGTTATGAACGTATTTACACAAAGTGCCGTTATCTGTTGACCCACATTGTTTAAAAAAAAGTCCCCCACCGCAGCCAGCCCTAAGGAAAGAAGCTGCAGTGCTTTCTGGTTCCTGGGCACACGGGGGCGGGCCAGGCCGCCTCTGCCGAGCCACGCCCCCGACCCCGCCCTCCACGTGGCTCCCTAAATGGGCACTCCCAGGGCCAGGAGAGTTCAGGCCGGCCTGCGGTGCCTTTGGTTTGTGTTGGTCCCCTCACACCTGCTTCTTGCAGCTGCAGGTGCCCCTGGCTTTCCCCTCGCCCCATTTTACTGTCTTCATGATTATCCTTTAAAGTCACGGCTGAGGCCGGGTGCGGGGGCTCATGCCTGTGATCCCAGCATTCTGGGAGGCTGAAGTGGGAGGATTGCTTGAGCCCAGGAGTTCAAGACCAGCCTGGGCAACATAGTAAGACCCTGTCTCTGCAGAAGAATGCAAAAATTAGCCGGGCATGGTGACATGTGCCTGTAGCCCCAGCTACTCTGGAGGCTGAGGTGGGAGGATTGCTTGAGCCTGGGAGTTCAAGGCTGCAGTGAGCCATGATCGTGCCACTGCACTCCAGCCTGGGCAACAGAGTGAGACCCTATCTCGAAAAAATAATAATAAAATGAAAGAAAAAACAAAAACACAGCTGCAGAGATTTGTCTCTCCTGAAGCATAGTTTGTGAAGTTGTCCCTGTAATTCCTGAGACTGAAGCCGCTGAGGTTTTTTAGGTGCCAGCCCTCTCCGTTTGTCTCTGCTTCTGTCGATGATGGCTGATGGACACGTGGATGGTCTAAAATGGACCAATAGGGACGCTCCCTGTGTTGTGGTGTCAGAAATGCAGAGATGAGTGTCAGAAAAAGTGCCGGGAGCAGTGTGCTTGCCGGACACAGCGGCTCTTTTTTTTAAGAGTGTTCTAGTAAAACATTAATTTTCTCAGAGCTTTATTTTGAAATAATTTCAAATGACAGTCGCAGGATCGGTACAGAGAACTCCTGTGTGCCCTGTTCTCACAGGGACTGGTCATTTCCTCACATTCGCTTGATTCCGTTCTCTCTCTGCACAAACACACTCGTGCGCTGTCCTGTGTACTGCAGTTGGCCCTCCCTAGCCATGGGTTCCGCGGCTGTGGATTTCACCAGCTGTGGGTTGAAAATATCTGGGGAAAAGAAACTGTATCTGTACTGAATGTATGCAGATTGTTTGGGCCAGTATTCCCGAAGCAATGCCATGCGACAGCCATTGCCCGCGGTGACATCGCATTTGTATTTGTAGGAACCTATGGTGATTGATGGTTTGGCAGGACGCGGGTGGGTTCTAGGCAGACACTGCGCCAGTTTACATCAGGGACGTGA
This sequence comes from Nomascus leucogenys, assembly GCF_006542625.1. Taxonomy (NCBI): domain Eukaryota; kingdom Metazoa; phylum Chordata; class Mammalia; order Primates; family Hylobatidae; genus Nomascus; species Nomascus leucogenys. The sequence goes on along the minus strand of NC_044397.1, from coordinate 93,431,195 downwards.
GCAAGGGGGGTCCTGGCAGCCTTCCCCTGCGGGTGCCAAGGGTGGCCATGCATGCGTTTGTGTACTTACACGCACAGCACACGTATGTAAATCAGGCTGTGTTCTCAGGGGACTGGGGGCATGGCCCCAGTGGGTGGACACCATGCCCTTTGACCCCAAACATTTCACCAGGTGTCTCCTGAGAACATACTTTATACGCCCACAGCTCAGTGTTCAGGGGTTTTCTGGTCAGGCATGTGTGTCACCTTCGGCTGATTTTCTCATTAGAGGTTCATGGAAACGGTGTCCCAGACAGGCCTCGCAGCCCCCCTCCGCTATCACGTCTGCCTCCCGCTGTCCTGCAGCTGCCCGGAGCCTGCCCCTCCCTGTCCCTCTCCTCGCCCTGGCCCTTCCATGTCCTCGGTGACCCTGACGCCCCTCTCACTGGCTCCGGTGGGGTCAGGGTGGGAGTGCGGCCCAGGAGGTGCCGGAAGGATCCATGTACTTTGGGGAGCCTGTGGCCCTGCCGGCTGAATCCCCGCTCTACCTCTCCCGTCCTCGCACACCCCTGCCCTGCACCACCCCCAGTCCGCTCACGTTCTTCGCAGGGAAATGGGTGGTGGCCCTGGCCTGCCTGGCTGAGGTGATGCCTCCTCTGTCCCCACAGCCTATGGCGTTGGCCTCCTTGTGACATTCGTGGCGCTGGCCCTGATGCAGCGTGGCCAGCCCGCTCTCCTCTACCTGGTGCCCTGCACGCTGGTGACGAGCTGCGCCGTGGCGCTCTGGCGCCGGGAGCTGGGCGTGTTCTGGACGGGCAGCGGCTTTGCGGTGAATACCAGTTTGCTCTGACTGTGAGAAATACTCGCCTAGTGAGCCCTAACTAGACTTAAAGTTGAGTGAGACCTCCAGCCACAGCCAGCCCCGCCGCCGCGACGGGGCCCAGGGTCCTGGCACCTTCTGCTTTGGGTGTTGTGCGCGTGTGGCGCCAGCAGAAGGACCTGCGAGCAGCTCCCATGCTGGGTGGGACCCGGGGGTGCTGGGTGGGACCCGGGGGTGCCATGTCCTTTCTAAAGTTGCTTCCCCCGAAACAGTCACCAGCGCCCCACCTGCGTGGGCATCGGGCATCCATCTCCTCTCTTGCCAAGAGCGAGGCGCCCGACTGGGGGTGGGGCTGCAGGGCCCTGGGCAAGGGGAGCAGGCCAGGCCTGGCTGTGGAAGCCCTGTCTCCTGTCCCCCTCCACAAGGCAGGGGGCGGTTGGCAAGGGTTAAACGCGCGATGCAGGGAGGGCTTACGCCATGTCGGTTCTACTTTTGTGATTTTTGTAAACAGGAGCGGGTGGGACCCCCCTTCCAATGTGCCGCTTGGGGTGACTTCCTAGGTTCCTGGGACTGAGGCACATTGCGCCCGAGAGCTGCCCCCGCCCCTCCGGGCAGCGCCTCTCGGAGGCCATGACTGCCCAGGGAGCAGCCCTGCGCCACAGGACGATCCTCAGGCTGTTGGGCATCGGTACAGCTCCTCCCGTAGCTGGCCTCCCTCTGGGGGAGATGCTGCGCTTCTCAGTGGTGCCGGCCACGCATGGGGTCCTGCGTCATGTTTTTGTGGAGGTTAAACCACACCCGTCCCTGCCGCACTGGTGTGATGCATTGGGTCGAGCTGTGGTTCCAGTGCCGAGCTGGACTCATGGGTCCCACAGACGGGACCATGGCCTGAGACCAGGCCCAAGGGAGAAGTCTCCTGGGGCTAGCACCCCCACCCCAAAGGTCTCCCCATTCTGATGGGCATTTCAGAAGGTTCAGGAGAAGCCGGGGACCAGGCCCAGGGGCAAGAGACGGTGGTCCGGGCTTTTCTTTGAAGAGGCTTTGCACAGCTCCCAGCCTCTGCTGGCCTCAGATGGCCCTCCCATGGTGCCTGTGCCGATGGACGGGGTCCTGGGTGCCCGTGGGTCATGGAGCCAGCCCCCTCCTTGGGACACCTCTGCTTGTCCCAAGCCTGGGTCCAGAGCCTCTGGGGATGGCACCTCATTTTGACCCTGCCCCTGTGGCCTGCGGGTGCTGGGCGTCCTGGCCGCTGCCAGGGCCCTCCTCTGGGTCCCTGTCTCCACCTCACCTCTGCCTCCCTTCTCCTGTAGAAAGTCCTACCTCCATCTCCGTGGGCCCCAGCGCCAGCCGACGGCCCCCAGCTTCCCAAAGACTCTGCCACGCCGCCCTCCCCGCAGCCGCCCAGCGAAGAACCAGCCGCGTCCCCCTGGCCTGCTGAGCAGTCCCCAAAATCATGCACGTCCGAGGAGATGGGGGCTGGAGCCCACATGCGGGAGCCTGGGAGCCCAGCTGAACCCGAGGGCCAGGACCAGGCCCAGCCGTCCCCGGTAACCCAGCCTGGCGCCTCGGCCTAGGGGAGGGGTGAGACGCTCGCTGCCGTGCCCGCCACACCAAGATGTTGGGGCTGCCTGGTGCCCACTGGAGACAGACAGAGAGACGCCTGTCCCCTGGGACTGAGGCCTGTGCTGTCTCCACCCGCCCCAACATGGTGCTCATCCTTGCCGAGACCCCTGCGGTCCGTGCCCGCGCCCAGCCCCGCTGCCCCGGCTGCACGCCTGCTGCTCCAAGCTCGCCCGGCTGCCACAAGCTCTCTGCGGGTCCGTGCTCCCCACTGGGGTGCGTCCTCGCGGCCCTGCCTGGCCTCTCTGCAGACCCTCAAGCGTCGTCTGCATGAGTGAGCAGGCGTGGGTGGACTCTGGCCGCGGCCACACTTGGTGCTCACCAGCTGCTTCGTCCTTCAGGTGACCTCCTTCCCCACAGTGTCCTGTTCTCCGGGCGGAAGAGCAGCTTTCTGTCTCCCAGAAGGCATCGCTTCTCCCTCTTGAGCAGATCGGAGCCCCTGGGAGGTTTGGAAGCTGCCTCCAAGCCTAGGACACGAACTGGCGGCCGGGGCGGCCTCTGGACCCTGACGCTGGCTGAGACAGGCCTGTGGGGCAGGGTTTCGGGGCGTGAACGAGGCTGGCAGTGAGTGGACAAGCTGCTTCCCTGGCTAAGGCCCTGCCCTGCTCTCAGCCAGAGGTGCCTGGCCGTGCCTGCACACTCCTCCCCGTTTTAATAAATGGTCGCAACTTCTAGAAGTCCTGCTGGTGCCACCTGGTGGGGTGGACGTCTCTCAGACTGCCCTTCTGACAAGCAGGGGTGGGTGCCAGGCAGGCTGAGTCAGGCCCTCAGGGGTCCCTGGAGCCCTGGGAGGGAGGGACTGGGTCGTGGGAGGTCCCGGTAGCTCCCGGCACCCGACCTCGCTTCCCGTGTGGGCCCTGTGTTGCTTTTCCACTGAGAGGGGCTTGGGCCTCAGTTCTCCCTGTGGCAGCGGCATTGATGTGTGGGTTCTTAACCCTCTGGACCCAGCAGCTAGGAGCTTCTGGAACCCACGAGGACATCTGCCACTGGCGTGGTCTACTCACGGATGGGGTCCTCCTGACTCCAGGGCAGAGACATCCGTGTGGGAACTGACCGAGGCGTGGCCCCAGGCCCGGGCATCCTCCCCTCGCTGCACATGGTCACTTCCGAAGCAGCGCTCCCTGTGGCCGCAGAGACAGAGCCTGCACCCTGGCTGTCTGTGGTGCCAGGGCCCCGGCTCCTGCCCGCCACCCGCCCTGTCCACGCAGCCTCTAGACTCGAGTCCAGAATCTGTTTCTGTCAAGTCAGTCGTCCCCAGCTGCACACGGGGACTGCTGAGCGCTGCGCTCTCATGGGTCTGTTCCAGACAGAGGGTGGCAGGGGTGAGCCCTGATCCCTTCCAAAAAATACCAGCTTCCGAGGGAGTAATGGCGCCTTCACTGAAGCCATTTTGTACATGGGGATGGGGTGGGGACGTCTCTTTTTTGGTGTTGGACGTTTGACCAGTGGGGAGGGGTTCAGAGGCGGCGGTCCTGTCCTTGGCTCCGTCTGTCTGTGTGGCCTTGCGGCCCTTCAGTCTGATCATTAAACACAGCTTTTGATACACGTGGCCCGGCCTCTGCCTCTGCAGTGCATGGCTTGGGGCATCTGCTCCGTGCAGGTCCCGGTGAACAGAACTGAGAGCTGGCAGGCCACCTGGCTGTCCTGCAGAGGACGGATGGGAATTGCCACCGCAGGGCCGGCCAGTGCTGTGAGGTGCCCAGCGTCACTCCCGTGGGCTCTGTAGGCCACGTGGTCCCTGTCATGCTTCTCAGCTCTGCCGCTGTTGCTGGACAGCATCACAGACCGTGTGTAAAATGGACCAAAATACCTTTTACAAAATTTAAATAGAGATGGGGTCTTGCAGTGTTGCTGAGGTTGATCTCGAACTGCTGAGCTCAGACGATCCTCCCGCCTTGGCCTCCCAAAGCGTTGCAATTACAGGCATGAGCCACCACACCCGTCCCCCAAATAATTTTCATGCCAGACCCTGAAATTGGAACTGTATGGCATTCTCACATCTCAAAAGAGTTTATTATTATTTTTTTCTCTTTAAAAATGCAAAGACCTGTCTTAGCCGCTTTGGGACAAGGTTTGGTTTCCAGCTGCTGCTGGCTGGCCCCAGGCCTGTGGGCACGTGGGTGATGGATGCGGGTTTGTGTGCGGGCTGAGAAGCCAGTGAGTCCTGAGCATCTGCCAGGCATCAGGGACTGTGTGTGTGTTGTTCTAATCTCACAAAGTTCTCCGCTACATTAGAGAAAGTGAGACCCAGGCCGGGCATGGTGGCTCACGCCTGTAACCCCAGTGCTTTGGGAGGCTGAGGTGGGAGGATTGCTTGAGCCTGGGAGTTTAAGACCAGCCTGGGCAACGTAGCAAGACCCCATTTCTACAAAAATTACCTGGGTATGGTGGCACACACCTGTAGTCCCAGCTGTTCAGGAGGCTGGGGTGGGAGAATTACTTAAGCCCAGGAGGTCAAGGCTGCAGTGAACTGTGATCGCACCACTGCACTCCAGCCTGGGTAACAGAGCGAGACCCTGTCTAAAAAAAAAAAAAAAAAAAAAAAAAAAAAAAAAAAAAAAAAAACACCAGCAAGCCTCTGAGGCCACATGGCTGTAAGGGATCAGAGACGTGGATTTCTCCAGGCCCTGAGCCAAACCACGACTGCCTGGCGGCGTGACGCCCTTGGCCTCAATGGGAAACGGGGTAAGGACGCAGCGGGAGACTGAGGCCCAGGCCTTACCACTCACAGCAAACCTGAATGCAAATCCACTGGGGAAGGGGCGGCTTCATCACAGAAAGCGAATTCCAGAATACTTGAAGTCACACATATGTTTCGGTTTTTTAACTTGAGCAGTTCATCGATACGCTCCAGAAGGAGCGCCCCCAATGGCCTTTCCGCGGGGGAAATCACTGCTCAGAGGCCACTCGGCGACGGCTCTGAACACCTCCCCTGTGTGCCTCTAGTGGTGATTTGTCCTGTCCAGGAACAGAAAAACTCGCTATGTCATTAGCTCCGGTGGACTTGAGACCCAGGGCTGAAGGTTACAGTCAGGGCTCAGCGCGTGGAGCCCTGGGCTCACACCATGTCCACCTGTGACCTCCTGCGGTCATGGGCAAGTCCCTCCGCCTCCAACTCCCTGTCCTCTGGAAAGAGGGTTAGTAATGTACCTACTGCAAGGCACGGCAGCCAGGATGTCCCCAAATCAGCCGTCTGGCTGGACGCTTAGAAGCAGTTGTGACTTTTGTGTTAGTGACACACTTGGTTCGGGAAGACAAAGGGGCTCCTGCCAGGCTCAGCAGGTGCCCAAGCTCGGGGGTGTGTGCACACCTTGACTGCCCAGGTCATACACGGCCCAGGGATGTCAGGGAGGGGTAGAGCTGGGGAAACGGAAACAGGCTGCTTGTTGGCACTGGGGAGGATATTTTGTTTCTTTTTGTGGGGAGCACCCCTCTGTCTTGCAGTTTAAGTTACAAAGTGGAACAATATGGTAACAATAGTGATTTTCTTTCACTAAGCTGACCAGAGCTTACACATTTTTTATCCACTCACCTATCCATCCATTTATCCAACCAGCCATCCACCCACCCACCCACTCATTTATCTAACCATCCATCCATCCATCCATGCATCCATGCATCCATCCATCCATCCATCCATCCATCCATCCATCCACCCACCCACCCACCTACCTACCCACCCATTTATCTAACCATCCATCCATCCATCCATCCATCCATCCATCCATCCATCCACCCACCCACCCACCCACCCATCCATCCACCCATCCACCCATCCACCCATCCACCCATCCATCCATCCACCCACCCATTTATCCAGCCATCTGTCCACACATTTATCCATCTGTTCATCCACACACCCCACCATTCATCCACCTATCTGTTCAGTTATCCATCTATCCACATACCCTCCATCCACCCATTTATCCAACCATCTATCCACATACCCATCCACCCATTTATCCACCCATCCACCCATTCACCTATCTATCCACTCATCCATTTATCACTCATCCATTTATCTACCCATCCATCCACTCATTCATCTGTCCACCCATCCATTTATCCAACATCCATCCACACACCCACCCATCCACACACCTATCCATTTATCCAACCATCCATCCACCTATCCACATACTTATCCACCCAGTTATCCAACCATCCATCCACTTATCCACATATCCATCCAGCCATCCATTCATCCAGCCATCCACCCATCCACACACCCATCCATCTACCTACTTATCCACCCATCCATCTCCATCCATTGATCGACCATCCATTTCTCCATCCATTTACCCATCCACACATCCATCCATCCATCCATCCATCCATCGATCCACCATCCATTTGTCCATCCATTTACCCATCCACACATCCATCCATCCATCCATCCATCCAGCCAGCCAGCCAGCCAGCCACACACCCACCCATCCACACACCCATCCATCCACCTGTCCATCCATCCATCCATCCATCCATCCATCCATCCATCCATCCACTCATCCATCCATTTGCCCATCCATTCACCCACCCACTCACCCATCTATCCACCCATCTACCCATTCAGCCACCCACCCACCCATTTATCCATCCATTCACCTATCCACTCACCCACCAATCCATCCATTCATCTACCTGCCCATCTAGCCATTCATCCATCTACCCACCCCTCCACTCATCCATCCATTTGCCCATCCATCCACCCATTATGTACCCCCCACCCATCCATCCATCTTCCCACCCACCCATCCATCCATCTACCCACCCACCCATCCATCCATTTGCCCTTCCATTCAACCATCCATCCACCCACCTTCCACCCACTCACTCATCCATTTACCCATCAATCCACCCATCTACTCACCCACCCATCCCTCTATCCATCCACTCATCCATTCATCCATTCACTCACCCACTCACCCACCCATCCACACACATACCCATCTATCCATCCACCCATTTACCATCCGTCTGTCTATCCATCCATCCATCCCTCCCTCCACCCAACCACCCATCCACCCATCCACACACACTCATCCACCCACCACTCTTCACTGCTGTGTGCTAGGTCTTCTACTAAGGACCCCCTCTGGCCCAGGCAGAGAGCTGCAATAGCTGCACGAGGAACCAGGACTCAGTGTTTGGGGCCAGGTGGGAAGTCATCAGAAGGTGAGAGGGTGGAGTTCTAGAAAGAGTCCACGAATGGCCCTGAGGAAGAGAGGAGGGGGTTCCCGTGGGGTCACAGGCTCTTCTCCACACGGCTCAGAGCAGGTTAGAAATGCCTCTTGGGAACCAACCGCAGCCCGCAGCCTGACAGGAGGGTGGGCAGGAGAATGCAGCAATGGGAGGCCCTGGGTGTGGAGCCCCAGCTTGCATCCCAGGAGCTGGATGACTGGCTCTCAGGGCTGTAGCCACCTCTTCTGCCTAAAAGGAGGTGACAGCTACTTTTGTGAGGCCATCATGAGAACCTAGTGGAGTCCCTGCTGAGTGCCGGGCACACAGCACATGCTCAATAGACTGGACCATTCTGCAGGCGACTGGGGAAACGTGGAACCAGGAGCTGGATCCTCCAGGATTGCTCTCCCTCCAGCACCAGGCTTGGCTCCCCAGGGCTTGCAGCACTTCTCAAAAGCGAATCACCAACAAAGACGTTGCTGTCAATGGAAATAAAATGAGGCTGGTCTCTAAAGACAGTTCCAAAAAAAATGTCCCCAAAGTATCTTGACATAAGAGATGAGACAGTGGTTCTAACGAAGTGCACCGTCTCCGACGGCACGGAGGAATGTGAACAACCTCGTGACCTAAGCAGGAGGGGCGGCCAGCATGGCAGCGGGTGGTGCATCAAAACTGAGGCCACCTGGTCTGACCATGAGGGAGAAAAGCACCAGACAAACCCACTTGAGGGGTGTCCTGCAAAACACCTGGCCCGCCTTCCCCAGGAGCGGGCAGGGTGTCAGAAACAGGAATGTCTGGGAAACTGCGACGGCCCAGAGAGATCCAAGGAGGCGCGACGCCTAAATGCCGTGTGGGATCCCAGGTGGGGCCCTGAGCAGGAAAGGGCATTGGGGGAAACTGAGGAAACTGGAATCAAGTGTGGACTTCACAGTGGTGCATCAATATTGGTTCATTGATTGTGACAAATGTATCACAGTGGCCTGGATGCCAGTAACAGGGGACCCGGGATGTGGCACACAGGGGAGTTCTGAACTATCTTTGCACATTTTGTGGGAATCTAAAACTCTTCTAAAACGTTTAGGCTGGGCATGGTGGCTCACTCCTGTCATCCCAGCACTTTGGGAGGCCGAGGTGGGAGGATGGCTGGAGCCCAGGAGTTTGAGACCAGGCTGGGCAACATGGCAAGATCCCGTCTCTATTTTTTAAAAAAATTAAAAATGTATATTGAAAAATACTGTAGTTCCCTCCCGGGCAACATGGTGAGACCCCCATCTTTACAAAAAATACAAAAATTAGCCTGGCGTGGTGGCGGGCGGCTGCAGTCTCAGCTACTCCAGACTCTGAGGTGGGAGGATCACCTGAGCCCGGGAGGTCAAGGCTGCAGTGAGCTAAGATCGCGCCACTGCACTCCAGCCTGGGCGACAGAGAGTGAGACCCTGTCTCAAAACAAAACACACACACACACACACACACACACACACACACACACACAACGGTTACACCAGTGCCCTAGAAAACGCCCTCAGCACCTCGCCCCCAGGGCTGTCCTGGGCACACCCCTCCCTGCGCCCTGTCCTGGGTCACCTGCCCAGGTGGGCACACCTGCCCACAGCGCCCACTCTGCCGGGAACCCCCACCCCGTGGCTCCCAGCCGCAGGGCCCACTTCCATCCCTGGCTACCCCCAACCCCTCCCGTCTCCATCGTCTTCCACTGTGGGCTGGCTCCTGCCACGGGTGGGAATCCAGGGTGGAGGTCGCAGAGCCCTGGGACCCCTGTCCTCCGGAGACTCCAAGCCTGGGCGGCACCTCCGGACCGGAGCAGGCGGCACTGGGGAAGGGGCTTGGCAGGGGGCGGGGAGAGGGCGGCTCCCCCACCCGGCCCCGCCCCGCCCCTCCCTTTCTCCAGCCCCGGGCCCAGCTCCGGCTTCTGCTCCACTTCGGGGTGGGCGGGATCCGGGCAGCAGCGGTGCAGCCTCGTCGTCCGTCCCGAGCGCGGTGAGTCGGGGTCGCCTGCGGGCTCAGCCTCCCCTCGGAACAGCCCCCACTTCCTCCAACCCCGTTCGCCAAGCCCGGGGGCTGGTTGCCTCTGGGGCTGTGTAGACGTGGCAGGATTGTGTAGATGCAGCCAGGCTGTGTAGACACCACCGGGGTTGTGTAGAGGCAGCCGGGGCTGTGTGGACGCCACTGGGGTGTGTAGACATGGCCAGGTTGTGTAGACGCGGCCGGGGTTGGGTGGACGCAGGTGTGGTGTGTAGATGTGGCCGGGGTCGTTTGGAGTCAGGTGTGGTGTGTAGATGTGAGAGGGGTTGTTTGGAGTCAGGTGTGGTGTGTAGATGCGGCTGGGGTTTGTGGACGCAGGTGGGGTGTGTAGATGCGGCCGGGGTTGTGTGGACACAGGTGCGGTGTGTAGATGTGACAGGGGTTGTTTGGAGTCAGGTGTGGTGTGTAGATGCGGCCGGGGTGTGTGGATGCAGGTGCGGTGTGTAGACGCAGCTAGGGTTGTGTGGACGCAGCCAGGATTGTGTGAATATAACTAGCATGTGTAGATGTGGCTGAGGTTCGTAGACGAGGCCAGGCTGGGTAGATGCGGCCAGGGTGTGTGGACGTAGCCGGGATTGTGTGGATGCAGCTGAGGTGTATAGATACAGCCGGGGTGTGTAGATGCGGCCTGGTTCCTGGAGGGGCCTGGGACCACCGAAGCCCTCCCCATCCCTGTTCCCACCCGGAGTCCTCCCTTCTTTTCTACCCGTGAACTTCACCTAAAGCAAGAACCAAGCATCAGCCTGGAGCCCTCCCGGGTGAGAAGCGGCAGGAAAAGGGCTGACACCTACTGGGGTGGGGTGTGGGGCTGGGGTGGGAGGTGAGGCTGGGGTGGGAGGTGGGGCTGGGGTGGGGTGGGGCTGGGGTGGGAGGTGAGGCTGGGGTGGGGTGGGGGCTGGGGTGGGGGTGGGCTGGGGTGGGAGGTGGGCTGGGGTGGGGGTGGGCGGGGTGGGGTGTGGGGCTGGGGTGGGGGTGGGCTGGGGTGGGGTGGGGGGCTGGGGTGGGGTGGGGGGCTGGGGTGGGGTGGGGGGCTGGGGTGGGGTGGGGGCTGGGGGGGGGGGGGGCTGGGGTGGGGGGGCTGGGGGGGGGGGGGCTGGGGTGGGAGGTGAGGCTGGGGTGGGGTGGGGGGCTGGGGTGGGAGGTGAGTCTGGGGTGGGGTGGGGGCTGGGGTGGGGGGGTGGGTGGGGGGGGCTGGGGTGGGGGGGGCTGGGGTGGGAGGTGAGGCTGGGGTGGGGTGGGGGGCTGGGGTGGGAGGTGAGCTGGGGTGGGAGGTGAGTCTGGGGTGGGGGGGGCTGGGGTGGGAGGTGAGTCTGGGGTGGGGTGGGGGCTGGGGTGGGAGGTGAGTCTGGGGTGGGAGGGGGGCTGGGGTGGGAGGTGAGTCTGGGGTGGGAGGTGAGGCTGGGGTGGGGGTGGGGGTGAGCGGGTGGGGGGGGGCTGGGGTGGGAGGTGAGTCTGGGGTGGGAGGTGAGGCTGGGGTGGGAGGTGAGTCTGGGGTGGGAGGTGGGCTGGGGTGGGGTGGGGGGCTGGGGTGGGAGGTGAGTCTGGGGTGGGAGGTGAGTCTGGGGTGGGAGGTGAGTCTGGGGTGGGGTGGGGGCTGGGGTGGGGTGTGGGGCTGGGGTGGGAGGTGAGTCTGGGGTGGGGTGGGCTGGGGTGGGGGTGGCTGGGTGGGAGGTGAGTCTGGGGTGGGAGGTGAGCTGGGGTGGGGTGGGGCTGGGGTGGGGTGGGGGCTGGGGTGGGAGGTGAGTCTGGGGTGGAGGTGGGCTGGGGTGGGAGGTGAGTCTGGGGTGGGGGTGGCTGGGGTGGGGGGGGGCTGGGGTGGGGTGTGGGGCTGGGGTGGGAGGTGGGGGGGGGGGGGGGCTGGGGTGGGAGGTGAGCTGGGGTGGGGGTGGGGGGGGGGGGGGGGGGGGGGGTGGGGGGGGGGGGGGTGGGGGGGGGGGGGGGGGGGGGGGGCTGGGGTGGGAGGTGGGGCTGGGGTGGGGGGGGGCTGGGGTAGGGTGCAGGGTTGGGATGGGGTAAGTGGGGCTGGGGTGGGGTGGGGCTGGGGTGGGGTGGGGCTGGGGTGGGGTGCAGGGCTGGGGTGGGGTGGGGGCGAGTCTGGGGTGGGAGGCGGGGCTGGGGTGGGTGCCGGGCATCTGATGGAGCCTCTCCTTCCACCCTGGTTCTCACCTTCCGAGCCGCTTCTGAGTAAACACTCACTGGGGTGTAACAATTGGAGGTGGGTGAAGGGCCTGAGATGGGGTTGGTTGTTGGTATTTGCCTGAGGGAGGGTCCTCCTGGATTCAATTAGCCCGGGCAGGAAACCCAGGCTGGGGACTGTGGCGTTATCCCCGCATGACCAGGAATGACCCACATTCTGGGAATTAGGGAGGGTCCCCGGGACAGGTGTCCGAGCTCGAGGGTCCTCTGTGGCCCAGCGACCTTCCGTTTCCTTCCCTCATTTTATAGGGGGTCAAACCAGGCCTCAGACCCAGGCATGGGCTCCAGAGCTTCCCAGAGGTTTTGGGGACTTGCCAAAGGGTTCAGGCCCTGCCCCGCAGGACTGCATGGCCCGAGACACCTTGTGGGTTGCGTAGGGGCCGCCGCCTTGCAGGTCAGGGATGCCCGCAGGACAGCTGTGGTCCTGGCTTCCTGACGCCTTCCTAGGGCCTGGCTGGGTGGGGCTGTGTGAGATTCTGCGTGAGTTGTCTGTGTGGCTGTGTGTGATTGTGTGTGATGTGTGGTTGTGTGTGGCAATATATATAATTGTGTCTGTGGCTGCGTATGGCCATGTGGTTTGTGTGTGTTTGTGTATTATATGTGTGTGGTCATGAGTGATCGTTTATGTTGTGTAATTGTGTGATTGTGTGTGGTCGTGTGTCATGTGGTCATGCGTGATTGTGTATGGTTGTGTAATTGTGTGGTTGGGTGGGATCATATATGGTTGTGTGTTGATGGCTGTATAACTGTGTATGGTTGTGTGGTCGTGTGGTTGCATATAGTTATGTCATGATGTTTGATTGCATAGGATTGTGTGTGGTTGTGTGTTGTATGGGAGGTTTCGGCAGCTGTGTGGTTATAGTGTACGGTTGTGTGTGTGATTGCATGATGAGATTTGCATGATTTTGTGGATGGCTTTGTGTGGTTGTGTATGGTTGTATAATTGTGTTTGTGTGTGATTGCATATGATTGTGGCAATATGTGTAATCGTGTCTGTATGACTGTATATGGTGGAGTTGTGATTGTATCAGTGTATGACTACATGTGTGAAGTTGTGTTTGGCTCTATGGTCATTGTATGTGAGATTTGTGCAGTTGTAACGTGTGGTTGTGTGTGTACTTGCATGATGAGATTGTGTATGATTTATGGATGGTGGTGTGAGGTTGTGTGTGGTTGTATGTTTGTGGTTGTGTGAGGTGTGTTTTGTGAGGGTGTGTGTGGTTGTGTGTGGTGTGTGGTGTGAGGTTGTAATGTGTGGTTGTGTGTTGTGTGGTTGTGTTGTGTGAGGTTGTGGTTGTGTGTGCAAATCCCCTCTTCCTAGTCTTCTCATCTGGGGCATGGGGATGAGGGTCCCAGCGCTCAGGCTGGCCTGACCATGGGGTAATTGGGCCCCGCAGAGCCGCACGCAGCCTGCTTGTCCTGCCACACGGAATGGGAGTCCGTGTGTGCCCCGCTGCCCACAGCACGTGAACGTGAGCCAGGGACCGTGTGGCCCACTGCGCGTTGGGTCCCGTCCCTAAAGAGCATTCATGGACTGTCTAAAGTTCTCTTCGCAGAATGTTTAGGGTGTAAAATACGGAGCTTGGAGAGTCCTTAGGCAAAAGGTGTTGGTGGCCGGTTGCCCAGGCTGGGGACTCTGTCCGTGGGGTGTGAGCTTGCAGGGACACTGGAGCATCGGAGTTCAAACCCTGTTGTCACTGTGATTGGTTAAGGGCTTTGCGGCGACGTGGAGGCATCGTAGATGGATCGCAGGTGAGGGCGGAATGAAGGCAAAGGCGTCGTTTCTCTGATAGTGGACACATGGGTGGAGATTCGACATGGGAGCAGTTGGCGGCGGGGGGGGGGGGGGGGGGGCGGGGGTGTGTGTGTGTCAGGGGACAGGCGAGAGTGTGGGAGGGAGTGAGGGTGCGTGATTCCCCGTGCACCTGTGCGTGCAACTGTGGGTGATGGAGCTGGTGCTTGGGGAGGCAGGACTGGACCCTGGGTGCCGACACTGGGGCAGGGTTTAGAGCTCCCGGCTCTGCACCCCTCGGTCCCCAAGGCTCACCTGGCTTAGCTGGGGAGCAGGGTTCTCGGGGAGCATAACAGAGAAGCTGCCCAGCAATGTAGAGGAGTCACTGAAATTCCAAGAACTCTGTGTGTGTGTGTGTGTGTGTGTGTTGTGTGTTGTGTGTGTGTGAGAGAGAGAGAGAGAGGGAGGGAGGGAGGGAGGGCGAGGCAGAGAGAGCCTTAATCTCCTCTGTAAATGGGCATTACTGATACTAGCTGGACCTGTCTCCTGTATACCCTGGGATTATTGGGAGGACTGGATCAACTCTCATAAGCCTGTGAGCCCTACACCCTACACCAACAGGATGCTGTTGGCATAAGCACATCTCAGCCTACCGGTAGTCCTGTAGACCCAGCACCTGTAGTCCCAGCTACTCAGGAGGCTGAGATGGGAGAATCGCTTGAGCCCAGGAGTTGGAGGCCAGCAGTGAGCTGTGATCACACCACTGCACTCCAGCCTGGGTGACGGAGTGAGACCCTGTCTCAAATAAATAAATGAATGAATGAATGAAAGACAGAGAAATAGAAGAAATTTAGAGCCCAAGAATGAAGGTGAGGCGAACCTTGGGGTTTTATTGAAGTTGATGGTGGACGCAGCCCTGCAGGCTGTTCTAAGCCTTTGATGTTTCTATGTGTGGCTCTGAAATGGATGCAGAGGGTAACATTCTGGGTGATCCACTCATAACTCATAAGGCTTCCTTTGTTGTTGTTTTGCAGAGATGGGGTCTCGCTATGTTGCCCAGGCTGGTCTTGAATTCCTGGGCTCAAGGAATCCTCCCACCTTGGCCTCCCAAAGTGCTGAGATTACAGGCGGGAGCCACAGCACCCAGCCCTTTGTTGTTTTGTTTACATGTTACCTTTATTAAAAAAAAAAATTGGAGGGGGATAATTTTAGTTGTGAAGATGGTGCAGAGAGTCCCCACACACCCACCCTCCACCCAGTGTCCCCTTGCATTGACACCTTTGACCACAGAACAAAGAGCAAAACTGGGCCGGGCGCGGTGGCTCACGCCTGTAATCCCAGCACTTTGGGAGGCCGAGGCGGGCGGATCACGAGGTCAGGAGATCGAGATCATCCTGGCTAACATGGTGAAACCTCATCTCTACTAAAAATACAAAAAAAATTAGCCGGGCGTGGTGGCGGGCGCCTGTAATCTCTGGAGGCTGAGGCAGGAGAATGGCGTGAACCTGGGAGGCAAAGCTTGCAGCGAGCCGAGATCGCGCCACTGCACTCCAGCCTGGGCGACAGAGCAAGACTCCGTCTCAAAAAAAATAGGAGCAAAAATAAGGCACAACCGTGGGTGCCACACTCAGTCTTCCACCAATATTTCTGTTCTACGTTGCAGTCCAGGATCCCACATTGCATTTAGGAGCTGTATTAATTTTAAATGGTACAACTCGTAAGTGATTGGAAGGTTATTTTTTAATCTCTGCATTTTCCTCTGGTTCCCTTGGTATCACTCATGTTTATCGGCGTTTTCCCTCCCACTCGATTACTGACTCCATTCTCCTCTGTCCACATTATAAAGCTAAAAGAACACAAGATACCATTGCGCAAATAGTTTTCTCACAAACACCTCTTCCCATGAAAACCTAACAAAAAGACCATAGACAAAATGAAAAAAAAAAAAAAAAAAAAAAAAAGGAGACCAAGCTTATTAAGTTTCCTGTAGGCTTGCTGAGTGATTTATTTCATGATGTTGGGGCGACGGAGGAGGGGAGGATTTCCTGGCTAGATTCAGACCCGAGGACAGGACAGGGGACAGGAAGAAATAAGAGAGGCCGTGGCATAGACAACAGCTGTCTGTTCTATAAACGGGCTTTGGCTGCCGTGGGACCAAAGATGGGGAATCAAATGGGATGGAGGTGTCTGAAAACTGTGATCATCTTGGATTAAGTGAAGGAAAAAACAAACAAAAAAAACTACACAGACAGGTGGGCAAGACAGCTAAAGAGCCCAGACGGAGGCTGGGGGGCGTGATGGTGCAGGCTTGTAGTCTCAGCTGTTTGGGAGGCTGAGGCAGGAGGATCACTTGAGCACAGGAAGTTGAGACCAGCTGGGCAACATAGCAAGACCCCATCTGTACAAAAACTAAAAAATTAGCCAGGCATGGTGGTGTGCACCCATAGCCCCAACTACTTAGGAAGCTGAGGTGGGAGGATGGCTTCAACCCAGGAGTTGGAGGCTGCAGTGAGCCGTGATAACACCACTGCACTCCAGCCTGGGTGACAGAGTGAGAGACTGTCTCAAAATAAATAAATAATTATAGAAAAAGATGGAGAAAGAGAAGAAATTTAGAAGCTCAAGAATGAAGCAGGCTGGGCGCGGTGGCTCACGCCTGTAATCCTAGCACTTTGGGAGGAAGGCCACAAGGCGGGTCGGAATCAACGAGGGTCAGGAGATCGGAGACCCATTCCCTGGTTAAACACGGGTTGAAAACCCCGGCTCGTCTCCGTACCTCTTACTAAAAAATACAAAAAATTAGCTGGGCGAGGTGGTGGGCGCCTGTAGTCCCAGCTACGCGGGAGGCTGAGGCAGGAGAATGGTGTGAACCCCGGGGGGCGGAGCCTGCAGTGAGCCGAGATCACGCCACTGCACTCCAGCCTGAGTGACAAAGCGAGACTCCATTTCAAAAAAAAAAAAAAGACAGACATGGGCCAGGGCTGCCTCATCAGAAAGCTCTTCTGGGGCTGGAGGGGCCACTCCCAAGCTGCTGCCCTCATGTGGCTGTTGGTGGGAGGCCTCAGTTCCTCACCACGTGGTAATCACCATAGTGCTGCTTGAGCATCCTGACAACATGGCTGCTTGCTTCCCCCAGGGCTGGTGATTCAAGGGAGAGAAAGAACAAAGCCATAGTACTTCTATGATCTAACCTCAGAAGTCTAGCTCCATTGCTTCTGGTACATTCTATTCATTACAAGTGAGTCAGTAAGTCCAACACGCACTCAAAGAGAGGGAAATTAGGCTCTGCTAGGTGAGGAGAGCAAATAATTTTTGGAGATATTTAAAAACCACCACATCTGTAACCCTGGGCAAGTTACCTAACTCTTCTGTGCCTCCAGTTCGTCTTTGGTCAGAATAGAACCAGTCTCACAGGAGAATTGTGGCAATAAATGAGATGATGACTATAAATATTGTTTAATACAATGCCTGTCGGCCGGGCGTGGTGGCTCAAGCCTGTAATCCCAGCACTTTGGGAGGCCAAAGCAGGCAGATCACGAGGTCAGGAGATCGAGACCATCCTGGCTAACACGGTGAAACCCTGTCTCTACTAAAAAATACAAAAAATTAGCCGGGCGTGGTGGCGGGTGCCTGTAGTCCCAGCTACTCCAGAGGCTGTGGCAGGAAAATGGCATGAACCCGGGAGGTAGAGCTTGCAGTGAGCGGAGATCACACCACTGCACTCCAGCCTGGGGTACACAGCAAGACTCCATCTCAAAAAAAAAAAAAAAAAAAAAGAAAAAGAAAAAAAATACACGCCTGTCACACAGAAAATGCTTATCTACTTTTGTTTTTTCTAAGACAGAGTCTTGCTCCATCGCCCAGGCTGGAGTGTAGTGGTAGAATCTCGGCTCCCTGCAACCTCTGCCTCCCTGGTTCAAGTGATTCTCCTGCCTCAGTCTCCCAAGTAGCTGAGATTACAGGCACGTGCCACCATGCCTGGCTAATTTTTTTTTTTTTTTTTTTTTGAGAGGGAGTCTTGCTCCGTCACCCAGGCTGGAATGCAGTGGTGCAATCTTGGCTCACTGCAAGCTCCGCCTCCCAGGTTCACGCCATTCTCCTGCCTCAGCCTCCCGAGTAGCTGGGACTACAGGCACCCGCCACCACGCCCGGCTAATTTTTTTGTATTTTTAGTAGAGATGGGGTTTCACTGTGTTAGCCAGGATGGTCTCGATCTCCCGATCTTGTACTCCGCCCTTCTCGGCCTCCCAAAATGCTGGGATTACAGGCATGAGCCGCTGCGCCTGGCTCATGACTGGCTAATTTTTGTATTTTTGGTAGAGACAAGGTTTCACCATGTTGGCCAGGCTGGTCTCGAACTCCGGACCTCAAGTGATCCACCTGCCTCAGCCTCCCAAAATGTTGGGATTATAGGCATGAGCCACCATGCCTGGCCTTATCCACTTATTTTTATTAAAGGCACATTTTTCAGTGTCATAGCTCTTGAGGAATGATGTGCCAGCTATAATTATCAAATTGTAACTCTCTGGATTTGTGGGGCCAGAGGGGCAGAGGGAAATAACTTGTTCTTTCAGGAAGCATTAGGCTACGGAACGGAGAGACCACACATGGTGGCTGTGTTTTTCCTGGCTCTCCTTTTCCAGTGGTTAAGACGAGTGGGAATTAAGCAGCTCCAGGCTCTGCATGTGGCAGAAACCATCCTACCATCTACTCCCGTGGGTTCAGTTTGCAAAATTTGAGAGACAAAAAAAAAAAAAGTAATGAAGCAAAGAATGTGAAGGACACAGTAGGGTGACTGCCAGGAGGATATAGCTGAGGATGTCAGGCAGGAGACACAGCCTGTGCAAAGGCCCTGAGGCTGGACCATGCTGTGCGTGTTTGGGGATCAGCAAGGAGGCCAGTGCAGCTGGGGCTGAGGGAGGGAGGGGTTGGAGATGAGGACAGTTAGACCCAGTTGCTGTGCGGAGGTTTGGGCAGAGGCGAGACGCCACCTGACGCGGGTCTTAGCTGTCTCCCTGAGGCTCCCCGTTGGGAACAGACCCAGGGAGGGGAAGAAGGAAGTGGCATTTTGTGAGCCTGAGCGATGCTCCGCTTAGACCAGGCTAGACATGGCATAGGGGCCCAATTCTAGATCTACCCTGCAGACAGTCTGACAACGTTTTTGGATGGACTGGGTTTGGGATGTGCCAGGGCATCAAGGATAAACCCAGTTTTTATTTTTTGGTTTTTTTTTTTTTAAGACAGAGTCTCACTCTGTCGCCCAGGCTGGAGCACAGTGGTGCAATTTCAGCTCACTGCAACCTCCGCCTCCCGGGCTCAAGCAATTCTCCTGCCTCAGCATCCTGAGTAGCTGGGATTACAGGCGTACGCCACCATGCCCGGCTAATTCTCTTTTTTTTTTTTTTTTTTTTTTTTTGAGACAGAGTTTTGCTCTCGTTGTCCAGGCTGTAGTGCAATGCTGTGATCTCGGCTCACTGTAACCTCCACCTCCCAGGTTCAAGTGATTCTCCTGCCTCAGCCTCCAGAGTAACTGGGATTACAGGTGCCTGCCACCACACCCAGCTAATTCTGCATTTTTAGTACAGATGGGGTTTCACCATGTTGGCCATGCTGGTCTCAAACTCCTGACTTCAGGTGATCCACCCACCTCCCAAAGTGCTGGGATTACAGGCATGAGCCACTGCGCCCGGCCAAACCCAGGTTTTTAAAAAAAAATTTTTGTATCTGAGTGACTATAAAAGTGGAGCTGCTGTCTGAGCTGAGAAGACTGTGGGAGGAGCAGGCATTTTTGTGAAGATGAGAAGAGTGAGGAGGGATATGAGAGCTCAGTTTGGTCAGTGTCAAGTTTAAGAAGCCTGTTAATGATTGTATTAGCTTTTGTTTGTTTGTTTAAGACAGGGTCTTGCTCTGTCACTCTCACCCAGGCTGCAGTGTAGTGGCTTGATCACAGCTCACTGCAGCCTCAACCTCCTGGGCTCAAGTGATCCTCCTGCCTCAGCCTCCCAAGTAGCTGGGACTACAGGTGTGTGCTCCCACCCTGGCTAATTTGTATTTTTTATATTTTTTTTTTTGTAGAGATGGGTTCTCATTATGTTGCCCACACTGATCTCAAACTCCTGGGCTCAAGCGATCCTCCTGCCACAGCCTCCAAAAGTGCTGGGATTACAGACCTGAGCCACTGCACCTGGCCTAATTTTCTGCAAATTACCACAAACGTAGCAACTTGAAACACCTCCTGTTTACTGTCTCATGGTTTTGTGGTTTCTGTGGGTTGGGTGGCTGGGCATGGTTTGGCTGGATCCTCTGCTCAGGGTCTGACAAGGCTGCAGTCAGATTGTTGGCTGGGCTGTGATCTCATCAGAAACTCACCTGGGGATGGCCAAACGCAGTGGCTCATGCCTGTAATCCCAGCACTTTGGGATGCCAAGGCTGGCAGATCATTGAAGTCAGGAATTCAAGACCAGCCTGGGCAATATAGCAAAACCCCATCTCTACTGAAAATACAAAAATTAGCCGGGCATGGTGGCGGGCACCAGTGTAATCGCAGCTACTTGGGAGGCTGAGGCAGGAGAATCGCATGAACCCAGGAGGCAGAGATTGCAGTGAGCTGATATTGTGCCACTGCACTCTAGCCTGGGTGACAGAGACTTCATTTAAAAAAAATATATACACATCCTGGCTAACACGGTGAAACCCTGTCTCTACTAAAAATACAAAAAATTAGCCAGGCTCAGTGGCGGGAGCCTGTAGTCCCAGTTACTCAGGAGGCTGAGGCAGGAGAATGGTGTGAACCCAGGAGGCGGAGTTTGCAGTGAGCCAAGATCATGCTACTGCACTCCAGCCTGGGCGATAGAGTGAGACTCCGTCTCAAAAAAAAAAAAAAAAAAAAAAAGTGGGTAGGTTGGCCAGATGTCCCAGGTTCCAGGTTCTACCACGCCTGGCTAATTATTTTTATTTTTTGTGGAGATGGGGGTCTCGCTGTGTTGCTCCGGCTGGGCTAAACTCCTGGCCTCAAGTGATGCTCTCTCCTTGGCCTCCAAAGGTGCTGGGATTACAGGTATGAGCCACCGCACCCAGCCAGAAACTTGGGTTTAAATGGACTTTGCTTATAATGAGATGGGTAATTCACCCAGGATGAATCCAGCCTTCAGCTTTTGCTTTCTTTTGCTTTTGCTTTCTCTCTCTCTCTCTCTCTCTGTCTCTCTCTCTCTCTGTCTCTCTCTCTCTCTATATATATATATTGCCCAGACTGGACAACATAGCAAGACCTCGTCTCTACAAAAACTTAAAAAAAAAATTAACCCAGCATGGTGGCATGCACTTGTAGTCCCATCTACCCGGGAGGCTGAAGCAGGAGGATCAGTTAAGCCCAAGAGTTCAAGGCTGCAGTGAGCCGAGATCATACCACTGTACTTCAGCCTGGGTGACAGAGCCAGACCCTATCTCAAAAAAAAAATGCGTGACAATATTATGTATCTTGATGACTGAGGTTTTTGGAGCTCACTTTAATTTTTCTCCCAAGGCCAATACCTCCCTCCTGTCACCCTACACCCTGGCCCCGGATGTCCTCTGCAAAGGCTCTGAGCCTACAGCTCACTCCTGTTTGAAAACAGACACTGGCAGGTCTCAGAGTGGCATTAAGGACACGCTGGCCCTGAACCAAGACTCTCCCCGGCTGACCTCATCTGGAGGATCTGGAGGCTGGAAACAGACATTGCTCCTGCCTCGTTCACAGTTGGTCACTCATTCACTGTGACTCATGGCTGTACTCACAAAGTCCTTGCTTAGTCCCTCCTTGGGGGCCCCCACACGGCTCCAGATGGTTCCTGACAGATGAAGACGGAAGTGGGTAGGTTGGCCAGATGTCCCAGGTTCCAGGTTAAAACTGGAATAGCTGCCGGGCGCAGTGGCTCACGCCTGTAATCCCAGCACTTTGGGAGGCTGAGGCAGGCGGATTGCATGAGTTCAGGTGTTTGTGACTACCCTGGGAAACACGGCAAAACCCCATCTCTACTAAAATACAAAAGAAAAAAAAAATTAGCTGGATTTGATGGTGGGCACCTATAATCTCACCTACCTGGGAGGCTGAGGCGGGAGAATCGCTTGAACCCAGGAAGTGGAGGTTGCAGTGAGCCAACATCGTGCCACTGCACTCCAGCCTGGTCGACAGAGCAAGACTCCATCTCAAAAACAACAACAACAGCAACAAAACCAAGAAAAAAAACCAAACTAGAATAGCCTTGAGCAAACCAGGGCCAGGACAACTGGTCACCCCAAAGCAAACTGAATCACTGGGTGACAGGGACTCTCACCCCATCACCACCGCGTTGGGATGAGTCGGACTTCCTGCCTCCCACCTGGGCCAGAGGATGCCGGCAGAGTGACGTCTGTTGGGCTGGAAGCTGGGTGAGCCTCAGGCTCAATTTGGAGATACCAGTGCTGATGGTTCATAATTTTGGTGCGATCTTGGCTCACTGCAACCTCCGCCTCCCGGGTTCAAGCTGGGATTATAGGCGCCCGCCGCCATGCCCGGCTAATTTTTATATTTTTAGTAGAGATGGGGGCCAAGCTGGTCTCAAACTCTTGACATCAAGTGATCTGCCTGCCTTGACCTCCCAAAGTCTGGGATTATAGGCGTGAGCCACTGTGCCTGGCCCCTTCTTTTTTCTTCCCTGTATCTTGGTGCACAGTTCGGATCTGAGATCCCACGTCCATCCTTCTGGAAGCTTTTTCCTGTAACGCAGGCGGGCGAGTCTCCTGCTGCTGATCTCTTTGGTTTTATAGCTACACATTTTTCTTTTTGGTTTGCCTGGGGGCATTCTCACATATCTCTCAAACCCGGCCGGTAACTTACCCTCCTACGTTGCTTTAAAAAATAAATAAATGATGCCTCCTCTTCTC
The DNA here is from genome assembly GCF_006542625.1 of Nomascus leucogenys. NCBI lineage: Eukaryota > Metazoa > Chordata > Mammalia > Primates > Hylobatidae > Nomascus > Nomascus leucogenys. Next base: position 93,408,727 of record NC_044397.1, on the reverse strand, counting down.
AAGGGCTTCCTCCCACCTCAGGGTCACCTGTGAACCTCCGTCCCCACTCTTGTTTCTCAAAATGGGCTATCTTCCCTCCTTCTACCTGTGTATTTCATTCTCTCCCACCCCCAGTCTTTGGAAAAAAAGATAATAAAACTCTAGAAGATATTTTGTACTCTGAGATTAACAGTGTGAAGGACCTTCCAGAACCTTCTCTCTCTGCCTTTCTCTGAATGAAAACGCCTGCTTGTCTGAGGCCGACTGTCTCCATTGCATCTGAGTGATAAGAGAAGGATTCATCGAAACAGGCCGGTTTTATTTTTGGTCTGCCCAGCACTAAATGATTTTGTTTTGGCTTTTTTTTTTTTTTTAACCCTAAACGGACTTTGCAGCTTAGTAAGAATTTATTTCAATTTAGAAATATGGATGTTCTAAACATTTTTTAATTTAAAAAATTTATTTTTTCCTGAGACAAAGTCTTGCTCTATCACCCATGCTGGAGTGCAGTGGCACAATCATGGTTCACTTCAGCCTTGACCTCCTGGGTACAAGTGATCTTCCTGCCTCAGCCTCCAAAGTAGCTGGAACCACAGGCGTGCACCACCACGCCTGGCTAATTATTTTTATTGTTTGTGGAGATGGGGTCTCGCTATGTTCCTCAGGCTGGTCTAAACTCCTGGCCTCGAGTGATCCTCCCTCCTTGGCCTCCCAAGGTGCTGGGATTACAGGTGTGAGCCACCACGGCCAGCCAGAAACCTGGGTTTTAAATGAACTCTGCATTATAACGAGATGGGTAATTCACCCAGGATGAATCCAGCCTTCAGCTTTTGCTTTCTTTTTTTTATTTTTATATATTTATTGGTTTTTGAGACACAGTCTCACTCTGTCACCCAGGCTGGAGTGCAGTGGAGCAATCTGGGCTCACTTCAACCTCCGCCCCCCAGGTTCAAGTGATTCTCATGCCTCAGCCTCCCAAGTAGCTGGGATTACAGGTGCACCACCACACTTGGCTAATTTTTTGTATTTTTAGTAGAGATGGGGTTTTGTGATGTTGGCCAGGCTGGTCTCAAACGCCTGGCCTCAAGGGATCCTCCCGCTTTGGCCTCCCAAAGTGCTGGGATTACAGGCGGGCACCACCATGCCCAGCTAATTTTCATATTTTTAGTAGAGACGGGGTTTCGCTGTGTTGGCCAGGGTGGTCTCAAACTCCTGACCTCAAGCGATCCACTCGCCTCAGCCTCTTAAAGTGCTGGGATTACAGGCATGAGCCACAGTGCTCGGCCAACTTTTGCTTTCTTTGCCATACACATGGCCTTGGGAGGTTGCAGCTTGGAGGTTTTCAGCCAACTTTTTGCGAAGCTAATACACACCATGCTGATTTATTGTTTAGTAAACTTGTCAGCTTTTCACTGAAGCAACAAATGCTTTTATCTGTACCAACTATTTGCAAAGTACTTTACAGGGAGATCTGAGCAAGGCAGTGAGGTAAAGAAGGCTCGTGTCTATCCTTGAGGAGTTGAGAGGAGTCTAGAAGGTTCTGTACATTGGGCAAATCTGGGCAATGCCTTATAACATTTTCCCGAGCTACAGAGCTCTGACCCCTCTGCAACTTCACTGCTTCTCAAGTTATCAGCACCAAAGATTCCTTTTTCTTGTATTCACGGTGACAAGGAGAGGCTCAAAGTCCTGCCTGTCCATTAATTTCATGCTGATTTCTCTCAACAATCTTTTTTTTTTTTTTTTCAATAGAGGTAGGGCACGGTAGCTCACGCCTATAATCCCCACACTTTGGGAGGCCGAGGCACCTGAGGTCAGGAGTTCGAGACCAGCCTGACCAATATGGTGAAACCCTGTCTCTACTAAAAATACAAAAATTAGCTGGGTGTGGTGGTGGGCGCCTGTAGTCCCAGCTACTTGGGAGGCTGAGGCGAGAGGATCGCTTGAACCAGGGAGGCAGAGCTTGCAGTGAGCCAAGATTGTGCCACTGCACTCCAGCCTGGAGACAGAGCGAGACTCCTTCTCAAAAAAAAAAAAAAAAAAAAAAAAGAAGAAAACAAAAACACCCCTCAAAAACCCAGAGACCGTGTTTGAGGCCCCTGCATTGCTCTGGTTGTCTCTGGGGAGCCCCTAACCAGGCTTGGAAGAAGTTCTTGGAGGAAGGTTTCTCCTCTGACCCCCGGCTGGCTCTGGCCCCTTGGCCATGAGCCTCTATGGCCTTGGTGAGATGGGCGCTGAGTGCATACGGTGGATAAGCCTGATGTCGTGTTGATTGTCTTGTGTTCTTCTCTAGACAGCAGCAAAGGAGGCGAAGAGCATTTCCTTTAGGGACCATCCTTGTAGAAGTTCCTGCTCTCTGCTTCGGTTTGTTCACAAACTATATATCCTGGCACCAGCTGGCACAGAACTTGGCTCCATGACTAAACAGGTCCCGTGGAGGAGCTGGTGCTGGGCGGGGCTGTGCCTGATTCTGGTGTCTGCTGAGGTCCTTCCCTGGTGAAGACTCCTGCCCCCCACTCTGTCCCCTTCTGGTCTCTTCCTCCACGACATCGACCTCATCCTTTCCTTCTGTTGGCCACCAAGATGGCGGCCAATGGCCCCACGTCTACACGTGGCAGTTTAGGAGCCCCACTGGGAAGAAGGCGTCTCTGTCTCTGCTTCTGTTAGTTGATCCATAAGAAACTGATCTTGTTCTATAGACTTTGGTCTTAAAAAGTGACAGTCTTATAAAGTTGAATCTCAAGGATCCAAAAGAACTTGGTGGCCTGCTTGGGTGATATGCAACCTCTTGGGTCCATCACTGATGGGGATGGAGGGGTGGGCACTGTGATTGGCAGGCCAGGGTCTAGTGTGGACCAATCAGTGGGTGGAGATGGAGGGGTGGAAGCTGTGATTGGCAGGCTTGTGTTCAGTGTGGACCAATCACTGATGGGGAGAGAGAGAGAGTAAACACTGTGATTGGCAGACCTGGTAGCTAGCACCATGATCGACCACCCCACCAGGACAGCAGGGATGAAGTGGACCTTCATTGAAGAAAGGGATGCTGGGCAGATAAAAATGACATTGTCACCACACATACCCTAGAAAAATTACAACTGAAAGGACAAAGCTGATCAATGACCTGGGGAAACTGAGGCCTGGAGAATTTCATTGCCTTGCTGGGACTCCTGGAAGTCTCAGGGTGAAGTGAGGATCTGGATATTATGAGTTGGGCAGCTCCCATTTGCAGGGTGCTCCTCCTGTAAAGATGCCAGATGGCCAGTAAACCATTCGGCTCTCTCCGAAGCCGGCATCGAGTAGCATTGCCCCAGGGAGCCTGTGTTGGCTTCCTGGTGCTGCTGGAACAAGACGGGCCTCCCTGGGCCAAAGTCAAGGTGTGGGCAGGGCTGGTCCCTCCTGGGGGCTCCAGGCGAGAATCTGTTCCCTCCTTTCCCAGCATCTAGAGGCACCCACATCCCTTGTTCGGGGCCCCTTCCTCTCCCTTCACAGCCACAGCACAGCACAGCCTCTTGCAGTCTCTCTCTGACCCTCACCCTCCCACCTCCTCTCATGAGGACACTGTGGGGATATGAGGCCCCCCAGATCATCAGGATTATCTCCCGTCTCCATATCCTTCACTCAGTCCCACCTACAGAGTCGCTTTGGCCGTGGAAGGCACCAAAGTTACAGATTCTGGGGATTAGGACCTGGATATCAGAGTCATTATTCTGTGGCCACAGGACCCACCTGAGATGTCATTTCTTTTTCTTCTTTTTGAGACACAGTCTTGTTCTGTTGCCGAGGCTGAAGTGCAGTGGCGTGACCTTGGCTCACTGCAACCTCCGCCTGCCAGGTTCAAGCGATTCTCCTGCCTCAGCCTCTTGAGTAGCTGGGATTACAGGCATGTGCCCCCAAGCCCGGCTAATTTTTGTATTTTTACTAGAGATGGGGTTTCACCATGTTGGCCAGGCTGGTCTCAAACTGACCTCAAATGATCCGCTCTCCTTGGCCTCCCAAAGTGCTGGGATTACAGGCGTGAGTGGCTGCGCCCGGCCCCAAGATGCATTTCTAGGAACGTACCCAGAGACACTGTCAGTTTCTCTGGACCGAGGAGTCAAGGCTCTTTCTGAGCTTTGCTTGGTTCAAAGGAAGATTCTGCCGCCTGATTTCTGCCTGCTCTCCACCAGGCCTGCTAGCTGCCAGGATGCAATTTCTCTGGCCTCCAAGCAGGGCCAGGCAGGGTCACGCCGGGGCAGAGGCACACCAGCACGCGTCTGGCCCAGTATGCCCAGAACCCGAGAAGCTGGAGTGGCTGTGGGTGGGCGGCCCCCTCACGCTGGCTTCTCCTGAGTCCCTTTCTGTTCACAGATCCCCACCCCTGGCTATCCGCATGCTGGTCATTTCTGCTTGGAGACAGTTCAGGTGTGTCCCACAGTTGCTGTCACTGGGGTTCTTGGCTCTATTGTTACTGGCCATCGGCTCTCACGGCTCACATTTCAGTCCTGCATATGTCAGTTCCTCGTACTTTCTTTCTTTACTGTATGTATGTATATATGTATGTATGTACGTATTTGAGATGGAGTCTCACTGTGTTGCCCAGGCTGGTCTCAACATCCTGGGCTCAAGCAGTCCTTCTGCCTCAGCCTCCCAAAGTGCTGGTATTACAGGCATGAGCCACCACACCTGGTCTTCCTTTCTTTCCTTCTCCCCTCCCCTCTCGCCTCCCCTCTCCCTCCCCTCTCCCCTCCCCTCTCCCCTCCCCTCTCCCCTCCCCTCTCCCTCCCCTCTCCCCTCCCCTCTCCCTCCCCTCTCCCTCCCCTCCCCTCCCTTCCCCTCCCCTCCCCTCCCCTCTCCCTTCCCCTCCCCTCTCCCTCCCCTCTCCCCTCCCCTCTCCCCTCCCCTCTCCCCTCCCCTCTCCCTCCCCTCTCCCTTCCCCTCCCCTCTCCCTTCCCTTCCCCTCCCCTCTCCCCTCCCCTCTCCCCTCCCCCTCCCTCCCCTCCCCTCTCCCCTTTCTCCTCTCCCTCCCCTCTCCCCTCCCCTCTCCCCTCCCCTCTCCCTCCCCTCTCCCCTTTCCCTCTCCCCTCCCTCTCGCCTCCCCTCTCCCCTTTCCCCTCTCCCCTTTCCCCTCTCCCCTTTCCCAGAGTCTCACTCTGTCACCCAGGCTGGAGTGCAGTGGTGTGATCATAGCTCACTGCAGCCTCGACCTCCCAAGCTCAAGTGATCCTCCTGCCTCAGCCTCCCAAGTGGCTGGGACTACAGATATGTGCCACTATGCCTGGCTAATTTTTACAGATTTTTTTGCAGAGACAGGGTCTCCCTCTGCCACCCAGGCTGGCACAATCATAGCTCATTGCAGCTTCGATCTCCTGGGCTCAAGTGATTAACCCTCCTGCCTCAGCCTCCTGAGTAGCTGAGACTACTGGCATGCACCACCATGAAAGGTCAATTTTTAAATTTTACATTTTGTAGAGATGGGGTCTCACTATGTTACCCACGCTGGTCTCAAACTCCTGGCCTCAAGCGATTCTCTTGCCTTGGTTTCCCAAAGTGTTGGAATGACAGGTAAGAGCTGCCACACCTGACCCCCCTTTTCCTTATAAATCACCCAGTCTCAGGTATTTCTTTACAGCAGGACAAAAATAGACAACTGTGTTTAGGCATCACTTAGAGGGTGACAACTGTCCTGATTTGATTGGAATTGAGTGGTTTCCTGAGACATAAGACTTTCAGTGCTGAACAGGGACAGTCCTGGGCAAACTGGAACCACTGGTCCCTGTAAGTGTTGATGGGACACTGTGCCAGTCTGTTCTCATGCTGCTAATGAAAGCATACTCAAGGCTGGGTGCAGTGGCTCAAGCCTGTAATCCCAGCACTTGGGAGGCCGAGGTGAGTGGATCACGAGGTCAGGAGTTCAAGACCAGCCTGGCCAATATGGTGAAACCCCGTCTCTACTAAAAATACGAAAATTAGCTGGGCGTGGTGGTGCACGCCTGTAGTCCCAGCTACTTGGGAGGCTGAGGCAGAAGAATTGCTTGAACCTGGGAGGCAGAGGTTGCAGTGAGCCGAGACTGTGCCACTGCACTCCAGCCTGGGCGACAGAGCAAGACTCTGTCTAAAAAAAAAAACCTACCTGAGACTAGGTAATTTATAAAGGAAAAAGAGTTTTAATGACTCACAGTTCAGCGTGGCTGGGGAGGCCTCAGGAAACTTAGAGTCATGGCGGAAGGAGAAGCAAACATATCCTTCTTCACATGGCAGCAGGAGAGAGAAAAATGAAAGCCCAGCAAAGGGGATGCCCCTTATAAAACCATCAGCTCTTGTGAGAACTCACTATTACGAGAACAGGATGGGGGAAAGCATCCCTATGATTTAATGATCTCCACCTGGTCCCTCCCATGACACGTGGGGATTATGAGAACTACAATTGAAGATGAGAACTACAATTGAAGATGAGATTTGGGTGGGGACACAGCCAAACCCTATCAGATACCTGGAGGGAGAAGTCAAGAATGTAGGTGGCAAAACTTTCTAAATGTGCTTGATGTGGAACAGCTCTCCAGCAACGTGTGTCCTAAGACAAAACCTGAGCATCTGAGTGTGGTGCACAGCAGCCTTCCAGATGGGGCTGTTGGGCCTTCCTGCCTCACCTCTCACAGTTCTACACCCCGCCCCACACTAGGCCCTGACGTTCCCTAAACTAACTTTCTTTCTTTCTTTCCTTCTTTCTTCTTTCTTTCTTTTCTTTCTTTTTTCTTTCTTTCCTTTCTTTTTTTCTTTCTTTCTTTCTTTTCTCTTTCTTTCTTTCTTCCTTCCTTCCTCCCTTCCCTTCCCTTTCTTTTTCTTTCTTTCTCTTTCTTTCTTTCTTTTCTTTTCTTTTCTTTTCTTTCTTTCCTTCCTTCCTCCCTCTCTCCCTTCCTCTCTCTTTCTCTTTCTCTCTCTCTCTTTTCTTTCTTTCTTTCTTTCTTTCGTTCGTTCGTTCATTCCTTCATTCCTTCCTTCCTCCCTCCCTCCTCTCTCCCTTCCTCTCTCTTTTTCTTTCTTTCTTTCTCTCTCTTTTCTCTCTTTCTCTTCTTTCTTTCTTTCTTCTTTCTTTCTTTCTTTCTTTCTTTCTTTCTTTCTTTCTTTCTTTTCTTTCTTTCTTTCTCTCCTCTTGCCCATCTCAAGTGCAGTGGCACAATCACACCTCACTGCAGTCTCGACCTCCTTGGCTCACTGATCCTCAGCCTCCTGAGTAGCTGGGACTGCAGGTGCATGCTACCATGCCCAGCTACTTTTTCTATTTTTTATAGAGATGGGGTCTTATTATGTTGCCCAAGCTGGTCTCGAACTCCCATGGTGCTGGGATTACAGGCATGAGCCACTGCACCTGGCGGGTTATAATTAACTTTAGTTTTAATAGCCACAAGGGGCCAGTGGCTGCCATTTTGGACTTTGCTGGTGTAGTTGTGTGACTGTTTATGCTCTCAGCTCCCACTTAGTGGGAGAATCATGCAGAGAGTCATGAGACTGAGGCAAGAGGATCATTTGAGCCCAAGAATTCGAGGCTGCAATGAGCTACAATTGTGCCACTGCACTCTAGCCTGGGCCACAGAGTGAAACATTGTCTTAAAAAAAAAAAAAAAAAAAAAAAAAGCCAGGTACGGTGGCTCATGCCTGTAATCCCAGGACTTTGGGAGGCCGAGGTGGGTGGATCATTTGAGGTCTGGAGTTCAAGACCAGCCTGGCCAACAAGGCAAAACCCTGTCTCTACTAAAAATAAAAATAACAAATTAGCCAGGCATCATGTCATGCACCTGTAATCCCAGCTACTGGGGAAGCTGAGGCAGCAGAATCGCTTGAACCTGAGAAGCAGAGGTTGCAGTGAGCCAAAGTCGTGCCACTGCGCTCCAGTCTGGGCAACAGAGCAAGACTCCACACACACACAAAAAAAAGACAGTGGATTCTTCTCCAGTCGAGCCTCAGATGAGAATGCAGCCCAGCTAACACCTGGATTGCAGCCTCATGAGATGCTGAGCAGAAAGCCCAGCTAAACCCTGTCAGAATCCTGACCCCAGGAAATGAGGAGGTAACAAGTGCATGTTGTTTGAAGCTGCTAAGTTTGTGCTGATTTGTTACACAGCAATAGCTGACTAATACACTTTCTCTACGTTAGTCTTGACTTCCTTGCTCCTGCCACAGGGATTCGAGATACTTTATCCCTGCCATGTAGAATCCGTTCCTTCCACTGGATGCTTACTCAATTCCTATTTATCCTTCCGAACTTGAATAACTCATCACTCTCTCAGAAAACCCTCCCCTGACTGCGTGTCTAAATCAAAGACCCCTGTACACAGATTCAAAGTTCCTGGTTGTACCTCTAGTTTTGAGCCATTCTTGTAGCATCTTGTTAATGGATCTGGGCCTCTTCCACTCGGATTAAAGCTCTCTGAGTTCAGAGAATCCTATCTGTCTCATTCAGGGTTCAACACAGCCAGGCCTGGCCCATCATAAAGGTTGGCTGGATGGAGAGAGTGAAATGAATGGCGCTTCTATGTTTGATGCTAAATAGCCGTGGAGTCCTTTCTGTGAAGCAATGATGGTGATGACAAGACCATTTAGAGAACACAGGAATCCTTAGAAAACCCGCGGGGCAGGGTCAGCAGAGGCAGCTGGGGTCGAGTGAACAGTGTGTGTGTGTGTGTGTGTGTTGGGGAGTGAGCTCATACTCTAAATGTGCCTTTCCAGCTCTAATCACAGAAGTGAATCTTGGTGTCTTTTGTTTCTAAACCATCCATCAAGTGATTCTTGGAGATTCTCTGGCTCCTCTGAAGGCAGTTCAACTCAAGTGTAAGAGTAAATGGGAAAGTGTGGTGCGGCTTCACTGCCCACTGCCCCAGCTTCCCCACCGCCCCTGCCTCGCTCCCCACCGCCCCTGCCTCGCTCCCCACCGCCCCTGCCTCACTCCACGCCACCCCGGTACATCTCTCCTTTCTCATTGGCTCTGGATAGTAGCGGCCAGGCATGAAGTGGCCATTCCCAGAGAGACACGTTCCTCTGAGGAGGGAACATTCTGGCTGGGCCCCAGCATAGGGTTGCCAGACTCAACAATAAAACATTCAGCACACTCGGAGACATTAGAATTTCAGATACGTATTCATTCATTCATTCATTCATTCATTTTGAGATGGAGTCTCGTTCTGTCGCCCAGGCTTAAGTGCAGTGGCGCAATCTCGGCTCACTGCAGCCTCTACCTCCTGGGTTCAAGAGATTGACCTGTCTCAGGCTCCCGAGTAGCTGGGATTACAGGCGTGTGCCACCACGCCCAGCTAATTTTGTATTTTTAGTAGACACAGAGTTTCACCATGTCGTCAGGCTGGTCTCGAACTCCTGACCTCAGGTGATCCACTTGCCTCAGTCTCCCAGACTGTTGGGATAACAGGCATGAGCCACTGTGCCCGGCCAGAATTTCAGATTAACAATCAAAATGTTTCGTTTTTTTAAACAGGGTCTCACTCTGTGTCGCCAAGACTGGAGCGCTCACTGCAATCTCTGCCTCTGGGGTTCAAGTGATTTTCCTGCCTCATCCTCCCAAGAAACCATGTGCCACCATGCCTGGCTAATTGTATTTTTGGTAGAGACGGGGTTTCGCCATGTTGGCCAGGCTGGTCTCAAACTCCTGACATCAGGGGATCCGCCCACCTTGGCCTCCGAAAGTGCTGGGATTACAGGCGTGAGCCACCGCGCCCGGCCAAAACATTTTTTTAGTAGGAGAATGTCCTAAATTTTGCACAAGAGAGACATACTTATACTAAAATACAGATTAGAGACAGAATTCTCCAGAGAAACAGGACCAATTGAGTGGATACACAGACATATACGCACAGATGCACACACAGACGCACATGCACACACACACACAGACACATGCACACACAAACGCACACATGCACACATACACAGATGCACACATGCACACACAGATGCACACACATGCACAAACGCACACGTCCACACATGCACACACACAGATGCACACATGCACACACAAACGCACACATGCAATGCACACAGATGCACACACATGCACAAATGCACACGCCCACACATGCACACACACAGATGCACACATGCACACAAACGCACACATGCAATGCACACAGATGCACACACGCACACACAAACACACACGTCCACACATGCACACACAGATGCACACACATGCACAAACGCACACGTCCACATATGCACACACACAGATGCACACACGCACACACAAACGCACACATCCACACATGCACACACATACACAGATGCAGACATGCACAAACACATGCACACAGATGCACAGACACACACACACACACACACCTATGTACACACACACAGATTGAGATTTATTTTAAGGATTTGGCTCATACCATTGAGGGGCTGCAGGTCTGGAATCTGCAGGGCAGGCCAGAGACCTAGGGAAGAGCTGATGCTGCAGTCTCAAGCCCAAAGGCTATCTGGAGGCAGATTTCTTTCCTCTTGGGGAACCTCAGTCTTTTAAGGCCTTCAACTGATTGGGTGAGGCCCACCACATTATGGAGGGTCACCTGCTTTATTTAATATCTACTGATTTAAATGTTAATTGGGCTGGGCGCAGTGGCTCATGCCTGTAATCTCAGCACTTTGGGAGGCTGAGGCAGGTGGATCACCTGAGATCAGGAGTTCCACACCAGCCTGGCCAACATAGCAAGACCCCGTCTCTACTAAAAATACAAAAATTAGCCAGGCATGGTGGCAGGCACCTGTAATCCCAGCTACTTGGGAAGCTAAGGCAGAAGAATTGCTTGAACCTGGGAGGCAGTTTGCAGTGAGCCGAGATTGCACCACTGCACTCCAGCCTGGGGGACAGAGTGAGACCCCCCCATCTCAAAACAATAAAAATAAATAAATAGATGTTAATTGTATCTAAAAATTACCTTCACAGCAACAGCTAGAATAATCTTTGACCAAAGAACCAAAGCCCGGCCAAGGTATTGCATAGAGTGAACCATCCCAGGGACACACTTAGGCTATAAAAGGATGCTTGATTGTCTGAAACTCAAGCTCCATGCGGTGTTCTGTATCTTATCTGCCCACGCAGGCCTGGTTTTCATCCCCACGGGCGTCCAGAGCAACTCCACTCCCTCCAGAGAAGCCCTCGGCCACGTGGGCACGTCCAGGGGACCCCACCCGGGGAAACAGAATGGCATTGTTCCCCCAGCTTCCTTTTCTGTGGGTTTCTAATGGGGAAAAGTGTTGGAGGCCAGGCATGAATCATTCTCCACCCACGCAGGAGACCCAGCATCCCAGAGGAGCTGAGGAGGAGGGGAGGCAACGAGATCCACCTTTGCAGACAATGTGGAGGTGATTCCCCCCCTCTGCAGAGAAAGGCGTCCCTGCAGGCTGAGAACATGCAGAGTTTGAGGTTAAGGTCTGTTGGGGTTTCACGAGCGTAAAAGAATGTAAGCTAGAGAACCAGGTGTGGTGGCTCCCGCCTGTAATCCCAGCACTTTGGAAGGCCGAGGCGAGCAGATCAGCTGGGGTCAGGAATTCGAGACCAACCTGGCCAACATGGTGAAACCCCATCTCTACTGAAAGCACAAAAATTAGCTGGGTGTGGCTGGGCACGGTGGCTCATGCCTGTAATCCCAGCACTTTGGGAGGCCGAGGCAGATGGATCATGAAGTCAGGAGATCGAGACCATCTTGGCTAACACAGTGAAACCCCGTCTCCACTAAAAATACAAAAAAATTAGCCGGGTGTGGTGGCATGCCTGAGGTCCTAGCTACTCTGGAATCTAAGGCAGGAGGATCGTTTGAGCCTGGGAGGTAGAGGCTGCAGTGAGCTATGATAGCACCACTGCACTCCAGCCTGGGTGACAGAGCAAGACCTTGTCTCTAAAAAATAAAAAAAAGATTACGTATCTATTCCAGGGGTCAGGAAACAACATCCTGTGAGCCAGAGCCAGATCTGGTCTGCAGAATTATTTTTTCATTTTATTATTATTACTAGAGACTGGGTGTCACTCCGTCACCCAGGCTGGAGTGCAGTGGTGTGATCACAGGTCCTTGCAGCCTCAACCTCCTGGGCTCAAGCAGTCCTCCCACCTCAGCCTCCTGAGTAGCTGGGATCACAGATATGTGCCTCACCACACCCGGCTAATTTAATTTTTATTTTCTGTCGACATGGGGTCTTGCTGTGTTGCCCAGGCTGGTCTCAAACTCCTGGACTCAAGCGATTGTCCTGCCACGACCTCCTAAGGAGATGGGATTGGCCGGGAGCGGTGGCTCACGCCTGTAATCCCAGCACTTTGGGAGGCCGAGGCGGGCGGATCAGGAGATCAGGAGATTGACACCATCCTGGCTAACACGGTGAAACCCCGTCTCTACTAAAAATACAAAAAATTAGCCGGGCATGGTGGCGAGTGCCTGTAGTCGCAGCTACTCGGGAGGCTGAGGCAGGAGAATGGCGTGAACCCGGGAGGCGGAGCTTGCAGTGAGCCGAGATTGTGCCACTGGACTCCAGCCTGGGCGACAGAGCGAGACTCCGTCTCAAAAAAAGAAAAAAAAACCAAAGATAGGGTTACAGGCGTGAGCCACTGCGCCCAGCCAGGATTTGAACTTTAGTGTCCATAAAGTGTGAGGAGAACATAGTTGTGTCTAATTCTTTACACGTGGTCGGCTGCTTTAGCGTGACAATGGGAGAGTGAAGGGACACAGTCCTCACTGCCTTGTGAGCATGAAAATATTGACTGCTGCCAGCGCAGTGGTTCACGCCTGTCATCCCAGCACTTTGGGAGGCCCAGGTGGGAGGATCACATGAGGTCTGGAGTTTGAAAACAGCTTGGGCAACATAGGAAGACTCCCTCTCTACAAAAAAATAAATTAGCCGAGCGTAGTGGCACACGCATGTGGCCCCAGCTACTAGGAGGCGGAGGTGGGAGGATCGCTTGAGCCCAGGAGGTGGAGGCTGCAGTGAGCTGTGATCACACCACTGCACTCCAGCCTGGGCAACAGAGAAAGACCCTGTCTCAAAAAAAAAAAAAAAAAAAAAAAAAAGACGGGAGGATGACAGACAGAGAGAGACTGGAAGAGGCCGCACAGTGGCTGTGAAGAGGCAGGAAGGGGCACTGAGGCTTGAGACGCTGGGAAAGGTGGAAAACGGATTCTCCCTTGGATCCCCCAGAAGGGCCCAGGCCTGCCCACAGCTTGATGGTGAGCCCTATAAGATGGATCTCAGACTTCTGACTTTCAGAACTGTGAGATAATAAATCAGTATTCCATTTTTAAATTTTCTGAGACAGGGTCTGGCTCTGTCATCCATGCTGGAGTACAGTGGCACAATCACAGCTCACTGCAGCCTCCACCTCCTGGGCTCAAGCGATCCTCCTGCCTCAGCCTCCTGAGTTGCTAGGATCACAGGCATGAGCCACCACATCTGGCTAATTTTTGCTTATTTTTTTGTGGAGATGGGGGTCTCACTATATTGCCCAGGCTGGTCTCAAACTCCTGGACTCGAGCAATCCTCCCGCCTCAGCCTCCCAAAATGCTGGGATTACAGGTGTGAGCCACCGCGCCTGGCCAATAACTCAGTGTCCCTCTAAGCCCCCAAGGGTGGGGTCCTTTGTTGCAGCAGCTGTGGGAACCTCAGACTTACTCTTTCTAGCAATGGACCACAGCGACCCACGGGAGCCCCTCACCCTCACTCAGCGGCCCAGCCAGCAGTCACGTTCCACCTTTTTTTTTTTTTCTGAGGCGGCGTCTCGCTCTGTCGCCAGGCTGGAGTGCAGTGGCGCTATCTCAGCTCCCTGCAACCTCTGCCTCCCAGGTTCAAGTGATTCTCCTGCCTCGGCCTCCTGAGTAGCTGGGATTACAGGCGCCCACCACAACGCCTGACTAATTTTTTGTATTTTTAGTAGAGACGGGGTTTCACCATGTTGGCCAGGCTGGTCTCAAACTCTTGACCTCAAGTGATTCACCCACCTGGGCCTCCCAAAGTGCTGGGATTACAGGCATGAGCCACCACATCCGGTTTTTTTTTGTTTGTTTGTTTTTTGTTTTTTTTTAGTCTCGCTCTGTCACCCAGGCTGGAGTGCAGTAGCGCGATCTCGGCTCAATGCAGCCTCTGCCTCCTGAGTTCAAGCGATTCTCCTGCCTCAGCCTCCCGGGTAGCTGGATTACAGGTGTGCACCAACATGCCTGGCTAATTTTGTATTTTTAGTAGAGATGGGGTTTCACCATGTTGGCCGGGCTGATCTGGAACTCCTGACCTCAAATGATCCGCCCGCCTCAGCCTCCCAAAGTGCTGGGATTACAGGCGTGAGCCACCGTGCCCGGCCATTTTTAAGGGCATAGTTGCAACCCTTGCTTATGGGAAGAGAAGCACCTTCAGCCTCTGACCCCATGTTTCTGTCTTGCTGTGTGGCATCCAGCTTGCTGTCTGCGTGTCTCTGAGCCATGGAGCCCACTGTGGCTGACGAACACCTCGTGCCCAGGACAACCAAAGAAGTCTCTGCTCCGGATGCCGCGTGCTGTCGAGTGGCCACCATTGGCGTGGTGGCCACCAGCCTTGTCGTCCTCACCCTGGGAGTCCTTTTGGGTAAGTGGCTGTGGGATTGGCTGGGTTCACAAAACAAGGGACGTGTGCAGTCACCGGGAAGTGACTTGATGGTGTCTCCACGGCCATCTTAGAATCAAAGGGCAGTTAGTCTAGGCATGGAAATGAAGGCTGCCCTAGGTCAGGCGGGTGGGCGGGGAGTGGAGCAGATGAGTTCCTGTGTGTGTCAGTTTTCCTGATTAAAGAAGCTCCCAAAGGAAGTTTTCACAGCTGGGGTGACAGAGAAACAGAGATAAGGAAATGAGATTGTTTTAAATTTTGGCAAATCAGCAAAATACCCAAAAGTATTTTTTTTTTTTTTTTTTTTTTTGAGACGGAGTCTTGCTCTGTCGCCCAGGCTGGAGTGCAGTGGCGCGATCTCAGCTCACTGCAAGCTCCACCTCCCGGGTTCACACCATTCTCCTGCCTCAGCCTCTCCGAGTAGCTGGGACTACAGGCGCCCGTCACCGCGCCCGGCTAATTTTTTGTATTTTTTAGTAGTGACGGGGTTTCACCATATTAGCTAGGATGGTCTCGATCTCTTGACCTCGTGATCCGCCCGCCTCGGGCTCCCAAAGTGCTGGGATTACAGGCGTGAGCCACCGTGCCCAGACCCAAAAGTATTTTTATAAAGCGGAGCAATTGGGTTGGGAGTGGTGGCTCATGCCTGTTAATTCCAGCACTTTGGGAGGCTGAGGCGGGAGGACCATCGGAGCCCAGGAGTTTGAGAATAGCCTGGGCAACATGATAAAGCCCTCCATCTACAGAAAATACAAAAAATTACCCAGGCGTGGTGGTGCCTGTAGTCCCAGCTACTCAGGAGGCTGAGGCAGGAGAATCGCTTGAACCCGGGAGATGGAGGTTGCAGTGAGCTGAGATCGCACCACTGCACTCCAGCCTGGGGGACAGAGTGAGACTCCATCTCAAAAAATAAAAAATAAATAAAAAATAAGGCCGGATGCAGTGGCTCACACCTGTAATCTCAACATTTTGGGAGGCTGAAGTGAGCAGATCATGAGGTGAGGAGTTCGAGACCACCCTGACCAACATGGTGAAACCCCATATCTACTAGAAAGAAAGAAAGAGAGAAAGAGAGAAAGAGAGAAAGAGAAAGAAAATAGCTGGGTATGGTGATGCACGCCTGTTATCCCAGCTACTTGGGAGGCTGAGGCAGGAGAATTGCTTGAACCCAGGAGGAGGCAGAGTTTGCGGTGAGCCGAGATCATGCCCTTGCATTCCAGCCTGGGTGACAGAGCGATTCCATCTCAAAAAAAAAAAAAAGTTAATTTTAACATTTAAACGATGATAATAAACAGCAATTTGGGGAGAAATGCTCTTGTGTAGCAAAATAGTAAGTTCCCGATCCTATGAGAATCCTTTTTTTTTTTTTTTTTTTTAAAATATTTGTGGAACTTCTGGAAACTCCCAGAGCCAGACACGTTTGACTGAGGCCCTCTAGTGGCCGTGGGTACCAAGTGCAATACAATTTGGATTCCTCGTGTGAGTGTATTTGTGTGTGCATGGTGCACACGTGTTCATTTGCATGCATTTGTGTGTGCATGCATGTGTGTGTCTGCGTATGTATCTATGTGTGCATGGTTGTGTGTGTGTGTGTCCGTCCTCACACTAGTGAGAGGCAGGGACGGGGCAGAGTTTCTCATCTGCATTGTAACAAATACATTTTGGGAACAACAGATAAATATAATTTCCATCAGGACCCCCCTGAAAGGAAGTCTTTTTTTTTTTTCTTTTGAGATAGAGTCTCACTGTCTGTCTCCCAGGCGCGACAGAGTGCAATGGCACGATTTCAGCTCATTGCAACCTCCACCACCCAGGTTCAAGCAATTCTCCTGCCTCAGCCTCCTGGGTAGCTGAGATTACAGGTGTGTGCCACCATGCCCAGCTAATTTTTGTATTTTTAGTAGAGATGGGGTTTTGCCATGTTGGCCAGGATGGTTTTGAACTCCTGACCTCAAGTGATCCACCTGCCTTGGCCTCCAAAAGTGCTGGGATTACAGGCCTGAGCCACGGCGCCCCACCAGGAAGTCTTTCAAGAAGCACTTAAGGCCAGGTGTGGTGGCTCCCGCCTGTAATCACAGCACTCTGGGAGGCTGAGGCAGGAGGATCGCTTGAGCCCAGGAGTTCGAGACCAACCTAGGCAACATAGCAAGACCCCATCTCTACAAAAAATTAAATAATAAAAACAAGCAGCATTTAAAATTAAAAATTTTAAATGTTTTAAGTGAAAATGAGTGTTGTGCATGCCTGTAGTCCCTGCTACTCGGGAGACTGAGGTGGAAGGATTGCTTGAGCCGAGGAGTTTGAGCCTGCAGTGAGCTATGATCACACCACTGCACTCCAGCTTGGGAGACAGAGCAACACCCTGATAAAAAATGAAAAAGAAAAAAGGACATGATGCCAGGCGTAGTGGCTCACACCTGTAATCCCAGCACTCTGGGAGGCTGAAACGGGAGGATTGAGCCCAGGAGTTCCAGTTCAGCCTGGTAACATGGCGAAACCCTGTTTCTACAAAAAATGCAAAAAATTAGCCGGGCAGGGCGAAGCCAGCTGGGCTCCTGAGTGGAGTGGGAAGTTGGAGAACTTTTATGTCTAGCTGGAGGATTGTAAATGCACCAATCAGCACTCTGTATCTAGCTCGAGGTTTGTAAACACACCAATCAGTGCTCTGTGTCTAGCTAATCTAGTGGGGACTTGGAGAACTTTTACCTCTAGCTAAAGGTTTGTAAATGCACCAATCAGCACCCTGTGTCTAGCTCAAGGTTTGTAAACGCACCAATCAGTGCTCTGTGTCTAGCTAATCTAGTGGGGATTTGGAGAACTTTTGTGTCTAGCTAAAGGATTGTAAATGCACCAATCAGCACTTTGTGTCTAGTTCAGGGATTGTAAATGCACCAATCAGCCCCTGTCAAAACGGAGCAATCAGCTCTCTGTAAAATGGACCAATCAGCCCTCTGTAAAATGGGCCAATCAGCTGTCTGTAAAGTGGACCAATCAGCATGATGTGGGTGGAGCCAGATAAGGGAATAAAAGCAGGCTGCTCCGGCTAGCAGCAGCAACCCATTCCGGTCTTCTTCTGCGCTGTGGAAGGTTTGTTCTTTTGCTTGTTGCAATAAGTCTTGCTGCTGCTGTTTGTTTGGTTCCATACTGTCTTTATGAGCTGTAACACTGTAAGGGTGTGCAGCTTCACTCCTGAGGCTAGCAAGACCACAAACTCACCGGGAGGAATGAACAACTCCAGACAGGGCGCCTTAAGAGCTGTAACACTCACCGCGAGGGTCTGCAGCTTCATTCTTGAAGTCAGTGAGACCAAGAACCCACCAATTTCGGACACAATAACATGGCGAAACCCTGTTTCTAATTAGTCAGGGCCGGGCATGGTGGCTCACCCCCGTAATCCCAGCACTTTGGGAGGCCGAGGCAGGCAGATCATGAGGTCAGAAGTTCGAGACCAGCCTGGCCAACATGGTGAAACCCTGTCTTTACTAAAAATACAAAAAATAGCTGGGCAGACTGGTGTGCGCCTCTAATCCCAGCTACGCAGGAAGCTGAGGCTGGAGAATTGCTTGAACCCCGGAAGTGGAGGTTGCAGTGAGCCGAGATCTTGCCACTGCACTCCAACCTGGCCAACAGAGGGAGATCATGTGTCCAAAAAAAAAGAAAAAAGCCAGGCGCGGTGGCTCCCGCCTGTAATCCCAGCACTCTGGGAGGCCGGATCGGGCGGATCACGAGGTCAGGAGATTGAGACCATTCTGGCCAACATGGTGAAACCCCGTCTCTTCTAAAATACAAAAAACATTCGTTGGGCGTGGTGGCACGTGCCTGTAGTCCTAGCTACTCGGGAAGCTAAGGCAAGGGAATCGCTTGAAGCCAGGAGGCAGAGGTTGCAGTGAGCCAAGATCGTGCCACTGCATCCCAGCCTGACAACAGAGTGTGAGACTCCGTCAAGAAAAGAGAAAGAGAGAGAGAGCCAGCCAGCCAGGCGTGATGGTGGGCGCCTGTGGTCCCAGCTACTTGGGAGGCTGAGGCAGGAGGATCACCTGAGCCCAGGAGGTCCAGGCTGCAGTGAGCTGTGATCGCACCACCGCACTGAAGCCCGAACAATAGAGACCCTGTCTCAAAAAAAAAACATTTTAAAAAATAAAAATGAGAATTCAGCCCTTCCCAAACAGCTCACCATTTTAGTTGGAGATGTCAGGAGAGGCTGAGTGGAGAGCGGGAGACGTTCGGAACTATTTCTGCAACTTCCTGAATCTGCAGTTGTTTAGAGTAGAAACAGAGTGAGGTTGGGACACAGGCGGGGCAATTCAGTCCGCCCACCAGGGTGCTTGTGTTTCTTTATTTTTAGTTTCTTGAACGAGAAAACATACCGTTTTTAGAACTGGTTCAGAATATTCTATCTACTGAATATATGGCTGTGTAAATACCCATCCAGCATATCTATCCATTTAGGATAAACGGAATTGGGACCCAGCTTTCACGGTTTACACGGTTGCTATTTGCATCGTTTAAATGTAATTACGGCCATTTTTTTTGCACTGGTGTGCACTTCTGGTAGTTTTTTTTTTTTTTTTTTTTTTTTTTTGAGACAGAGTCTTGCTCTGTCGCCCAGGCTGGAGTGCAGTGGCGCAATCTCGGCTCATTGCAAGCTCCGCCTCCCGGGTTCACGCCTTTCTCCTGCCTCAGCCTCCCAGGTAGCTGGGACTACAGGCGCCCGCCACCACGCCCGGCTAATTTTTTTTTTTTGTATTTTTTTAGTAGAGACGGGGTTTCACCGTGGTCTCGATCTCCTGACCTTGTGATCCGCCCGCCTCGGCCTCCCAAAGTGCTGGGATTACAAGCGTGAGCCACCGCGCCCGGCACTTCTGGTAGTTTTAACGTATTTTTGATCAAAACTCGTGCTCTCATGGTTTCTGTGGTTGCTCTCGTTTTTATTTAGATTTTTTTCTTCTGCTGCTTGAATCAGCATAGGAATTTTTTATGACTATTATTTTTGCTGTACTTTGGACACAACATAGCCAACAGCTAAAAACCAGTGCTTTCTGCCGGGCACGGTGGCTCACGCCTGTCATCCCAGCACTTTGGGAGGCCGAGGCAGGCAGATCACCTGAGGTCAGGAGTTCCCGACCAGCCTGGCCAACGTGGCGAAACCCCATCTCTACTAAAAATACAAAAATTAAGGCTGGGTGCGGTGGCTCACGCCTGTAATCTCAGCACTTTGGGAGGCCAAGGCAGGTGGATCACCTGAGGTCAGGAGTTCCAGACCAGCTTGGCCAACATGGTGAAACCCAGTCTCTACTAAAAATACAAAAAAACTAGCCAGGTGTAGTGGTCCAGGCCTGTAATCCCAGCTACTCAGAAGGCTGAGGCAGGAGGCTGAGGCAGGAGGATCGCTTGAACCCGGGAGATGGAGGTTGCAGCGAGCCGAGAAAACACCACTGCACTCCAGCCTGGGTGACAGAGTGAGACCCTGTCTCAAAACAAACAAGGCTGGGCGCGGTGGCTCATGCCTGTTAATCCCAGCGCGTTGGGAAGCCAAGGCTGGCGGATCATCTGAGGTGGGGAGTTTGAGACCAGCCTGACCAACATGGAGAAACCCCGTCCCTACTAGTTGGGCATGGTGGTGCATGCCTGTAATCTCAGCTACTCCGGAGGCTGAGGCGGCAAGAGAATCGCTTGCACCCGGGAGGCAGAGGTTATGGTGAGGCGAGACCATGCCATTGCACTCCAGCATGGGCAACAAGAGCAAAACTCTGTCTGAAAACAAACAAACAGGCTGGGCGTGGTGGCTCACGCCTGTAATCCCAGCACTTTGGGAGACCGAGGAGGGCGGATCACAAGGTCAGGAGATAGAAACCATCCTGGCTAACACAGTGAAACCCTGTCTCTACTGAAAATACAAAAAAAATTAGCCAGGCGTGGTGATGGCAGGCACCTGTAGTCCCAGCTACCTGGGAGGCTGAGGAGGAGAATGGCATGAACCTGGGAGGTGGAGCTTGTAGTGAGCCGAGATCATGCCACTGCACTCCAGCCTGGGTGACAGAGTGAGACTCTGTCTCAAACAAACAAACACAAACCAACCAGTGGTTTTTGAAGATGACCTCATGGGACTGTGGCCGGAGAGTCCTGACGGCCTCTGGCTGTGCTCATGCCCCTGCAGTAGGAGGTGGGGACTGTCATTTCACCATCCCTGATGCCATTCCAGTGGTTACTCCCTGAAATCAGCTCAGATCCTGGGCCAGGCACTGCATGGGAGACAGGCATGAGCAGGACCTCTTCCTGCCTTCGAGGAAAACGCGGGGGCGTCTGGGGCTCAAACTTGACGCTCATCCACCTTGTGCTGTACCTGGGGACCTCCGGGTGGGTGGCTGTAGTAGAATTCAGCTCCAAACCAGGATGCTTTTGGGAATTGAGGGAGAGCCCTGTGAGTAGCTATTCAGGGCAACCAGAGGGGCGTTGGCCACCCCACTGCGTGTCAGGAGTGACCACCAGGGGGTGTGGGTGCAGATAAGGCGGGGCCCGGGTGGCAGCTCAGTGGAGCCCTGAGCCCCCCAAAAGTGGGCTCTCTCACGGGCCCTGGTCTCGTCCCCAGCCTTCCTCTCCACACAGGGCGTCCACGTGGACCACACGGCCGAGCTGCGGGGAATCCAGTGGGCCAGCAGTTTGCGGCGGGAGACCTCGGACTATCACCGCACACTGACGCCCACTCTGGAGGCACTGGTGAGGGTGGTCTGTGTTTGGAGGCCAGGGAGGAAGAGCGGGTGGCCGGGGGCTTTGACCTGGAGCTGCTTTCCATGTGGGAGGGAGGCAGGCCACAGGCAACGAGGCTGAGGTGGAGGCTGTGAGACCGGGACGCCAGGCCATGGGGCGGGCAAGACGAGGCCAGGTGGCCAAGGCAGGTACCTGCAAGGCAGAGCTGTATCCACTGAGGACATACTCACATGGGACTTTAGGCCACATTTAGAGGTTTTGTTTGTTTGTTTGTTTGTTTGAGACAGAGTCTCACTCAGTCACCCAGGCTGGAGTGCAGTGGAATGATCTCGGCTCACTGCAACCTCCGCTGCTCAGGTTCAAGTGATTCTCCTGCCTCAGCCTCCCAAGTAGCTGGGATTACAGGTGTGCACCACCATGTCCAGCTGCTTTTTGTATTTTTAGTGGAGACGGGGTTTCACCATGTAGGACAGGATGGTCTTGAACTCCTGACCTCAAATGATCCTCCCTCCATGGCCTCCCAAAGTGCTGGGATTACAGGCGTGAGTCACCGTACCAGACCCGCCACATTTAGAGTTTTACATTTTATTCTAAATGGGAATCAGAGCCCTCATGCATAGCTGGGGGAATGTGTTTGATTTTAGTTTTTTGAGACAGAGTCTTGCTCTGTTGCCCAGGCTGGAGTGCAGTGGCAGGATCGTGGCTCACTGCAATCTCTGCCTCCCGGGTTCAAGCGATTCTCCTGTCTCAGCCTCCTGAGTAGCCAGGGTTACAGGCACCCACCACCAAACCTAGCTAATTTTTGTATTTTTTGTAGAGATGGAATTTCACCATGTTGGCCAGGCTGGTCTTGAACTCTTGACCTCAAGTGATCCACCCTCCTCAGCCTCCCAAAGTGCTGGGATGACAAGCGTGAGCCACCGCACCCGGCCTAGGGGAATGTAAAATGAGGCATCCCCAGAAAGCAGGAAAAGGGAAAAGATAACACGGTGTAGGCTGGGCGCGGGGGCTCACGCCTGTAACGCCTCCTGGGCCCAAGCAATCCTCCCACCTCAGCCTCCCGAGTAGCTGGGACTGCAGGCACACACCACCATGCCTGGCTAATTTGGGAGGCCGAGGTGGGCAGATCACGAGGTCAGGAGTTCAAGACCAGCCTGGCCAACATAGTGAAACCCTGTCCCTACTAAAAAATACAAAAAATTAGCCAGGCATGGTGGTGTGTGCCTGTAATCCCAGCTACTTGGGAAGCTGAGGCAGGAGAATTGCTTGAACCTGGGAGGCAGAAGTTGCAATGAGTCGAGATCGTGCCACTGCACTCCACCCCAGGCAACAGAGCAAGACTCTGTCTCAAAATAATAATAACAATAAAAAATTTAAAAATAAAACATAAGTCTGGGCGTGGTGGCTCACAACTGTAATCCCAGCACTGTGGGACGCCGAAGCAGGTGGATCACGAGGTCAGGAATTTGAGACCAGCCTGGCCAACATAGTGAAACCCCATTTCTACTAAAAATACAAAAAATGAGGTGGGCATGGTGGCGGGCACCTGTAATCCCAGCTACTTGGGAGACTGAGGCAGCAGAATCACTGAACCCGGGAGGCGGAGGTTGCAGTGAGCAGAGATTGCGCTACTGCACTCCAGCCTGGGCGACAGAGCAAGACTCTCTCAAAATAAATAAATAAATTCATACATACATACAGATAAAAATTTAAAAATTTAAAATAATAAATAAAAGGAAATGCTTTCTCATGGAACTTACCCCTTCTCCAGCTCCCTCCAACACCTGACAGGCCTCTGCAGTGCCGGGGTGCCCATGCTGTGGGTCTCAACATTTGATGTTCTTGTTTCTATTGCAGTTTGTAAGTAGTTTTCAGAAGACAGAGTTAGAGGCAAGCTGCGTGGGTTGCACGGTGCTAAATTACAGGTGAGTTGGCGCTTCCATTGGGTGAAGGAAACTTGGTGGACATCTGGGAGTTTCTGGAGGATTCCAGAAAAGTTTGGAAGATTCTAGAAGATTCCAGAAGATTCCAGCAGGGAGGAGCCCCTCCCTCTCCAAGGGCCTCTCCTCCATACCTCTAGGGATGGGAACTGCAGTGTCCTCGTACATTTCCAGCTGCACTTTCTGCTGCGACCCCTCCAGACGCTGAGCCTGGGAGTGGAGGAGGAGCTGTTGCAGCGAGGCATCCGGGCAAGGCTGCAGGAGCATGGCATCTCCCTGGCTGCCTATGGCACAATTGTGTCGGCCGAGCTCACAGGTGAGTGGGCAGCTGAGACCGAAACCCCATCACGAGGAGGCTGGAAGGGGGCAGGTGTTGCAAGATACATTTTGATATCCACCCCTTCCCATAAAAAGAAAATAAACTGGCCGGGCGTGGTGGCTCGTGCCTGTAATCCCAGCACTTTGGGAGGCCCAGGCGGGTGGATCACCTGAGGTCAGGAGTTTGAGACCAGCCTGGCCAACACCCCGTCTGTACTAAAAATACAAAAATCAGTTGGGCGTGGTGGTGTGCACCTGTAATCCTAACTACACAGGAGGCTGAGGCAGGAGAATCGCTTCAACCTGGGAGGCGGAGGTTGCAGTGAGCCGAGATCGTGCCATTGCACTCCAGCCTGGGCAAAAAGAGTGAAACTTCATTTCAAAAACAAACAAACAAACGTAAAAACTGACATTGCCTTTGCCTTAATGGTGTGGACCAGGGGTCAGCCATCTTGTTTTGTAAAGAGCCGGAGTGTTGTGTTGTGTTGTCTTGTCTTGTGTTGTCTTCTCTTCTCTTTTCCGTTTTTTTAATTTTTGAGACGGGCTCTCACTCTGCTGCCCAGGCTGGAGTGCAGTGGTGAAGTCCTGGCTCACTGCATCCTCTGCCTCCCGGGTTCAAGCAATTCTCCTGCCTCAGTAGCTCCCAGCTCACTCCCGAGTAGCTGGGATGACAGGCAGGCACCACCACGTCCGGCTAATTTTTGTATTTTTAGTAGAGATGGGGTTTCACCATGTGTACTGGGCTGGTCTTGGACTCCTGACCTCAGGTGATCCTCCTGCCTTGGCCTCCCAAAGTGCTGGGATTATAGCTGTGAGCCGCCGCGCCCAGTTAATATTTTCATCTTTGTGGTCTCTTGGGTTTCTGTGACAAGCACTCAGCTCTGCTATTTGTAGCACAAAAGCAGCCACAGACAATACATAAATGAATGGGTGTGGCTGTTTACCGATGAAACTTATTAACAATAAGAAGCAGTGGGCTGGATTTGGCCCATGGCCGTAGTTGGCCAACCCCCTACTGTAGAATTAAGGATAAATGCTACATTCTAATAAAATTGTATGGAAGGCCGGGTGCGGTGGCTCATGCCTGTAATTCCAGCACTTTGGGAGGCCAAAGTGGGCTGATCACTTCAGGTCAGGAGGTCGTGACCAGCCTGGCCAACAGGGCGAAACTCCCTCTCTACTAAAAATACAAAAATGAGCTGGATGTGGTGGCACGTGCTTGTAATCCCAGCTGCTCAGGAGGCTGAGGCAAGAGAATTGCTGGAACCCGGGAGGCAGAAGTTGCAGTGAGCCAAGTTTGCACTACTGCACTCCAGCCTGGGTGACAGAGTGAGACTCCATCTCAAAAAAATAAAAAAATAAAAAAATAAAATTATACAGTGCATGATTTTGTAGGCACCTGGGTTTAAAAAATAAAAAAATTGTAAGGTGCAGCAGGTCATGATTGGAGAGACAGTTGCAAGTATTGTTAAAGATTTGTTGCCAGGCGCAGTGGCTCATGCCTATAATCCCAGCACTTTGGGAGACTGAGGTGGGTGGATCACCTGAGGTCAGGAGTTTGAGACCTGCCTGACCAACATGGTGAAACCCCATCTCTACTAAAAATAAAAAAATTAGCCGGGCATGGTGGCGGGTGCCTGTAATCCCAGCTACTCGAGAGGCTGAGGCAGGAGAATTGCTTGAACCTGGTGGAGGTGGAGGTTGCAGTGAGCCGAGATCACACCACTGCATTCCAGCCTGGGCAACAGAGCGAGACTCTGTCTTAAAAAAAAAAAAAAAAAAAAAAAATGGCTGGGCACGGTGGCTCACTCCTGTACTCCCAGCACTTTGGGAAGCAGAGGCGGGTTGATCACGAGGTCAGGAGATCGAGATGATCCTGGCTAACACGGTGAAACCCTGTCTCTACTAAAAATACAAAAAATTAGCCGGGCGTGGTGGTGGGTGCCTGTAGTCCCAGCTACTTGGCAGGCTGAGGCAGGAGAATGGCGTGAACCTGGGAGGCGGAGTTTGCAGTGAGCTGAGATCGTGCCACTGCACTCCAGCCTGGGAGACGGAGCAAGACTCCGTCTCAAAAAAAAAAAAAAAAAAAAAAAAAAGAGTCACCTTGACCTTGATGTGCAGGACATTTATGGTTCCCTCCCGGCCAACAGTCACATGCTGGTTGAGGTCTTAATAACCTCTGCTCCAGCGTTCACAGAACTTCCCTTGGTGATAGGGAGGTTCCAGGCCCTGTGCAGTTTGGTGGCCGCGCGAGCCCTGGGGCTAGTGAGACTGAGAATCGGTGTTGAAGTGGATTTCATCCTCGCTGATTGAAGGTAGAATTTAAGTGACGCCAGGGTGGACAAGGCAGCTGCTCACTTTACTCCATGACCTGTCTGCAATAGGACGTTTTCTTTCTTTCTTTCTTTTTTTTTTTTGTTTATGAGATGGAGTCTCGCTCTGTCGCCCAGGCTGGAGTGCAATGGTGCGATCTCGGGTCACTGCAACCTCCATCTCCCGGGTTCAAGTGATTCTCCTGCCTCAGCTTCCCGAGTACCTGGGATTACAGGCTCCCGCCACCACGCCCAGCTAATTTTTGTATTTTTAGTAGAGATGGGGTTTCACCATGTTGGCCAGGCTGGTCTGGAACTCCTGACCTCAAGTGATCCACCCGCCTCAGCCTCCCAAAGTGCTGGGATGACAGGTGTGAGCCAGCGTGCTCAGCCAACAGGACGTGTTCAAAGGGTTTTACCGCTTATTCAATGAGCTTCTATCTTCTTTGTTTTGTTGCAGGAAGACATAAGGGACCCTTGGCAGAAAGAGACTTAAAATCAGGTATGTTTTTCTCTCTGGCCTTTTCTCTGATTGCAGTTACTGACAGAGGTTTCCTAAGACTCCTTTCAAGGAAGTGAAAGAATCCCTGGAACAAGGTTGGGCACGGTGGCTCACATCTGTAATCCCAGCACTTTGGGAGGCTGAGGCAGGAGGATCACTTGAGGCCAGGAGTTTGAGACCAGACTGGACAACATAGCAAAACCCTATCTCTACAAAAATAATAATAAAGGCCAAAAATAATTTTAAAAATTATTATTAAAAAATAATAAAAATTAGCCAGGCATGGTGGCGTATTGCCTGTACTCTCAGCTACTTGGGAGGCTGAAGAAGGAGGATCGCTTGAACCCAGGAGGCAGAGGCTGCAGTGAACTGAGATCACGCCACTGCACTCCAGCCTGGGCGACAGAGTGAAACTATGTCTCAAAAAATAATAAATAAGGCCAGGTACAGTGGCTCATGCCTGTAATCCCAGCACTTTGGGAGGCCGAGGTGGGTGGATCACCTGAGGTCGGGAGTTCGAGACCAGCCTGACCAACATAGAGAAACCCCGTCTCTACTAAAAATACAAAATTAGCCGGGCGTGGTGGCGCGTGCCTGTAATCCCAGCTACTCGGGAGGCTGAGGCGGGAGAATCGCTTCAACCAGGGAGGTGGAGGTTGCGGTGAGCCGAGGTCGCGCCATTGCACTCCAGCCTGGGCAGCAAGAGCAAAACTCTGTCTCAAAAAAAATAAAATAAAATATAAATAAATAAATAATAAAATAAAATAAATAAATAAAATAAATAGCCTGGGTTGGTGGTGTGCACCTGTGGTCCCAACTACTCAGGAGGCTGAGGCAGGAGGATTGCTTGAACCTGGAGTTAGAGGCTGCGGTGAGCTGTGATCGCACCACTGCCCTCTAGTTTGGGTAACAGAGGCAGACCCTGTCTCAAAAACAAAAATAAAAACAAGAAAAGGAAAAGGAAAAAAAAGGAGAGAGAGAGTTTCCACGTTTCCATACCCTGGGTGTACTAAGTATAGCTGGTGCTTTACTGCAACCAGGAGATGTAGCACGAGGTCAGAAAGTCGGTTCTTTTCTGTCCCCAGGTCGCTGTCCAGGGAACTCCTTTTCCTGCCAGAACAGCCAGTGTGTGACCAAGGTGAACCCGGAGTGTGACGACCAGGAGGACTGCTCCGATGGGTCCGACGAGGTGCACTGCGGTCAGTCTGCCTGTCCGGCCTGGTCTCTGGGCCCCTTCCCTTTTCCAGGGTCAGCTGTTGGCTCTGGTCTATGGTCACCGTGCTTATTTCACTCGGGCATACGGGCCTGGCATTTATGGGGGCTGGGCAGAGAAAAGAAAGGGGCCCCCACGGTGTGGGGAGAAACGTGAGCAAACAGCAGAGTAAAGGAAAAGTGCAGGTGTGTGATGGGAAGAAGCCTGGGGAGAGGAGGGAGAAGATATCAGGCTGAAAACAGAGGTTGTGGCCAAAGCCTGGGAAGTCTTGAATACCAGGGACTGGAGCTCTGTCCTGTAAGCAGCGTGGTGTGGCCACAGGGATTTGAGCAATGGAAAGAGACAGTTAAAATGCAGGGGGAGATTAGCTGGGCACGGTGGCTCACACCTGTCATCCCAGCACTTTGGGAGGCCAAGGCAGGAGGATCACTTGAGGCCAGGAGTTTGAGACCAGCCTGGACAACATAGTGAGACCCCATCTCTACTAAAAATAAAAAAAAATTGGCTGGGCACGGTGGCGCACACCTGTCATCCCAGCACTTTAGGAGGCTGAGGTGGGCGGATCACGAGGTCAGGAGATCGAGACCATCCTGGACAACACGGTGAAACCCCATCTCTACTAAAAATAAAGAAAATTAGCCGGGCGTGGTGGTAGGCGCCTGTAGTCCCAGCTACTTCGGAGGCTAGGCAGGAGAATGGCGTGAACCCGGGAGGTGGAACTTGCAGTGAACCGAGATCGCGCCCCTGCACTCCAGCCTGGCGACAGAGTGAGACTCTGTCTCAAAAAAAAAAAAAAAAAAAATTAGCCCGCGTGGCAGTGTGTGCCTGTGGTCCCAGCTACTCAGGAGGCTGAGGTGGAAGGATGGCTTGAGCCCAGGAGACTGAAGCTGCAGTGAGCTATGATTGTGCTACTGCACTGTCCAGCCTGGATAATAGAGTGAGAACTTATCTCAAAAATAAAATGCTGGAAGAGTAGCCAACATTTTTCTAGCAATGCTAGCCCATGCATTAAGGTAAGGACAGCAGTTTAACTATTGGAAAGGAAGAGGAAAATCTTAATTCATTTGAAATCATTGTCTGTCTAAAATAAATCAATATCCAAACAGAAGGAGAGAAGCTGGAAGAGTAAAATAAAATGAATCCAGAAATTGACTAAAAAGCTATTTAAAATAAAGGCTGGGTGTGGTGGCTCATGCCTGTAATCCCAGCACTTTGGGAGGCTGAGGCAGGAGAATCCCTTGAACCTGGGAGGTAGAGGTTACAGTGAGCCAAGATCACGCCACTGTACTCCAGCCTGGGCTACAGAGCAAAACTCTGTCTCAAAAAAAAAAAGCTGTCATTTTGCTTTATACAGTAATAATACATTAGAAGATACAAAGGAAAAAATACCTTTCATGATCAGTAGTGACAAAAAATAAAATATCAAGACTAGGCCGGATGTTGTGGCTCAGGCCTGTAATCCCAGCACTTTGGGAGACCGCGGCAGGCGGATCACTTGATGTCAGGAGTTCGAGACCAGCCTGGCCAACTTGGTGAAAACCCGGCTCTACTAAAAGTACAAAAAATTAGCCAGGTGTGGTTGTGGGCGTCTGTAATCCCAGCTACTCAGGAGGCTGAGGTGGGAGAATCCCTTGAACCTGGGAGGCGGAGCTTGCAGTGAGTTGAGATCGCGCCACTGCACTCTAGCCTGGACGACACAGCAAGACTCCATCTCAACAACAATAACAAAAAAGAAATATCAAAGACTAAACTTACAAACGTGCCATGCCTGTGATAATAATTATTATATATAATTATAGAATTACAAAATTTTGGGGCCGGGTATGGTGGCTCAAGCCTGTAATCCCAGCACTTTGGGAGGCCGAGGCGGGCGGATCACAAGGTCAGGAGATCGAGACCATCCTGGCTAACACGGTGAAACCCCGTCTCTACTAAAAATACAAAAAAAATTAGCCGGGCGTGATGGCGGGCGCCTGTAGTCCCAGCTACGCGGGAGGCTGAGGCAGGAGAATGGCGTGAACCCGGGAGGCGGAGCTTGCAGTGAGCCGAGATCGTGCCACTGCACTCCAGCCTGGGCGACAGAGCGAGACTCTGTCTCAAAAAAAAAAAAAAAAAAAAAAACAAAAAAACAAAGAATTACAAAATTTTGCTGAAGGACATAAAAGTAGACTAAATAAGCAAAGAGACACAATATCCTACACAAACATGTACGTGTGGTCATCGCCCCTTACCCACAGCTAAGAGACCTTTCTCTGCCACTCACTGGTGCACGTGACCTTGGATGCTTGACCTACGTGCCAGGATGGGGGAGCCAGAAGAGCTGAAGAGGGAGGGATGGGGAGACCCCCGAAGAGTTAGAGAAGCCAAGGAGGGGCCCCCAAGCATCTCTTTGAACCCAGGGAATGTAGATGAGAGACTCAGAGATGCATGTTCTGGGAGTTTAGGGTGAGGTCCTGCCTTCGTGGGGTCCTGGCTGGTGACCTGCTGTCTTGCAGAATGTGGCTTGCAGCCTGCCTGGAGGATGGCCGGCAGGATCGTGGGCGGCGTGGAAGCGTCCCCGGGGGAGTTTCCGTGGCAAGCCAGCCTTCGAGAGAACAAGGAGCACTTCTGTGGGGCCACCATCATCAACGCCAGGTGGCTGGTGTCTGCCGCTCACTGCTTCCATGAGTAAGCCCCCATCCCGAAGCGCCAAACCCGAACCCTCTGTATTTCTCCTGCCTTCCCGCGTGCACTGCGGGCGTCACTTCTGGTTTCCTTAGAGCCCTTTGAAGTAATTTTTTCTTTTCCTTTCTTTTTTGCTTTTGCTGTTGTTGAATCTGAGGGCATTCTTTTTTTTTTTTTTTTCTTTTTGAGACAGAATCTGGCTCTGTCACCCAGGCTGGAGTGCAGTGGCGCAATCTCAGCTCACTGCAAGCTCCGCCTCCCGGGTTCACGCCATTCTCCTGCCTCAGCCTCCCGAGTAGCTGGGACTACAGGTGCCCATCACCACGCCCGGCTAATTTGTTTGTATTTTTAGTAGAGACGGGGTTTCACCGTGTTAGCCAGAATGGTCTCGATCTCCTGACCTCGTGATCCGCCCACCTCGGCCTCCCAAAGCGCTGGGATTACAGGCGTGAGCCACTGTGTCCAGCCTCTTTATTTTATTTTATTTTTTCTTTTGAGACAGAGTGTCTGTCGCCCTGGCTGGGGTGCAGTGGTGTGATCTCAGCTCACTGCAACCTCCACCTCCTGGGATAAAGCAATTCTCTTGCCTCAGCCTCCCAAGCAGCCGGGACTACAGGTGCACACCACCACACCTGGCTAATTTTTTTTTTTGTATAATTAGTAGAGATGGGTTTTCGCCATGTTGTCCAGGCTGGTCTCGAACTCCTTGACCTCAGGTGATCCTCCTGTCTTGGCCTCCCAAAGTGCTGGGATTACAGGCACATCCGACTCTAGCATTTCACATTCCCACCAATGGTGCACAAGGGTTGCAATTTCTCCACATCCTCCACTTGCTTTTTTTTTTTTTTTTTGAGACAGAGTCTCGTTCTGTCGCCCAGGCTAGAGTGCAGTGGCACGATCTCGGCTCACTGCAAGCTCCGCCTCCCGGATTCACACGATTCTTCTGCCTCAGCCTCCTGAGTAGCTGGGATTACAGGTGCCTGCCACCACGCCCAGCTAATTTTTTTGTGTGTAATTTTAGTACAGACAGGGTTTCACTATGTTGGCCAGTCTGGTCTCGAACTCCTGATCTCGTGATCCACCCGCCTCGACCTCCCAAAGTGCTGGGATTACAGGTGTGAGCTGCCGTGCCCGGCCCACTTGCTGTTCTTTTGAGAGTAGCCATCCCAGTGGGTGTGAAGTATAGCATCTCCCTGCGGTTTTGACTTGCATTCCTCGGTGACTAATGACATTTTGTTGATGTTTTGCTCATTGTGGACATTTTTTGCATTCACTTTGATTTTTTAAAATATTGTGATATCCTTTTTTTTTTTTTTTTGAGACAGAGTCTCACTCTGTCACCCTGCTGGAGTGCAGTGGTGGTTTTGGCTCACTGCAACCTCTGCCTCCTGGGATCAAGCGATTCTCCTGCCTCAGCCTCCTGAGTAGCTGGGATTACAGGCGCCCACCACCATGCCCGGCTAATTTTTGTATTTTTAGTAGAGACAGGGTTTCGCCATCTTGGCCAGGCTAGTCTTGAACTCCTGACCTCATGATCCACCCGCCTCAGCCTCCCAAAGTGCTGGGATTACAGGCGTGAGCCACCGCGCCCGGCCTGTTTTTTGTTGTTGTTTTTAAAGACTGCGTTTCGCTATGTTGCCCAGGATCGTCTTGAACTCCTGGGCTCAAGTGATCCTCCCGCTTCAGCCTCCAAAAGTGTGGGATTACAGGCACGAGCCACTGTGTCCGGCCTGATTTTTATAAATACTGTTACTAATTATGAATGTAGGGGGGATACCCCTTACATTTTGCACCCAAGGCGAGTGTCCCATCTGCCTCCCCCAACGGCTCTGACCCTCGGTGACCTCTGAGCTGGGGTTTGCTCCTGCAGGTTCCAAGACCCGACGGAGTGGGTGGCCTATGTGGGTGCCACCTACCTCAGTGGCTCGGAGGCCAGCACCGTGCGGGCCCGGGTGGCCCAGATCGTCAAGCACCCCCTGTACAACGCGGACACAGCCGACTTCGACGTGGCAGTGCTGGAGCTGGCCAGCCCTCTGCCTTTCAGCCGGCACATCCAGCCCGTGTGCCTCCCGGCTGCCACACACATCTTCCCACCCCGCAAGAAGTGCCTGATCTCAGGCTGGGGCTACCTCAAGGAGGACTTCCGTAAGCATCTTCCTCGGCCTGCAAGGGAGCTCAGGCAGGCAGGCGGGCAAATAACGCAGAAAAGGGCCGGGCGCGGTGGCTCACGCCTGTAATCCCAGCACTTTGGGAGGCCAAGGCGGGTGGATCACGAGGTCAGGCGTTCAAGACCAGCCTGGCCAACATAGTGAAACTCCATCTCTACTAAAAAATACAAAAAAAAAAAAAAAAAAAAAAAAAAAGCCTGGCATGGTGGTGCACGCCTATAATTCCAGCTACTCAGGAGGCTGAGACAGGAGAATTGCTTGAACCCAGGAGGCAGAGGTTGCAGTCAGCCAAGATTGCACCACTGGACTCCAGCCTGGGTGACAGTGGGAGACTCCATCTCAAAAAAAAAAAAAAAAAAATAATAATAATAATAATGCAGAGGGCCAGGCACGGTGGCTCACGCCTGTAATCCTAGCACTTTGGGAGGCCGAGGCGGACAGATCACGAGGTCAGGAGATTGAGACCATCCTGGCTAACATGGTGAAACTCCATCTCTACTGAAAATACAAAAAATTAGCCGGGTGCGGTGGCGGGCGCCTGTAGTCCCAGCTACTCGGGAGGCTGAGGCAGGAGAATGGCGTGAACCCGGGAGGTGGAGCTTGCAGTGAGCCGAGATCGCGCCACTGCACTCCAGCCTGGGGGACAGAGTGAGACTCCGTCTCAAAAAAATAAAAATAAAAAAAAATAATGCAGAAAAACACAATGGGTCTGCATTGTTCTCTGATTCTGTATTTACAAATTCCACTGCTTGCTAAGATATATTTATAACCCGTCATTGATGCTACTGCGATTTTTTTTTTTTTTTGAGATGGAGTTTTGCTCTTGTTGCCCAGGCTGGAGTGCAGTGGTGTGATCTTTGCTCACTGCAGCCTCTGCCTCCGGGTTCAAGCGATTCTCTTGCCTCAGCCTCTGAGTAGCTGGGACTACACACCACCACACCCGGCAACTTTTTGTATTTTTAGTAGAGACAGAGTTTCACCATGTTGGCCAGGCTGGTCTCGATCTCCTGACCTCGTGATCCTCCCGCCTTGGCTTCCCAACGTGCTGGGATTACAGGTGTGAGCCACCTCACCCAGCCAAAGAAATTGATCTTAATGTACTGAAATGCACATCTAAATAGCCGCGTGTGGCCCGTGGCTACTGTATTGGGTGGTGCAGTTCCAGGAGGTGGTCAATCAGCCACAAGATGACTGACAGAGGGAAATGAATCCAGTGGAAAAAAATAAGGTGGGGGTGGGGACTGCAGCTTTAAATAAGGAGGTCAGGAGATGCCTCCTGGAGAGAGGAGAGGAAGGAGGAAGTCCGGCAGATTCTGCAGGGACAAGCATTTCAGGCAGCAGGAACAGCATGTGCAAAGGCCCTGGGGTGGGAGGACAGCAAGGCAGCCCCTGGGGCTGGAGTTGATGTGACCTGATTTAATATTTAGCAAGGGTGGTGCTGGCTGCCAGGTTGGGAATGGATTTCAGTAGGGTGAGACCAGAATAAGAGAAGGCAGTGAGGAAGAGCTGTAATGACCTGGGCAAGGATGGGCGTGAGACGGGCTGATTCTGGGTATATTTGAGGGCTGACTTGAGGCCAACTTGGAATTTGAGGACTGTGGACCTGGAAGGAGGGGCCTGAGATCCCCGAGATGGGGAATGCTGAGGGGTGGAGCTTGCGGAGGGGAGATGAGGACCTCCGGCTGGGGGTGTTGTCTGATGCCTCTTCCTTGTCCAGGCAGAGAGTGTTGCCAGGTGGGGAGTTTACCTTTTGCAGTTTCAGAGCCAGGTGTTGTAGGCAGCCACGCTTGCAGCTGGGAAACTGAGGGAGGCTCGAAGAGATGTCCTTCAGCCTCCCAGCTCAAAGTGGCTGCCAGGGCTCCGGCATTCTCACCCTGCTTTTCTCTCCCCATCGGGCCAGTGGTCAAGCCAGAGGTGCTGCAGAAAGCCACTGTGGAGCTGCTGGACCAGGCCCTGTGTGCCAGCCTGTACGGCCACTCCCTCACTGACAGGATGGTGTGTGCTGGCTACCTGGACGGGAAGGTGGACTCCTGCCAGGTAAGCCCCCGATGCCCCAGACCCCAGAAAAACACAAAAATAGACACGAACGTGTTCAAATGCTGAGCAATGCACAGATATCTGGATGCCCGTTGTGAGCCCCCAACGCCCCAGACCCCAGAAAAACAGAAATAGACATGAGCCTGTTCAAATGCTGAGCGATTCACAGATATGTGGATGCCCATTCTTGAGGAATTTTAAAGCAGTTGGGACTGAGAGGCAGTTGCTGCTTAGAGGATCTTCCTGAAGCTCTAACCTGACTTCACTCCCTCCTCTGCCCTCCATGGCTCCCTGCTCCCTTCCAGTGGGCCCCAGGTGCGTGCCACAGAGCCTGCGGTCCCTGTGTAATCTCCCTGGCTACAATGGGGTCCCTGTGTAAATCCCCCTAGCTGCCCTCTAAACCGGGACTTGTGTGGGGACACAGACACTGTTCCCAGCACTGGGCCTGATACAACGTGGCACCCAAGAAACACTTCTTGTATGAATGAGGCCAGCACATACCCTGGGCATCAGATTGTCTCCATCTGTACAGGAAAGGTTGGTCTATGGGAACCCCATGGACTCTTGCCCCTGGCTGGTCAGCTGGGCCATGAGCGAGCTGCAGGCTCAACTCAAGAAGGTTCCAGGGCTGGGCGAGGTGGCTCACGCCTGTAATCCCAGCATTATGGGAGGCCGAGGTGGGTGGATCACTTGAGGTCAGGAGTTTGAGACCAGCCTGAGCAACATGGCGAAACCTCGTCTCTACTAAAAATACAAAACTTAGCTGGGCGTGGTGGCGGGTGCCTGTAATCCCAGCTCCTCCTCGGGAGGCTGAGGCAGGAGAATCATCTGAACCTGGGAGCTGGAGGTTGCAGTGAGCTGAGATTGCGCCATTGCACTCCAGCCTGGGCGACAAAGCAAGACTCTGTCTCAAAAAAAAAAAAAAAAAGAGAGAGAAAATCAGGGGTCACCCAAAGCTGCCTCTGCTGTATACCTGGAACCTTCTTTTTCTTCTTCTTCTTTTTTTTTTTTTTTTTTTTTTTTTTTTGAGATGGAGTCTCGCTCTGTCACTCAGGCTGTAGTGCAGTGGCATGATCTCAGCTCACTGCAACTTCCGCCTCCCGGGTTCAAGCGAGTCTCCTGCCTCAGCCTCCAGAGTAGCTGTGATTACAGGCATGCGCCACCACACCTAGCTAATTTTTGTATTTTTAATTAATTAAGACAGTGTCTTGCTCTGTCACCCAGGCTGGAGTGCAGTGGCACCATCTTGGCTCACTGCAACCTCCGCCTCCCGGGTTCAAGCGATTCTCATGCCTCAGCCTCCCGAGTAGCTAACAGGTGCCCACCACCACGCCTGGCTAATTTTTGTATTTTTAGTAAAGACACGGTTTCGCCATGTTGGCCAGGCTGGTCTCGAACTCCTGGCTTCAGGTGATCTGCCCACCTTGTCCTCCCAAAGTGCTAGGATTACGGGTGTAATTACAGGATTACCGGTGTGAGCCACCTCGCCCGGCCGATAATTATAATTTTTGTTTTCAAGGTATTTCATTGTTCTTTCTTCTTTCAGCCACCTGGTCTTGTTTGCAGTGTCCTGTTCTTGTTTCGTGGATGCCATTTCTTTCTTTTTCTCTGAGGATCGTAATTTAATCCCAGTTATGGTTCTTCTATATTCTATATTTGTGGTTAACTGTATTTCAGGCCAACATAAGTTACTCTGTTGTAACTGAGTGTCTTTATTTCATGGAGATTGGAATCCCTCAACTGGTGCTTAAGAATGAAAGGCTGGGTGCAGTGGCTCATGCCTGTAATCCCAGTACTTTGAGAGGCTGAGGCAGCCAGGTTGCTTGAGGCCAGGGGTTTGAGACCAGTCAGGGCAACATAGCAAAACTCTGTCTCTACAAAAACAAAAGCAAAAATTAGCTGGGTTTGGTGGTGCATGCCTGTAGTCCCAGCTACTTAAGAGGCTGAGGTGGGAGGACTATTTGAGCCCGGGAGGTGGAGGTTGCAGTAAGCCCCACTGCACTCTAGCCTGAGTGACAGAGTGAGACCCCGTCTCAAACAAAATTGAAAATTTAAAAAATGTCTCTCAATTCTTGATGTGATCTTATATTTGCTATTCACTTTCTCTCAGTGGGGGACAGTAACAGTTTGTGTTCTTGGATTCTATGTCCCCTTTCAAGGGACCAAAGGCCTCCTGGTCTCATTGATCCTTTGTGGTTGCCCAAATCCCTTTTCTACCCCAACCAACCCAGGTCCTCTTGAGAAAGATCTCTCTTTTGTCTTGAGCTTCTGCACAGGGGCTGGGCGGCCGCTTCCTCTCTCAGCCTCTCGTGAGTCTTCGTGGTTTCTGGTCCACCACCAGGATCTCCCCTGCCTAATTTTTTTTAGCATGGCTGTGGATTCCTGTCTTTTTTGTGCATACCTTTGCTCTTGTTTCTAAGGCCTGGTGGGTGAGGAAGAGATAGGGAGAGACTCCTACATGTGCTTAGATTGCAATATTGAAACCAGAATCTGGAGAAAATGCTAGGAACTAATAAGAGAGGGCTCCTGTTTAAGAATGTAAGAGTCGGCCGGGCACGATGGCTCAAGCCTGTAATCCCAGCACTTTGGGGGGCTGAGGTGGGCAGATCACTTGAGGTCAGGAGTTCAAGACCAGCCTGGCCAACATGGTGAAACCCCGTCTCTACCAAAAATACAGGAAAATTAGCCGGGCGTGGTGATGCATGCCTATAATCACAGCTACTTGGGAGGCTAAGGCAGGACAATCGTTTGAACCCGGGAGGCGGACGTTGCAGTAAGCCGAGATCGCGCCACTGCACTCCAGCCTGGGCAACAGAGTGAAACTCTGTCTCAAAAACAAAAACAAACAAAAAGGCGATACACAGAATGTAAGAGTCAAGGTAAAAAATGGTGAGGCCGGATGAGTGAGAGCAGATGAAGCACTTTGGGAGCAGTGCCACAGCTACCAGTGAGATATCTGGAGGCACCCGCGTGGCAGCCATACTGTCAGCCTAAGCAAGTGGTGACATTATCAAAGGTGTACTGAGTTAGGAGGAGGAGGGGATGTTATTTATGTGGGTCACGTTTTGGCCTGCCAGAGATAGGACTGAAAGACATCTTAGAGATCCCCACAGTCCAACTGTCTTGGGTTTTGTTTTTTTTTTTCCTCCGCAGAAGAGGAAACCGGTTCTGAGATGTGACTGATCAGCCCCCAAGTGCTTTGTGAGCTTGTGTGGAGAGAGGTCCTGGCAGTCCCAGCTCAGAGCACCTTCTTGGGCCTCGTAGCACTGGTGTTTGGACTGGCTGCTGCCGACCCATCCTGAGGGTGTGTGTTGGTTTCCTAGGGTGACTCAGGAGGACCCCTGGTCTGCGAGGAGCCCTCTGGCCGGTTCTTTCTGGCTGGCATCGTGAGCTGGGGAATCGGGTGTGCGGAAGCCCGGCGTCCAGGGGTCTATGCCCGAGTCACCAGGCTACGTGACTGGATCCTGGAGGCCACCACCAAAGCCAGCGTGCCTCTGGCCCCCACGGTGGCTCCTGCCCCCGCCGCCCCCAGCACGGCCTGGCCTACCAGTCCTGAGAGCCCTGTGATCAGCACCCCCACCAAATCCACGCAGGCCCCCAGCACTGTGCCTCTTGACTGGGTCACCGTTCCTAAGCTACAAGGTATTTTGGGGGCAGAAAGGTAGAAGATGATGTAGGCTCCTATCTTGATTTAGGGAGAATTGATATCTTCATAGTATCTTCGTAATTTTGGATCTTCCTGTTCAAGGAAAGGTCACGTGTATCCATTTATTCCCATATTATGTTGCGTGTACCCTCATGGTATCTTTCTGTCCACAGGTCTTGCCCATGTCTTTTTAACTATGGCGATCTATCAATGGGATACTTTTTTTATTTTTTATTTTTGAGACGCAGTCTTGCTCTGTCGCCCAGGCTGGAGTGCAGTGGCACGATCTCGGCTCACTGCAACCTCCGCCTCCCGGGTTCAAGTGATTCTCCTGCCTCAGCCTCCTGAATAGGTGGGATTACAGGCGTCCACCACCATACCCAGCTAATTTTTGTATTTTTGGTAGAGACAGGGTTTCCCCATGTTGGTCAGGCTGGCCTCAAACTCCTGACTTCATGATCTGCCCGCCTCGGCCTCCCAAAGTGCTGGGATTACAGGTGTGAGCCACCGCGCCCGGCCATGCTTCATTTCAGTTCACCTATACCCCCACTCTGTTCTGAAACCCCATAACAATCATACCCTCCCTTTTCTCAGCCGCCCCATGGGTCTCCTGGAGTGCAGCCCCGTCTTTGCAAGGAGCCTGTAAACCTGGCTTTGTGGGCTGCGGGTCTGCGGTGGGGTCTGTTGCGGGGGGTCCTCAGGCTGACTGGGCCGCTGTATGTTGCTTTCTTAACTTCTGTCCCCCGAGCTAGGCCACGAACTTGCTACAAGACCTTGGGCAAACTACGGACACCCCGAAGCCTCCACGGCTTCATGTGTGGAATGGGAGGGATTGTAGCACCTTTAGGGCCTGGCTGCAACCAGTGTCCTGGGACCACCCCACCAGATGCTCCCATCCAAGCAGGCCAAAATCCCCAGACCTGGTCTTGTGTCCCCCTTCCAGAATGTGGGGCCAGGCCTGCAATGGAGAAGCTCATCCGGGTCGTGGGCGGGTTCGGAGCTGCCTCCGGGGAGGTGCCCTGGCAGGTCAGCCTGAAGGAAGGGTCCCGGCACTTCTGTGGCGCAACCGTGGTGGGGGACCGCTGGCTGCTGTCTGCCGCCCACTGCTTCAACCAGTAAGGCCCGCCTCCTCCGGGAAGGCTGCTCGGCTTCCCCTCCTCACCAGCCCCTCCCTGTCAGAAACCATCCTGCTGGGGCTGCTGCATGGACCCCCTGGGGAGCAGCCCTTCCTCTCCTGAGGGCAGCTGAGAGACAGGAGGGAGCCGGTGCCAAGGCTTCTAAGGACAAACAGGGCATAACCAGGGGAGGGGGAGGAGGGTTTCTTGCCCATTGCTTGCTACCCAGGCAGCGTTTATCTTGGAGATTCCCAGGCATGGTGGCCCGCATCTGTGGTCCCAGCTACTCAGGAGGGTGAGGCAGGAGAATTGCTTGAGACCAGGAGGTCGAGGCTGCAGTGAGCCTGATGGTGCCACTGCACTCCATCCAGGGCAACAGGGTGAGACCCTGTCTCAACAAAAAAGAGACTCATAAAGCTGTAGGGGGTTGGGGGGGCATTGGCACAGGTATAGAAAATGAAGCCTGAGGGTCCCCTGACTTGCCCAAGGTCCCCCAGTGCAGGATCCTTTTCAGGAGGAGCCCAGCAGCCCCTCTTCCCCTGGTCCTCCTCCCTGGAGCCGAGGGTGAGAGGAATGGTCTTGGGGCCCAGGCAGCCCTGTGTGGCTTCCTGGGGGTGTGCATCAGCCCCGTCCCTCCCCAAGAAGGCGGGCATGCGCTGGAGGGCGGGCACGTCTGAGGGCCCTGTCTCCATAGCACGAAGGTGGAGCAGGTTCGGGCCCACCTGGGTACTGCGTCCCTCCTGGGCCTGGGTGGGAGTCCGGTGAAAATTGGGCTGCGGCGGGTGGTGCTGCACCCCCTCTACAACCCTGGCATCCTGGACTTCGACTTGGCTGTCCTGGAGCTGGCCAGCCCCCTGGCCTTCAACAAATACATCCAGCCTGTCTGCCTGCCCCTGGCCATCCAGAAGTTCCCTGTGGGCCGGAAGTGCATGATCTCTGGATGGGGAAATACGCAGGAAGGAAATGGTGAGCCCTGCCCCGTCAAGGGGAACAGTGGATTTATTCTCCAGGGCCTGGCCTGGGGAGGGTCAGGATGGGCATCTCTTAGCTGGACCCTAAACCAATTCCACTGCACAGGGACCTCTGTGGCTGATCCCTTTGTCTTTGGTCCCACTGCCCACACACCACTCACCTCCCCATTCCATCTGGGGGCAAAATCTGGCCGTTGCCTGTTTGTATAAATAAAGTTTTATTGGAACAGGGGCCACGTTCACACATCAACAGATTGTCTATGGCTGCTCTCCTGCAATAGCAGCAGAGTTAAATACTTGTGATGGAGACTGGCCCTTAAAGCTGAAAATATTTAATTCTCTGACTATTTATAGAAAATGTTTGCTGGTGGCCACATGTGGTGGCTCACACCTGTAATCCCAGCACTTGGGGAGGCCTCAGCTGGTGGATCTCTTGAGGTCAGGAATTCAAGACCAGCCCGGCCAACAGGGCAAAACCCCATCTCTACTAAAAAAAATACAAAAATTGGCTGGGTGCAGTGGCTCACGCCTGTGATCCCAACATCTTGGGAGGCCGAGGCGGGTGGATCACTTGAGGTCAAGAATTCGAGACCAGCCTGCCAAACATGGTGAAAGCCCCTCTCTACTAAAAATACAACAATTAGCCGGGTGTGGTGGCATGTGCCTGTAATCCCAGCTACTTGGTAGGCTAAGGCAGGAGAATTACTTCAATCTGGGAGGCGGAGGCTGCAGTGAGCCAAAATTGTGCCACTGCACTCCAGCCTGGGCAACAGAGCAAGACCCTGTTTCAAAAAAAAAAAGCAAATGCTCACTGGTGCTTGCTTGTGCTAGTCTATCCCGAGACCCCTCCCACCCCAACAGTTAATGCTTCCCTTGACCTCAGAATGGCCTCCGACACATTACCCAGGTGCAAGGGCAGCAGCCCTATGGGGACAGTGGGGAGACTCTTGCGCTCTGAGAGAGGAATCTGAGGCCCACCTCCTTCTCACTCTGTGGCTTTGTGCGATTCCTGCAACTCTGTGAGCCCTGGTTTCTTCGTCTGTGGGGTGGGGATGCTGCATCTTGGGGCTGTTATCGGAGCTGAACTAGAGCTGCTCTGATGATCACTCTGCAAGCGGCCTTTCTGGGCTCTTTCCTTGGTAGCCACCAAGCCCGAGCTCCTGCAGAAGGCGTCCGTGGGCATCATAGACCAGAAAACCTGTAGTGTGCTCTACAACTTCTCCCTCACAGACCGCATGATCTGCGCGGGCTTCCTGGAAGGCAAAGTCGACTCCTGCCAGGTAAGCATTCATTCAAAGGGGGAAACCAGGCAGTATTTCCATGAAATGCCCACAGCCATTCACCTGGCGGTTGTGTGTGTGCAGACCTAGATTTCTTCCCTTACTTTCCTTCCCTCCCTCCTTCCCTCTTTTTCCTTCCCTCCCTCCCTTTCCTTCCCTCCCTTTCCTTCTCTTTCTTTCTGACAGAGTCTGGCTCTGTCGCCCAGGCCGGAGTGCAGTGGCGCCATCTCGGCTCACTGCAACCTCTGCCTCCTGGGTTCAAGCGATTCTCCTGCTTCAGCCTCCCAAGTAGCTGGGATTATAGGCACGTGCCACCATGCCCAGCTAATTTTTGTATTTTTAGTAGAGATGGGGTTTCACTATGTTGGCCAAGATGGTCTCGATCTCCTGACGTCGTGATCCGCCCACCTGGGCCTCTCAAAGTGCTGGGATTACAGGTGTGAGCCACTGCGCCCAGCCTAGATTTTTTTCTTTTTTTTTTTTTTTTGAGATGGAGTCTTGCTCTGTTGCCCAGGCTGGAGTGTAGTGGCGTGATCTTGGCTCACTGCAACCTCTGCCTCCTGAGCTCAAGTGATTCTCCTGTCTCAGCCTCTGGAGTAGCTGGGACTACAGGCATTTGCCTCCACGTCCGGCTAATTTTTGTATTTTTAGTAGAGACATGGTTTCACCATGTTGGCCAGGCTGGTCTCGAACTCCTGACCTCAGGTGATCCACCCGCCTCGGCCTCCCAAACTGCTAAGGATGGCCGGCCTGAGCCACTGCACCCAGCCATAGCCACCATGCCCAGATTTCTGAAGGGCTCAACTGTGCACGCAAAGACAGGTTAATTTTCAGGCTGGGTGCAGTGGCTCATGCCTGTAATCCCAGTGCTTCAGGAGGCTGAGGTAGGATCAGTTAAGGCCAGGATTGCATGACCAGTCTGGACAACACAGTGAGACCCCGTCTCTACAAAACTTAAAAAAAAATTGTCAGGCAGAGTGGCAGGCGCCTGTGGTCCCAGCTCCTTGGGCAGCTGAAGTGGGAGGATCTCTTGAGGCCAGGTGTCTAGGCTGCAGTAAACTGTGATCACACCGCTGCACTCCATCCTGGGCGACACAGCAAGACCCTATCTCAGAAAACAAAGAAGGGCGGGTGCGGTGGCTCATGCCTGTAATCCCAGCACTTTGGGAGGCTGAGGCAGGCAGATCACCTGAGGTAGGCAGATCACCTGAGGTAGGCAGTTCAAGACTGGCGTGGCCAACATAGCGAAACCCTGTCTCTACTAAAAAAAAAACAAAAATTAGCCAGGTGTGGTGGTGGGCGCCTGTAATTCTAGCTACTCGGGAGGCTGAGGCAGAGAGAATTGCTTGAGCCCAGGAGGTAGAGGTCACAGTGAGCTGAGATCACTGCACTCCAGCCCGGGCAACAGAGCAAGACACTCCACCTCAAAAAAAAAAAAAAAAAAAAAAGGCATCAGATTTCAATAGTAACTCTCAACGTTAGATGCCATTATTAATATCAATACAAAATATCAATGACAGTGTGAATGCCCATTCACACACAGTAGTTAAAAGGAAGGTGGTAAATAACCTGCAATGGGAACCTATGCAGCTCAAGTTCTTGAACGAGACTCCTGAGTTCAAATCTTGCTTCAACTACTGTGTGACCCCAGGCAAGTGCCTCAACCTCTCTGGGCCTCTGATCCTCATATGTAAAGTGGGAAGCATAGCAATGCCTGTCTTCTAGGAGTGTTGTGAGATCAGTGTCTTGCATAGTCTTTCCTTCCTATATATTCATTATATTTGTTCTTTATATCTGACAATAAAAATAGAATAATAGATATTTATAATACCTATTATACTACTTACTCTTTATATAAATGGGCAATTCATAATAGCTTTTTATCTTGAAAAGAATATTGAGGCCAGGCCAGGTGGCTCACATCTGTAATCCCAGCACTTTGGGAGGCTGAGGCGGGTGGATCCCCTGAGGTCGGGAGTTGGAGACCAGGCTGGCCAACATGGTGAAACCCCGTCTCTGCTAAAAATACAAAAATTAGCCGGGTGTGGTGGCGGGCGCCTGTAGTTCCAGCTACTCGGGAGGCTGAGGCAGGAGAATCACTTGAACCCAGGAGGTGGAGGTTGCAGTGAGCTGAGATCGTGCCACTGCACTCTGGCCTGGGCAACAAGAGTGAGACTCTGTCTCAAGAAAAGAAGCGAGCATGGCGGCTAGTGGTCAGGGGCTACTTCTACATGGTGGGACTATTCGTGGCTGTTATTGTTGTTATTATTATTATTATTTTTTTGAGACGGAGTCTCGCTCCGTTGCCCAGGCTGGAGTGCGGTGGCGCGATCTCGGCTCACTGCAAGCTCCGCCTCCCAGGTTCACACCATTCTCCTGCCTCAGCTTCCCGAGTAGCTGGGACTACAGGCGCCCGCCACCATGCCGGCTAATTTTTGTATTTTTAGTAGAGATGGGGTTTCACTGTGTTGGCCAGGATGGTCTCAATCTCCTGACCTCATGATCTGCCCGCCTCGGCCTCCCAAAGTGCTGGGATTACAGGCGTGAGCCACCGCGCCCCGCCTTATTGTTACTATTTTTAGAGTTTTTCTGCACTGTTTTACCGCCCCAACACAAAAGCAGGAATGATGGAAACTCAGAGAGGAGAAGTGACTCACTCCAGGTCACACAGCCAGGCACGGGGCTGCAGTCAGGTCTCCAGACCCGCGCTGTGCCCTCTCCCCGCCACCCTCAATGGCTCCCACCCACTGTAGGAATGCAGGAGGGTATGGCAGTGCTGGGAAGAGAGGGTCCCTGCAGGACCAACCAGTGCTCTTTTCTTGCTTTCTAGGGTGATTCTGGGGGCCCCTTGGCCTGCGAGGAGGCCCCCGGCGTGTTTTATCTGGCAGGGATTGTGAGCTGGGGTATTGGCTGTGCTCAGATTAAGAAGCCGGGTGTGTACACGCGCATCACCAGGCTACAGGGCTGGATCCTGGAGATCATGTCCTCCCAGCCCATTCCCGTGTCTCCCACCTCGACCACAAGGATGCTGGCCACCACCAGCCCCAGGACGACGGCTGGCCTCACAGTCCCAGGGGCCACACCCAGCAGACCCACCCCTGGGGTGGCCAGCAGGGTGACGGGCCAAGCTGCCAACTCAACCTTATCTGCCGTGAGCACCACTGCTAGGGGACAGACGCCATTTCCAGACACCCCGGAGGCCACCACGCACTCCCAGCTACCAGGTACTGGGAGAGACGGAGGGACCCCTGGGAGTGGAGGGGCCCATGTTAATCAGCCTGGGCTGCCTAACAAGACATAACATCCTCCACTTTGGGAGGCCGAGGTGGGCGGATCACGAGGTCAGGAGATTGAGACCATCCTGGCAAACATGGTGAAACCCCGT
Source organism: Nomascus leucogenys (assembly GCF_006542625.1). Lineage (NCBI taxonomy): Eukaryota > Metazoa > Chordata > Mammalia > Primates > Hylobatidae > Nomascus > Nomascus leucogenys. Next base: position 93,363,888 of record NC_044397.1, on the reverse strand, counting down.
CTCTACTAAAAAAATACAAAAAATTAGTCGGGCGTGGTGGCGGGCGCCTGTAGTCCCAGCTACTCGGGAGGCTGAGGCAGGAGAATGGCGTGAACTCGGGAGGCGAAGCTTGCAGTGAGCCGCGCGCCACTGCACTCCAGCCTGGGCAACAGAGCAAAGCTCCGTCTCAAAAAAAAAAAAAAAAAAAAAAAAAAAAAAGATATAACATTCTCTCTGGCCGGGCGCAGTGGCTCACGCCTGTAATCCCAGCACTTTGGGAGGCCAAGGTGGGTGGATCGCCTGAGGTCAGGAGTTCCAGACCAGCCTGGCCAACGTGGTGAAACCCCATCTCTACAAAAAAATAAATAATAGCCAGGCATGGTGGCAGTTGCCTGTAATCCCCGCTACTCGGGAGGCTGAGGCAGGAGAATCGCTTCAACCCAGGAAGCAGAGGTTGCAGTGAGCCGAGATTGTGCCACTGCACTCCAGCCTGGGCAACAGAGTGAGACTCCATCTCGATAATAATAATAAAAATAAAAAGCCAGGTGTGATGGTACATGCCTGTGGTTCCAGCTACTGGGGAGGCTGACACAGGAGAATCATTTGAGCTCAGGAAGCAGTGGCTGCAGTGAGCCGAGATCATGCCATTATACTCCAGCCTGGGTGACACAGCCTGTCTCTAAAAAAATGAAAGCAGGGGCTTTGATGGTTCACAGCTGTGCCATGTCCTTGGGTGCGTGTTTCTTGCTAACTTGGCAGCTGTCCTCATGTGGGTCTGTCCCCGCAGCCTGGGGGCTCTCACTGTCTCAGTCTCAGCTGATTTTGACTTTTGGTCTTAGGTCAGGGCCAAATGGTGCCAAGGCTGGTGGGGAACTGGCACTTCCCCTTGCTGGCCTTGGTAGCTGCTGTGGGTTGGACGGCGGCGGGAGGGGGGGTAGGGGTGGGGGAACCCAGGGAAGCCAGCTGGGTGGTGATAGAGGGCGGGGAGGGGGGCTTGCCCCTCTGGAGACAGCAGGTGGGTATGGTACCCCCTCCATGGGTGGTAACAGGGTCCCTGAAGCCCCCTGGAAACCACCCACGTGTTCTTTCCACAGCTGTGTTCTGAGGAAGGCCTTTGCCCTTGGCACCGTCTGGGGAGGGCTTGGAGGCGATCAGGGATCCAGGCAGAGGGCAGCAAGGCAGGGCTGGGGCCTCTGGGGCAGCGCCCTGGTGTGTGCAAAGGCCTTGGGGTGGGAGGGACCTCCTGGAGGGCGGAGATGTGGGAGGCTGCCATGAGAGTGGCCTCCGGCAGGGGAAAGGTGTAGTCCCAACACCGAAGTCATAGGAAGCAAATGCATTTCCAAAGTTATTTGAGAAAAGCCCAAAGACCAAGCAGCAGGCCCAGTGTCCTTTCCTGCCGAGTTTTCCTGGGGCACGTCCCCCCTTGCATCTTACTCCCTGGGGCTCCCAGGGGGATTCGCGGAGAGGCGGCACCCGGGGGGGGCCTTCGTGGAGGAGGCGCCCTGGGTCCGCCTGCCCACGCTCCTGGCTCCCCCGCAGACTGCGGCCTGGCGCCGGCCGCGCTCACCAGGATTGTGGGCGGCAGCGCAGCGGGCCGTGGGGAGTGGCCATGGCAGGTGAGCCTGTGGCTGCGGCGCCGGGAACACCGCTGCGGGGCCGTGCTGGTGGCAGAGAGGTGGCTGCTGTCGGCGGCGCACTGCTTCGACGTGTGAGTCCCAAATGCCCCTGCACGTGTCTGTAGCTCACCCGGAACCGAACTGTTGCCCGAAAACGCACCGTGACCCCCTCCTTTGTCGGGAGTGCCCTCCCCAACCCCAGCTCCCACTGCCCCAGGCCACTCCTCCCACCCCCCCACCCCCCCATCCCCGCTCCCTGCAGCCCTCCCCTGACCACCCACCCACTAGCCTGACCACACGGGGCTGGGGCTGCGAAGGCCGAGTCCTACCCCGCGGTCCCCACCTAACCCGGGGGCTGTGCCCCCACCCCCCAGCTCCAGGCCAAGCCCACGGGGACATTGGGGTTACTTCTTCCCCCAGCCCTCGCCCCTGGGACTTGGCTCCAGCCCCCCAAAGCCCACCCAGTAGAAAGCTGCCCTCCCCAGGGCCCAAGCCCTGGCAGGCGAGAGGTCTGGTCTTCCAGAGGAGACACCTAGCTCTGGGCCCTGCGGCGGCTCGAGGTCAGAAGGGGAGGGCAGGCGGGGGAGCGGGACCCTCACGGCCACTAGACACCCTTTCAGAGCACTAATACTAGGTGGTGATGGCTGCAGTTCCTGGTGCCGCCTCGGTGCCTGGTGGGAAACACTGAGGCCATTCCGAGACCGGCAGCCAGAGACCAAGAGGCCAAGAACCCTGCCCAGGGTCCCAGCTGGCCGCTGGGGGACACCGCAGGGGTGCAGGGGCCAGGAGCCAGGGGCGTGGGGGCTCGGGCCGACACCTATCCTTGCGCGCCCCGCAGCTACGGGGACCCCAAGCAGTGGGCAGCCTTCCTAGGCACGCCGTTCCTGAGCGGCGCGGAGGGGCAGCTGGAGCGCGTGGCGCGCATCTACAAGCACCCCTTCTACAATCTCTACACGCTCGACTACGACGTGGCGCTGCTGGAGCTGGCGGGGCCGGTGCGCCGCAGCCGCCTGGTGCGTCCCATCTGCCTGCCCGAGCCCGCGCCGCGACCCCCAGACGGCGTGCGCTGCGTCATCACCGGCTGGGGCTCGGTGCGCGAAGGAGGTAGGTGCGCGAAGGAGGTAGGCGCGCCCGGGGCCGCGGTGGTGCGGGACTCGGGGGCGGCCGGACGCGGTCCCCACCCGCCCGGTCTCACTCGCCCGCAGGCTCCATGGCACGGCAGCTGCAGAAGGCGGCCGTGCGCCTCCTCAGCGAGCAGACCTGCCGTCGCTTCTACCCGGTGCAAATCAGCAGCCGCATGCTGTGTGCCGGCTTCCCGCAGGGTGGCGTGGACAGCTGTTCGGTGAGCCCCGGCCCGGCCCAGGCGACCTGGGGACCAGGTCCCGCTCAGCCGCCGGGGAGGGCGGGTTCCCGCTGCAACGAAGCCCACCATCCGGGCGCCACCCTCGGGGCAGACTTCTCCAGCGGATCCAGCAAGCGGCCTTTGTGGCTCTGGAGGAATTTCCACTCCACAACCGTTTACTGGGCGGCCCACCGCATCCCCCCACTCCCCCGGCCTGGCGGCAGAGCAGGCAGAGGCTGCAGTGGGAGGCCCCGTTCCACTCGGGGACCACGTGGCGGGTGTCCATAAATGTCTGCCACCTTTGCATTGAGCCCATTTTCCAGATAGTGAAAATGCGGCTCCCAGGGGAAGTCTCTCACTAGGGTCACTCCTACAGGGGCCAATGACCCAAGGGCCGCTGTAGGGGAGGTACCGGCCTCTGAACCCCCTTTCTTCTCTCCCCAACAGGGTGATGCTGGGGGACCCCTGGCCTGCAGGGAGCCTTCTGGACGGTGGGTGCTAACTGGGGTCACCAGCTGGGGCTATGGCTGTGGCCGGCCCCACTTCCCAGGTGTCTATACCCGGGTGGCAGCTGTGAGAGGCTGGATAGGACAGCACATCCAGGAGTGACTGCCACATGACTGCCCAGGCCGGGACTGTCAGGCCTCTGAGCCCAAGCTAAGCCATCATATCCCCTGTGGCCTGCACGTACACATCCAGATGGCTGGTTCCTGCCTTAACTGATGACATTTCACCACAAAAGAAATGAAAATGGCCTGTTCCTGCCTTAACTGATGACATTGTCTTGTGAAATTCCTTCTCCTGGCTCATCCTGGCTCAAAAGCTCCTCTACTGAGCACCTTGTGACCCCCACTCTGCCCGCCAGAGAACAACCCCCCTTTGACTGTAATTTTCCTTTACCTACGCAAATCCTGTAAAATGGCCCCACCCCTATCTCTCTTCGCTGACTCTGTTTTCGGACTCAGCCCGCCTGCACCCAGGTGATTAAAAGCTTTATTGCTCACACAAAGCCTGTTTGGTGGTCTCTTCACACGAACACGTGTGAAATTTGCTGCCGTGACTTGGATCGGGGGACCTCCCTTGGGAGATCAATCCCCTGTCCTCCTGCTCTTTGCTCCGTGGAAAAAGATCCACCTACGACCTCAGGTCCCCAGACCCACCAGCCCAAGAAACATCTCACCAATTTCAAATCCGGTAAGCGGCCTCTTTTTACTCTCTTCTCCAACTTCCCTCACTATCCCTCAACCTCTTTCTCCTTTCAATCTTGGCACCACACTTTAATCTCTCCCTTCTCTTAATTTCAATTCCTTTCATTTTCTGGTAGAGACAAAGGAGACATGTTTTATCCGTGGACCCAAAACTCTGGCACCGGTCATGAACTGGGAAGGCAGCCTTCCCTTGGTGTTTCATCATTGCAGGGACGCCTCTCTGATTATTCACCCACGTTTCAGAGGTGTCAGACCACGCAGGGACGCCTGTCTTAGCCCTTCACCCTTAGTGGCAAGTCCCGCTTTTCTGGGGGAGGGGCAAGTACCCCAACCCCTTCTCTCTGTGTCTCTACCCCTTCTCTGCTTTTCTGGGGCAGGGGCAAGAACCCCTCAACCCCTTCTCCTTCACCCTTAGCAGCAAGTCCTGCTTTTCTGGGGGAGTGGCAAGTACCCCAACTCCTTCTCTCCGTGTCTCTACCCCTTCTCTGCTTTTCTAGGGGGCAAGAACCCCCAATCCCTTATTTCCGTGCCCTAACCCCTTTCCCACTTTTCTGGAAGGTAAGAACCCCCGAACCCCTTCCCTCTGTGTCTCTACTCTCTCTTTTCTCTGGGCTTGCCTCCTTCACTATGGGCAACCTTCCACCCTCCATTCCTCCTTCCTCTCCCTTAGCCTGTGTTCTCAAGAACTTAAAACCTCTTCAACTCACACCTGACCTAAAACCTTAATGCCTTATTTTCTTCTGCAATGCTGCTTGACCCCAATACAAACTCAACAGTAGTTCCAAATAGCCAGAAAACTGCACTTTGAACTTTTCCATCCTGCAAGATCTAAATAATTCTTGCCGTAAAATAGGCAAACGGTCTGAGGTGTCTGACGTCCAGGCATTCTTTAACACATCAGTCCCTTCCTAGTCTCTGTGCCCAATGCAGCTCGTCCCAAATCTTCCTTCTTTCCCACCTGCCTGTCCCCTCAGTCCCAACCCCAAGCGTCTCTGAGTCTTTCTAATCCTCCTTTTCTACAGACCCATCTGAACTCTCCCCTCCTCACCAGGCCGAGCTAGATCCCAATTCTTCCTCAGCCTCCGCTCCTCCACCCTATAATCTTTTTATCACCTCCCCTCCTCACACCCAGTCCCGCTTACAGTTTCGTTCCGTGACTAGCCCTCCCACACCTGCCCAGCAATTTACTCTTAAAAAGGTGGCTGGGGCTAAAGGCAGTCAAGGTTAATGCTCCTTTTTCTTTATCCCAAATCGGATAGCGTTTAGGCTCTTTTTCATCAAATATAAAAATCCAGCCCAGTTCATGGCTTGTTTGGCAGCAACCCTGAGACGCTTTACAGCCCTAGACTCTAAAAGGTCAAAAGGCCGTCTTATTCTCAATATGCATCTTATTACCCAATCTGCTCCTGACATTAAAACTCCAAAAATTAGAATCTGGCCCTCAAACCCCACAACAGGACTTAATTAACCTCACCTTCAAGGTGTACAATAATAGAAAAAAGTTGCAATTCTTTGCCTCCACTGTGAGACAAACCCCAGCCACATCTCCAGCACAAGAGAATCCAAACGCCTGAACCACAGCAGCCAGGCGTTCCTCCAGAACCTCCTCCCCCAGGAGCTTGCTACAAGTGCCAGAAATCTGACCACCAGGCCAATGAATGCCTGCAACCCAGGATTCCTCCTAAGCCGTGTCCCATCTGTGCGGGACCCCACTGGAAATCGGACTGTTCAACTCACCTGGCAGCCACTCCTAGAGCCCCTGGAACTCTGGCCGAAGGCTCTCTGACTCCTTCTCAGCTTAGTGGCTGAAGACTGACACTGCCCGATCGCCTCGGAAGCCCCGTAGACCATCACAGATGCCGAGCTTCGGGTAACTCTCACAGTGGAAGGTCCCCTTAGTCAATACGGAGGCTACCCACTCCACATTACCTCCTTTTCAAGGGCCTGTTTCCCTTGCCTCCGTAACTGTTGTGGGTATTGACGGCCAGGCTTCTAAACCCCTGAAAACTCCCCCACTCTGGTGCCAACTTGGACAACGCTCTTTTATGCACTCTTTTTAGTTATCCCCACCTGCCCAGTTCCCTTATTAGGCCGAGATATTTTAACCAAATTATCTGCTTCCCTGACTATTCCTGGACTACAGCCGCATCTCATTGCCGTCCTTCTCCCCAACCCAAAGCCTCCTTCGCATCTTCCTCATATCCCCCGACCTTAACCCACGAGTATGGGACATCTCTACTCCTTCCCTGGCAACCGATCACATGCCCGTTACCATCCCATTAAAACCTAATCACCCTTACCCCGCTCAACGCCAATATCCCATCCCACAGCACGCTTTAAAAGGATTAAAGCCTGTTATCACTCACCTGCTACAGCACGGGCTTCTAAAACCTGTAACTCTCCTGACAATTCCCCCATTTTACCTGTCCAAAAACCACACAAGTCTTACAGATTAGTTCAGGATCTGCGCCTTATCAACCAGATTGTTTTGCCTATCCATCCCGTGGTACCCAACCCATACACTCTTTTGTCCTCAATACCTTCCTCCACAACTCACTATACCGCTCTCAATCTTAAAGATGCTTTTTTCACTATTCCCCTGCACCCCTCGTCCCAGCCTCTCTCTGCTTTCACTTAGACTGACCCTGACACCCATTAGGCTCAGCAAATTACCTGGGCTGTACTGCTGCAAGGCTTCACAGCCCCCGTTACTTCAGTCAAGCCCAAATTTCATCCTCAACTGTTACCTATCTCAGCATAATTCTCATAAAAACACACGTGCTCTCCCTGCTGATCGTGTCCAGTTAATCTCTCAAACCTCAATCCCTTACAAAACAACTCCTTTCCTTCCTAGGCATGGTTAGTGCGGTCAGAATTCTTAAACAAGAGCCAGGACCGCACCCTGTAGCCTTTCTGTCCAAACAACTTGACCTTACTGTTTTAGCCTAGCCCTCATGTCTGCGTGCAGCGGCTGCCGCTGCTTTAATACTTTTAGAGGCCCTAAAAATCACAAACTATGCTCAACTCACTCTCTACAGCTCTCATAATTTCCAAAATCTATTTTCTTACTCACACCTGATGCATATACTTTCTGCTCCCCGGCTCCTTCAGCTGTACTCACTCTTTGTTAAGTCTCCACAATTACCATTGTTCCTGGCCCGGACTTCAATCCGGCCTCCTACATTATTCCAGATACCACAGCTGACCCTCATGACTGCATCTCTCTGATCCACCTGACGTTCACCCCATTTCCCCACATTTCCTTCTTCCCTGTTCCTCACCCTGATCACACTTGGTTTATTGATGGCAGTTCCACCAGGCCTAATCGCCACACACCAGCAAAGGCAGGCTATGCTATAGTACAAGCCACTAGCCCGCCTCTTACTTCTCATTTCCTTTCCATGGTGGAAATCTATCCTCAAGGAGATAACTTCTCGGTGTTCCATCTGCTATTCTACTACTCCTCAGGGATTATTCAGGCCCCCTCCCTTCCCTACACATCAAGCTCAAGGATTTGCCCCCACCCAGGACTAGCAAATGAGCTTTACTCAACATGCCCCGAGTCAGAAAACTAAAATACCTCTAAGTCTAGGTAGACACTTTCACTGGATAGGTAGAGGCCTTTCCTACAGGGTCTGAGAAGGCCGCCGCAGTCATTTCTTCCCTTCTGTCAGACATAATTCCTCAGTTTAGCCTTCCCACCTCTATACAGCCTGATAACAGACCAGCCTTTATTAGTCAAATCAGCCAAGCATTTTTTCAGGCTCTTAGTATTCAGTGACAGACTAATGGTCTATTAAAAACACACCTCACCACGCTCAGCCACCAACTTAAAAAAGACTAGACAATACTTTTACCACTTTCGATTCTCAGAAGTCAGACCTGTCCTCGGAATGCTACAAGGTACAGCCCATTTAAGCTCCTGTATAGACGCTCCTTTTTATTAAGCCCCAGTCTCATTCCAGACACCAGGCCAACTTGGACTGTGCCCCCAAAAACTTGTCATCCCTACTATCTTCTGTATAGCCATACTCCTATTCACCGTTCTCAACTACTCATGCATGCCCTGCTCTTGTTTACACTGCCAGTTTACACTGTTTCTCCAAGCCATCACAGCTGATGTCTCCCGGTACTATCCCCAAACCGCCACTCTTAACTCTTAAAGTAAATAAATAATCTTTGCTGGCAGGACTATGCTGAACCTCCTTAGGCACTCTCTAATTAGATGTCCTAGGTCCTCCCAATTCTTAGTCCTTTAATACCTGTTTTTCTCCTTCTCTTATTCCGTTTAGTTTTTCAATTCATACAAAATTGTATCCAGGCCATCACCAATAATTCTACACGACAAATGTTTCTTCTAACAGTCCCACAATATCACCCCTTACCACAAAATCTTCCTTCAGCTTAATAGCTCCCACTTTAGGTTTTCACGCCGCGCCTAATCCCGCTCGAAGCAGCCCTGAGAAACATCACCCATTATCTCTCCATACCATCCCCCAAAATTTTCGCCGTCCCAACACTTTACCACTATTTCGTTTTATTTTTCTTATTAATATAAGAAGACAGGAATGTCAGGCCTCTGAGCCCAAGCTAAGCCATCATATCCCCTGTGACCTCCACGTACACATCCAGATGGCTGGTTCCTGCCTTAACTGATGACATTCCACCACAAAAGAAGTGAAAATGGCCTGTTCCTGCCTTAACTGATGACATTATCTTGTGAAATTCCTTCTCCTGGCTCATTCTGGCTCAAAAGCTCCCCTACTGAGCACCTTGTGACCCCACTCTGCCCGCCAGAGAAAAACCCCCCTTTGACTGTAATTTTCCTTTACCTACCCAAATCCTATAAAACGGCTCCACCCCTATCTCCCTTCGCTGACTCTCCTTTCGGACTCAGCCCACCTGCACCCAGGTGAAATAAACAGCTTTATTGCTCACACAAAGCCTGTTTGGTGGTCTCTCCACACGGACGCCCATGAAAGGGACTCTAGGTGAAAGCAACAGGAGCAGCAGGCCACCCAACACCCCACCCCATCGTACCCTACCCAAGGACGGGTGTGGGGGGCTGTGGGTCATGGGGATGCATTTTGGTAGCACCCTTTGTTCCAATAAACACAGCCCCTCCACCCTAGCTCACTGGCTCAGCACCTCAGTGTCACAGCAAGGACCACCTGCCTGGCGCTCCACCAGGACCCGGGGTGGAACGAAGCGGGGTCAAAGCAAGCCCTGACAAGGGGAGGGCTGTCCTCCTTAGACTTTGGGGCAGCGGTGGCGGCAGCAACACATTCCTCGTGACTCAGCAGCCCGGTGGCACTAAGGGGAAAGATGGTTTTCTCCCAACCCAGGGGAGGCTGAGACCCTCCGGGCTGGGGTTCCAGGGACACGCGTCACCTCTTCCCAGAGACCCCTCAGAAGGGAAACAAAGAGGTTTCTCTCCGTCCTCCACCAATTTATTTGACCATCCGCAGGAGGTGACAGCTCCCGTGGGGTCTGACCACCCCCAACTCCAAAGTCCAGACGAGTTGTCCGCCCAGAATACGAGGCTGACCTGGGCACACTAGGGGAAGAACCCAAAGGCCTGAAGGAGGTGCCACTGGGCTGCCAGCACTTTGGGAAGCCACAGGGCCCCACACCCCCGAGATCCAAGCTGCACTGGCTGGCAGGGGGCAGGGCGGGGGGTGGCGAGGACACAGTCCCGTCTGTCCCAGCACCGGTGCCACCCTCCTAAGCCCCGGGCAGGCAGTACGCACGTGCGGAACCCGCCTCTCAAAGCACGTTTATGGAAATAAACAGGGTGGGGTGGCCCGCGGGCTCGCCGGTCACATGTTGGCTCGTTCCCGCTGCAGCCGCGAGTTGTAGGCGCGGGACACGGTGTTCCAGGCGTCCATGTAGCGGTCCATGCACATGGCGATGCACTTCTGCGGGAGCGGAGAGGCGCACGGCTCAGCTCGGGACCTCGCGCCCCCCGGGGACCGCCCTCACCCCGGCTCCAGGCCGCCCGGGCTGCAGACTACGCACATGCGGTGGCCGCTCCGTCGCACCTCCCCGTTAGTCTGCGCACGCGCAAACGCCTCCCCCCTCGAATCTAGACCCTCGCGACCCTTGCCCCGAACCTCCGCCGGTCTCACCTGCTCGGAGTTGTCCAGAGAGCCCCCAGGTTTCCCTATACACTTCCGGAAACACTTGTCCGTCATCCTCTGTGGAGACACGCGAGGCTTTAAGCCGCGAGTCCGCCCCCAGGGGTGGCCCTGTTGCCCCCAGCGCCCGTCCCCGGCCAGCCCCGCACCTGCAGCAGCTCCTGCGCGTTGGCCACGGCGATCTGCACTTTCACCTGCTCCATTATGAGCCCTGGGTCCAGCTTCCCGCTGCCGGAGCCCCCGAAATCGGAGCCGAAGCCGCCCTCCATGGCTCCGCAAAGTCAACCGGACCGAGGCCGCGTGCGCCGACCCGTAGCTGCGCCGGAAGCGGGCCGCCCGGGGCACCACGGGAAACGGAGTCCGCGCGGGCGGGGACGGAGGACTACAACTCCCACATGACCGCGCGCGCCCGGGCCATTCCAGGTCGCGCGGGGGGCCTTCCGCTCATGCGCAGGCCTGGACCTGCCGTTACCTACACGGGCTACCCGTGGTTGCGACTCGGCGGGAAGAGGGCGGCCCTGACTTGGCCCGGGGAGTAGGGGGGCTACTGCGTGCGGCCGAGGCCGATCACTTTGTACTCACGCTCTGCCTCCGGCTCGTCCCGAGGGGCCTGCCGCGCATGCGCACGAGGCACCGGGCGCCTCTATACCGCGTCCTGCCGCCGGGGCGGAGCCCGGTCGCATCACGTGACAAAGAATCCGCTCGTGCGACAGCGTCGGAGGCTCACTAGAAAAAAACGGGCAGGGTCCCATGCATCGCCTGGGCCCTGGTTACACTCGATACACTCGCCAGTGACCTTTTTCCTTGGGGGTGGAGGGGTCTTAGACATCCGCTTCATTAGGGACGGAGGCCCCGGCTCGAGCTTCCCCGCGCAGGGATAAACTCAGAGGCAGAACCTAAAATCAAAATGTTTATTGGAGTGTTGTACAAAAAAGTTTCCAGTCATAAAATGTATATTACAAATCATTGGAAAAAAAAAAAAAAAACACATTTGGCATGCATCTTTTTAAAAACCGAATCTCTGAAATGAAAGTCCATGCCAGCCCGGCTGCAGCCCCAGCTCCGTTTGCAGGTTGTGCTGTGACGCTCGCTGGACGCAGGGCTTGGAAGAGGCTGCAGGCGGCGACGCCCCAGGACTGAGTCCCTCGGATCTTTAACAAAGAACTGCCGCGTGCAGGCCTCAGACCAACCCCAGCCAAAGCCGCTGGCATGAGGACAGGTGCATGATCGGATTCTGGGTCAGCCCGCAGGCCTCCCGGCTCCTGGGCTCAGCGGGGCAGGCTTCAGCGTTAACCTGGCGCTGTGCACCCCAGAACCCGCGTTGGTCCAGCAGCCGTGGGCCTCCCCCCAGGGCTGGGTGGCGTCTGATGCTTCGCAGGGAGGGTGCTAGGCTTCGCGTCACACTGCATGGGCTTACACACAGGGATGGCTTCGCATCGTTTTAAGCGGCACACAGCTAAGCGTATTTGGGGACAAATGCAAATTGTTTCCCAGGCCATAAATAACTTTTAAAAATTTGATTTTTTTAGTGTTTCCAAAGACTCAATTCTCAATGAACCTCCAATCACCCACAGGCTGCCCAGTCCACGCTTCTCCCCACCCCGTTCAGCTAAGGGCACCCGCAGTCCTAGGACAACCCCCAGCTCCACCCAAGGCAAATGTAGGGTGGGGGGTTCTGTGGGCCTGGGGTGTGCTGTGTTCAGGACAGGACTGGGCAGCGTCTGGACATCAGGACCTGCGGGTTTTAGGGGGGACTTTGTCCCTGAGCCCAGCCTGTAAGGCTGTCGGCAAATCACAGACCAACTCCGGGATACAGCTTTGCTCCTCCAGGGCCAAAATACATAGGATGTGTCTGAGAACACTGCAGACTCCCCACAGGATAAGATGACCAAGACCCATCCCCAGAACACTCGCTGGCACGAAGCCCAGCCAGTCGGGTCCGGGTGATTCCTGCCATGAAGGTGGGAAGAGGACACAGTCTGTTGCCAGCATTCCCACTTCCAGCGGCTGGCAGAGGGTATCCCTGGGGCAGGCAAAGCTCCCTACCAGCCGCCTGACTGGCAGCACAGCGGCGTAGCCTCCAGGAGGAAATGCTTTGCTAAGATGCGGCCCCCTCTATCTACTGAAAGCAAGGACAGCGAGCGGGGCTACATGGAGCAGCGGGTGTTTCTGCTTTGTCGGCCGCTGGCTCCTTCCCGGCCTGGGGCTGGGGCCACCCATTCCTTCCTCCCACAGGCAGGTCCCCAGGGAGGTGGGATGCACAGTCACAGGGGAGCGGTGCCGCCCCCGCCCTGCAGTGAATGCCATGGTCGGGAGACGGCGCGTGCCCATGGCTCAGTTTTGGTGTCTTTAAGACTTGAGCTGCACTTTCTGAAGGAGGCTCTGCCATCAGAGGGTGCCCCAGCCCCGCGCCACCCCGGGGAGGAGGGTCAGCTTGTCCTCAAGGCCCTGGCGTGAGCTCCTGACCTGCATACTGACCAATGTAAAAAAATAAATATCCATTAAAAAAATAACTTCTGTGTATCTATGAGGGAGGGTGTAAACGGTGAGCTATTGCCAAAGGGGGGTGCCAGGCGTTGGGAAGCTGGACTGAGGGGCTTGGGTGCATCGTGATAGGAGTCAGGTGGCCTTGGCCTGTCTGAGAAACATGGTTTCAGCGAGAAAATCACAGATAAAAGCTACAGTATGGATAGACGCATGTGTATATATAGGCGCAGGGCAGACGCAGCTGGAACACGGGAGGGGCTCCACAGCGCCCTCCTCCAGAGCGTCAACACGGTGGCATTCCCTGCAGACAGCTGTTCTGAAACTCAGCCTCTGCCTCCAAGGCAACCAGATGTGTCCCCTCCATGTCTCCCCTCCCTGCTTATCGTTGTGACAGGTCTTATGATGGGACTGTCCTCATTCTTCCTTCCCCGGATCTTCCCCTCCCCTGCCTTGTTGGCCCTGCACAGTCAGGAACTGAACTGCGGGAAAACTCCCCCAAATAAAGTCAAAGGTCCAAGAACTGGCCAGTGCGCTGTCAGAACAGGAATCTGGAAGCCCAGGCAGCGGACTGAAAACCTGCCCTGGGGGGCCACGCCATCCCCATGCTGGTCCACACCCGCTGTGTGGCTGCCTGAGGAGTTCCCGCTGTCCCAAGCTGGGCAGCCAGAATGCAGGCTTGGCCCCTAGCCCCACCAGGTTGACGCCTGGATTCTGAATTTGGTTTTGTAGAAAGCCTTAAAAAAAACCCACCACCATTGAATTCCTACACAGTTTCTGCAGTCTGTCCGCATCAGGGCCGTCCCCTGTCCCCTCTCTAGCCTTGCCGGCCCTCCCCCCTCCAAGCCTGAGCATCTTCTAAACCTCGGGGTCCTGGCCCTGGGCTTCCAATTTGACCAAATGGTGAGATGGGGAGTGGAGTGGGATTGAAAAGTCTCCGGGGCAGCGGTGAAGTGGCAGCGAAGTGAGGCTGGGGAGACCCGCCGGGAGGGAGGGCTGGGGGAGACCCACCCACACGTTCTGGCAGTTCGCTTAGAAATTCTCTAGAAATGTATCAAGAACTAAAGAAAGCCAATGATATAAAAATAGTTTTCAGTGGCTCTAGGTAAAGAAAGGTGTGTGGATGAGGAGTGTGGGTTCACATCACGTAGCAGCCTCTCGAGGTGGTCCTCGGATCCCCCTGCAGGAAGGAAGGAAGGAAGGATGGCCACGATCAGGGCCAGCCTGAAGGCGGCCAGCAGGTAGATGGCTGCCCGCACCTCCCCACCAGGGAGGGGCTGAGCGACAACAGTGTCTATTTCTAGAGCCTTCCATTCCACTTCCATTTCCCCATGAGCCCGCCTGTGAGCTACATGTTCTGTGTTGGGTTCCAAGACAATCACAGAGATCTTGCGACGCGCGCATTTAACGCAGCTGTGGTTTCTGCGCTCATCTTCTCCCCAGAGGCCAGCACTGAAGGGACCTGTGTCTTCGACTGAGGGAGCCTGGTTGACCAGAGAGCATCTGGGGAGCTGTTCAACACCCACCTCTCAGGGGACCCCCTGGCCAGCTACCCTGAGGTCTGTGATGTCGCAAATCCACACGACGGGCACGACCCAGGAGGCGAGAACAGGTCTCTGCCGTGCCCGTAACAGCCAAGGCTGGCTTCACCCTGAGCCAGGCAGCCAGATGGAGCTCCCGCCGGGAACGCGGCCAACACGCGCGTGTGTGTGCACGAGCTCACTCTGCCCCAGAGGCTGCCCCCAGCCGCAAGTGGGCACAGGGGTCCTACCTGTTGGTGGAAAAGGTCCTCCTCGCCGAACTCGGCTTCCTCCTCCTCTTCCTCCCCATTCTCATTCTCACGCACCACAGAGGACTGCTTCACGGTCCTCATGGCCACTTCCTGTGTGGGACAGGACACGGCAGCGCGTCCCGGGATCAGGCCCAGAGCTGCTGTGGCGGCCCCGAGGGTCCCCAGACCCTGCCCAGGACTCCAGCCGAGCACCCCCCCAAGCCAGACACCCACCTCGCCGTCCGCGTTAACCAGGACGGTGCGGAAGCTCTCGCCGGTGCCCCAGCTGCTCTGGCCCTTCCACACCAGCGTCGAGGGGGGGCTGTGGGCCACCCCCGCACCAGCTGCCCACACCTGGGGACCCAAGAACAATGGCCCCATCAGGGTCACCTCTGGTTCCAGGGACGTGGGCTAGCCACTGGCCCCTACCACACGGCCCCCTTCAATGCCCTGGGCGTTCAGTCCTTCCAGCCCGACGCAGGCTTATCCAGGGTGATGGTCCCCAGGATACACAAGAAGAGACCAGGGTTCACAGACGCCAAGGGCTCTTGGCAAGCAGGGGCTGCACTGGGATGTGACACCCACCAGGCTCCACGGCCCATGCGCCTGACTGTTAACACTTCACGGGGATGCCGGCCAGCCCCAACAGCCTGGACTCAGACCCGGGGCACACCACTCAGGCTCCAGGGAGGCCCAGTGGGATGACGCCGGCACATGGAGGTTCTATCACCGCGGCAGCTGCTGTGAGATGGTGCCTGGTGCCACCACCATCCCCACCCACCGCCGCCAAGTCCTGCGCTTCCAGTCCCCTGACCCCACCTCACACCACATCCGTGGCCACCCTCGCCCTCCTGCCCCACCACCTACCGTGACCATCTGGCCAGCGCGCAGGACGTACTTGGGCGTGAACTTGTAGGCGATCTCCTCCCCCTCCAAGATCTGCCTCTTGATTCTCCAGTTCCCCAGAGACTGATCCTGGAAGACACGGCACACGCCTGACCCTCAACCGCCAGGACTGTGACGCTGCCCCAATCGCCCTGGCTGGTGGCCCCCTCACCCTGACCCTGGTCACCCCCACCAGCTAGGTCACCCCACTACCCCCATGCCCCGGTCATTCCAGTCCCCTGCCTTGCCCTGGCCAGCGGCCCCATCACCCTGACCCTGGTCACCCTGATCCTGGTCACCCCCATCAGCTGGGTCACCCCATTACCCCCGTGCCTCGGTCTTTCCGGTCACCTTGTCCCCTGCCTCGCGTTGGCCGGCGGCCCCATCACCCTGACCCGGGTCACCGCCACCAGCTGGGTCACCCCATTACCCCCCATGCCCAGGTCATTCCAGTCACCTTGTCGGAGTTGTTCTTGAGCTGCACGAACTTGCCCTCCAGGTCGATCTCCTCGATGCTGACGTTGCCCGAGGCCGAGGCCTGCTGGGCCAGGTGGAAGCCACCGCTGCCACCCGTGCCCGTGCCCAGGACGCTTGGGCCGCTGCCCAAGGGCTCCTCCACCTCCAGCCGCTTCCGCTTACTGCGGCCCAGGCGCCCGGTGGCCGACATGCTGCCGCTGCTGCTCGAGGTGGCTCGTGAGACCGTGACGCGCGAGGATGGGCTGGGGGACAGCTTCAGCCTGTGGGGAAGGCAAGGAGGGCAATACTGGTAGTGGGAGCCCCAGACAGCCCAGGGCACGCAGAGTGGCAGCCGCGGCCCGGCCCCACCTCCACCCCTGCCCAGCACTCCCAGCAGCCTCGTCCCGCCTCTCCTCCTCGCTCCATGCTCCCAAGCCTCCTGGCCTGCCGCACCTCTCCTCCTCGCCCTCCAGGAGCTTCCGGTAGGCGTTGATCTCCATGTCCAGGGCCAGCTTCACGTCCAGCAGCTCCTGGTACTCGGCCAGCTGCTGCTGCATCACGTCCCGCATCTCCGTCATCTCCTGCTCCTTGGCGTCCAGCATCTTACGGAACTTGTCCCGCTCCCCAGCCATGGCCTCCTCCAGCTCCCGGATGCGATCTTCAGCGGCACTGGCCTGCGGAGGGGGCGGGCGGCGAAGGTCAGGGCAGCCCGTGGGTCACAAGGCCCAGGTGATCCTGGGACTGCGGGAGACGGGTCCTCAGCGCAGACTGGGGCAGAGACCAGGCCTGGGCATGGGGCGCACGGGAGGGGAGGGAAGGGGCATCGCTGGGTGCCCCGAGGGCTGCATCCAATGCCAAGAGGCCAGAGCCCCAAGCCCTACACATCCAGGGCAGGACCCAGAGGTTGGGCCAGGAAGACGGCGGGTGGTGGCGCCGTGCTCCTCACCTGCTTCTGGAGGCCGGAGAGCTGGTAGCTGAGGGACTCCAGGCGCATGCGGGCCTCCTTCAGCTCCTCGCGAGCCGCACTGGCCGCCTTGTCGTTCTGGTCAGAGCTCAGCTTGGCGCTGTCCAGCTGCGGGGAGACGGGCGGGTGAGCGCGGGCGCGGGGCGGGGGTCCCACCGGCCGCCCCCGCCCACGCGCCCGCAGGCCACACCTTGGCCTGGTAGGTCTGCTCCAGCTCCAGCTTGTAGAGCCGCACTTGCTCGTCGTGCTGGCTCCGCAGCTCCTCCAGCGCCTGTGCCATCTTGAAGTCGTACTCCTGCTGCCGGCTGCTGTCCACCTCCACCAGGCGCCGCTCGTGCCGCCGCCGCGTCTCCCGCACCTCCTGCGGACCGAGGCTTCGTGACCCTCCGGTCCCTCCTGGGCCCCAGGCACCAGGCCCAAGGGAGGGCTCAACAATGTGCCAAGAGGAACCTCCAGGCAATTCCTGGTTCCTTGTGCACAAGTTACAAACCGATACACGTGCAGGTCAGAGGCGACCCAGGGACCGTCCACGCGCTAGAACGTGACTCAGCCACGAAACGGAGTGAGGCTCTGACACCGCCACGGCATGGATGCACCTTGAGGACGTCACACTCAGTGAGAGACGCCAGACACAAAAGGCCACACAGCGTGTGATCCCATTTCCAGGAAATGTCCGGAAATGTCCAGGACAGGCCCATCCACAGAGACAGGGCGGGGGCTGGGGAGTGACTGCTGATGGGGAGGGGGTTCTTTTTCAGTGATGGAATGTTCTAGAATTAGAGGTGGTGGTTGCACAACCCTGTGGATATCCTGCCACTGCTGAACTGTACACTTTCAAAAGGTGGACTTAAAATAGCCAGGCGAGGTGGTGGGCGCCTGTAGTCCCAGCTACTCAGGAGGCTGAGACAAGAGAATCGCTTGAGCTTGGGAGGTTGCAGTGAGCCAAGATCGCACCACTGCACTCCAACCTGGGCAACAAAGCGACACTGCGTCTCAAAAATAAAAGGGGCTGTCTCTCATAAAAGCCATTACTGAAGAAAGTGGGCCAGGCGTGGTGGCTCATGCCTGTAATCCCAACACTTTGGGAGGCCGAGGCAGGCAGATCACCTGAGGTCAGGAGTTTGAGACCAGCCTGGCCAACATGGAGAAACCCCGTTTCTACTAAAAATACAAAACTTAGCCAGGTGTGGTAGCGGGCGCCTGTAATCCCAGCTACTCGAGAGGCTGAGGCAAGATAATCACTTGAACCCGGGAGGTGGAGGTTGCAGTGAGCTGAGATCATGCCACGGCACTCCAGCCTGGGCAACAAAGCAAGACTCCGTCTCAAAACAAACAAACAAAAAACAAAACAGAGAGTAAATTACTGATGTTCCCATCTCAGGGCCCAAATCACAGGGGGGCAGCAGACCCGGCCCTGACAGTGATGGGATGCCCGGGCCACAAGGCAGGGGAGCCACGGGGCAGCTGTCCCGACACAGGGCGGGGTCACACCAGGGCAGA
This sequence comes from Nomascus leucogenys, assembly GCF_006542625.1. NCBI lineage: Eukaryota > Metazoa > Chordata > Mammalia > Primates > Hylobatidae > Nomascus > Nomascus leucogenys. The sequence continues at coordinate 93,345,546 of NC_044397.1, read as the reverse complement.
GGCACCAACTGGAGCTCACATGGATCTCAGGAAGGAAATAGCCCCTTCCTCCTCTTCCCAGCTCCCCCAGCTCCGGGACAGAAACCATGTCACTTATCACCATGGAACTGGTTTATAAAAACAGCAGAGGTTGGGCATGGTGGCGCACACTTGTAATCCCAGGACTTTGGGAGGCTGAGACGGGCGGATCACGAGGTCAGGAGTTCGAGACCAGCCTGGCCAACATGGTGAACCCCATTTCTATTACAAATACAAAAATTAGGCCGGGTACAGTGGCTGAAGCCTGTAATCCGAGCACGTTGGGAGGCTGAGGCAGGTGGATCACGAGGTCAGGAGTTCAAGACCAGCCTGACAAACATGGTGAAACGCCGTCTCTACTAAAAATACAAAAATTAGTCGGGTGTGGTGGTGCACGCCTATAATCTCAGCTACTCAGGAGGCTGAGGCAAGAGAATCGCTTGAACCCAGGAGGCAGAGGTTGCAGTGAGCTGAGATCACGCCACTGTACTCCAGCCTGGGTGACAGAGCAAGACTCCGTCTCAAAAAAAAAAAAAAAAAAAAAAAAAAATTAGCTGGGTGTGGTGCCGCGCACCTATAATCCAGCTACTCGGGACGCTGAGCCCAATCGTGGGCCACAGAGCAAGACTCCCTCTCAAACAAAACAAAACAAAACAAAACAAAACAAAACAAAACAAAACAAAACAAAACAGCAGAAACGCTTCTGAAGGAAGCTGGCCACCTTCGCAGTCAGCAAGGCGGGTGGCCCAGCCAAGCAGAGCTCTGCGAACCGCCCCCCCGCCTCCGCGGCCGCCCTCTCTGGGACTCTGCACCCTGTGGGCTGCACAGGACATGCCTGCGCCAGGCTCCCTACCGCAGCTCCCTGTGAGGGCCCCTCCGGGGCCTCTTCCCGGCCCCTGCACCGCCTTCGTGGGTCTCTTCCCAGGTGCCCTGTGGGTTCCACCTGGGGCACGTTCCTGGGCCCCTGCACAGAAGCCCTCGTGAGTCTCTTCACCGGCTGTCTCACAGGATCCCCCACAGGCCCCCTCACAACTGCCCCGGCCGCCTCCCTTCTGGCGCCTATGGGGGCCCCCGCACTCTCTGGGCCTGGCGGGAGCGGGGCGTGGCTCCTGAGCAGCCTGGACATCCCTCCACCAGCAGCCAGCAGCTCTCCCTGGGCAGTGAGTGTGGGCCCGGCAGGCCCCGGCATCCCACCCTGCACTGTGACATCACAATTGGTTCTAAGGGACACAGGCCGACGCCTTCCCTCCCCACTCTCCCCTCCGAGCCCCCGGAGGCGGAGGCCCCAGGTGAGGGGTGCAGGTCGGGGAAGGAGGCTGGGTGGGGAGCGCAGGCCTCACCCTCGCTTTGGACAACGAGGCCCTGTGGGAGGCTGGACAGGGGCCCCCAGAAGATGCACCTGACGCCTGCCTCATGGTGTAGCGGTTAGGATCCCAGGCGGCCAGGGTTCAGCTCCCAGGGTGGGAACACCAAGCTTTTGAAAGACAAGAAATCAAAGTAGACCTTCCTTGACACTGAAGAGATGCGTTTTGGCTGGCCATGGTGACTCATGCCTGGAATCCCAGCACTTTGGGAAGCCGAGGTGGATGAATCACCTGAGGTCAGGAGTTCGAGACCAGCCTGGCCAACGTGGTGAAACTCCGTCTCTACTACAAATACAAAAATTACCTGGACATGATGGTGCATGCCTGTAGTCCAGCTACTTGGGAGGCTGAGGCAGAACAATTGCTTGAACCTGGAAGGTGGAGGTTGCAGTGAGCCGAGATCGTGCCACTGCACTCCAGCATGGGCAACAGAGTGAAACTCCGTCTCAAATAAAAAAAAAAAGATGTGCCCACGTCCCGATCCCCGGCAGCTGTGAATGGACCTTATTTGGAAATGGGGTCTCTGCAGATGCCATTAGGTCACTCTGGATGACCCAGGCAGGCCCCAAATCCAATGACAAGTGATCTTGTAGGATACACAGAGTACGGACACAGAGGGGAGGCAGCCGCGGGAAGACAGAGGCAGACACTGGGAGATGCAGCCGAAGCCAAGGGCACCCTGAGAAGCAGGAAGGAGCCTCCCTGGAGCCGTGGGAGGGACCCCGGCCACACGGTGCCCTCAGGCTTCCGCCCTCCACAGCCGAGGGTGGGCTTTGCGTTTCCGCCGTGCCAGGCTGGAGGCCAGGCCGCTCACTCACCTCCTCAAACACACTCTTGCGGAAGTCCAGCTCCTCCTGCAGGCTCTGGCAGCGGTTCTCCAGGTCCACACGCATCAGCGTCTCCTTCTCCAGCTGCTTTTTGGCCACTGCATGACCATCCTCGGCCTGGGAGACAGGACAGCGAGCCGGCGTGACCATCTGTCTGCTGCATACACCCTGCTGGGGCATCCCGCGGCCCCTGGCACCTACCTTGGCCAGCTGGGCTCGCAGCTCGGCCACGTCACTCTCCAGGCCGCGCTTGTCGCTGAGGGCGGCTGCCAGCTCCACCTCGCTCCGGTGGAACAGGGACTCCAGGTCCTTCACACGGCCCTGGGCCACCGTGAGCTCGCCCTCCCTCTTCTTGGCGCTGAAAGTCAAGAGGGCAAGTGAGCTGGGAGGGGCAAGGTCCATGGGGCCACAGGGAGCACCTCAGGGGCCTCAGGCAAGCCCAAGGACAAGGTCACGGGGCCTCCGAGCCCCAGACCTTCCTGTCCCGCAGATGACGCAGCCCCGCGCGCCCAGGCAAAGGCACACGTGCCCTCATCATCTGCCCTGCACTGTCAGGAGTCCAGCAAGTGACAGGCACCAGTGCTTGGGACCACCCTGGAGGCGTGGGTTTTCCCAGCCTTTCCTGCCTGTTCTGGACCCAGGACGACCATTTGGGGAGAAATTAATGCATCCTCTGCTACAATGTTACAAAGGAAGACCCTGGCCTTTGAAGAGTCGGCCTTGTTTGTAAACTTAAGCTGTCTGAAGTAGGATCACCTGGTCTTCCACTAAACCAAATTAGCTCCAACATTACATATTTAAGATAGCAAACTCAGGCTTTTTAAACACACAAATACTACCAGTGTGGACTGTAGGCACTTAAGGTTTTTTTTGTGTTTTTTTTTTTAAGAGACAGGGGTTCACTTGTTTGCACAGGCTGGTCTCGAACTCCTGGGCTCAACGAATCCTCCTGTCTCAGCCTCCCAAAGTGCTGGGATTACAGGTGCGAGCCACCGCGTACAGCTGACTCTTAAATGTTTTTAGGCATAATTATAAGTCTTGGAGCTGAATTTCACCCCCTCCCCGCAGTGAACTAACTATATCCTCCCAAGCAACAGTGATGACACCCAGGGTTCCGCAGCGTCACAACTGCTGACATTTGGGGTGGTCCTGAGTGAGGGCACCCACGGTTTCTCAGCATCACAACTGCTGACATTTGGGGTGGTCCTGAGTGAGGGCACCCACGGTTTCTCAGCATCACAACTGCTGACATTTGGGGTGGTCCTGAGTGAGGACACCCAGGGTTCCGCAGCGTCACAACTGCTAACATTTGGGGTGATCCTGAGTGAGGGCACCCACGGTTTCTCAGCATCACAACTGCTGACATTTGGGGTGGTCCTGAGTGAGGGCACCCACGGTTTCTCAGCATCACAACTGCTGACATTTGGGGTGGTCCTGAGTGAGGACACCCAGGGTTCCGCAGCGTCACAACTGCTAACATTTGGGGTGATCTTGAGTGAGGACACCCACAGTTCCGCAGCGTCACAACTGCCGACATTTGGGGTGGTCCTGAGTGAGGGCACCCACGGTTTCTCAGCATCGCAACTGCCGACATTTGGGGTGGTCCTGAGTGAGGGCACCCACGGTTTCTCAGCATCACAACTGCTGACATTTGGGGTGGTCCTGAGTGAGGGCACCCACGGTTTCTCAGCATCACAACTGCTGACATTTGGGGTGGTCCTGAGTGAGGACACCCAGGGTTCCACAGCGTCACAACTGCTGACATTTGGGGTGGTCCTGAGTGAGGGCACCCACGGTTTCTCAGCATCACAACTGCTGACATTTGGGGTGGTCCTGAGTGAGGACACCCAGGGTTCCGCAGCGTCACAACTGCTAACATTTGGGGTGATCCTGAGTGAGGGCACCCACGGTTTCTCAGCATCACAACTGCTGACATTTGGGGTGGTCCTGAGTGAGGGCACCCACAGTTCCGCAGCGTCACAACTGCCAACATTTGGGGTGGTCCTGAGTGAGGGCACCCACGGTTTCTCAGTGTCACAGCTGCCGACATTTGGGGTGGTCCTGAGTGAGGGCACCCACGGTTTCTCAGTGTCACAACTGCCGACATTTGGGGTGGTCCTGAGTGAGGGCACCCACGGTTTCTCAGCGTCACAACTGCTGACATTTGGGGTGGTCCTGAGTGAGGGCACCCACGGTTTCTCAGCATCACAACTGCTGACATTTGGGGTGATCCTGAGTGAGGGCACCCACGGTTTCTCAGCATCACAACTGCTGACGTTTGGGGTGGTCCTGAGTGAGGGCACCCACGGTTCCGCAGCGTCACAACTGCCGACATTTCGGGTGGTCCTGAGTGAAGGCACCCACAGTTTCTCAGTGTCACAACTGCCGACATTTGGGGTGGTCCTGAGTGAGGACACCCACAGTTCCGCAGCGTCACAACTGCCGACATTTGGGGTGGTCCTGAGTGAGGGCACCCAGGGTTCTGCAGCGTCACAACTGCTGACGTTTGGGGTGGTCCTAGGCACTGTAGGGTGCTGAGCACTGTCCCTGGCCTCCACCCACTTCAGACCAGGAGCCCCTCGCTGCCCAGTTTTGACAACCACAAATGTCCCCAGGAATCACCCAGTGTCCCCTGGGGACAGAATTACCCCAGGATGGGGACAACTGGGTGCATCTGGAATAACACAGCAAAGGCTGCTGGCTGGACATTAAAAGAACATCCACATCCAGGCGGCTCCAGCCAGTGGCCAGAGGTCAGAAGTGACAGGGATCTCTCCCGCCCAGCAGAATGCACTCCCGACTCTCCCCAGAGCCCTTTTTTTTTTTTTTTTTTTTTGAGTTGGAGTTTCGCTCTTGTTGCCCAGGCTGGAGTGCAATGGCGTGATCTCCGCTCACTGCAACCTCTGCCTCCCGGGTTCAAACGATTCTCCTGCCTCAGCCTCCTGAGTAGCTGGTATTACAGGCATGCGCCACCAGGCTCCACTAATTTTGTATTTTTAGTAGAGACGGGGTTTCTCCATGTTGGCCAGGCTGGTCTCGAACTCCTGACCTCAGGTGATCTGCCTGCCTCAGCCTCCCAAAGTGCTGGGATTACAGGCGTGAGCCACTGCGCCCGGCCCCCAGTGCCTTTCAAAAGACCACTTAGGCATTTGCCCAAGAACTGAAAGTGACCCATAGCTGAAAGTGACCGTATGTCTGTCTATCTCCATCAATAACTGCATTTATCTATATAATCTATGTCCGTATATATCAATCTACAGATAGCTATATCTTTTTTTTTTTTTTTTTTTTTTTTTTTTTTGAGATGGAGTTTCACTCTTGTTGTCCAGGCTGGAGTGCAACGGTGCCATCTCAGTTCACTGCAACCTCCGCCTCCCGGGTTCAAATGATTCTCCTCCCCCAGCCTCCCAAGTAGCTTACAGGCAAGTGCCAGCACGCCCAGATAATTTTGTATTTTTAGTAGAGACGGGGTTTCTCCATGTTGGTCAGCCTGGTCTTGAACTCCCGACCTCAGGTGATCAGCCCACCTTGGCCTCCCAAAGTGCTGGGATTACAGGCATGAGCCACTGCGCCCAGCCTTACAATAGCTTTATCTATCTATTGCTCTATCACTGTCTGTCCATCTACCCATCATCTATCCATCCATCCACCCATCATCCATTCATCCATCTACCCATCATCCATCCATCCACTCATCCGTCCATCTACCCATCATCCATCCATCCATCTACCCATCATCCATCCATCCATCCACTCATCCGTCCATCTACCCATCATCCATCCATCCATCTACCCATCATCCATCCATCCATCCACTCATCTGTCCATCTATCCATCCACCCATCATCCATCCATCCATCTACTCATCCATCCATCATCTATCCATCATCTCCATCCATCCATCCTTCCATCCATCCCTCCATCATCTATCCATTCATCCATCTACTCATCCATCCATCATCTATCCATCCATTATCTATCTATCCATCATCCATCCATTCATCCATCTACTCATCCATCCATCATCCATCCACCCATCCACCCATCCATCCATCCACCCATCTCTCTCTCTCTCTCCCACTAGCTGCCAAGCTCTCATTCTCTGTGGGACTCTTCCTTCCTTCCTTGTGTGACCCGGGGAGGGAGGGCTGCCTTCCCAGCTCACAGTGCCCTCCCTGCCCAGGATCTGTAATAAATCTTCAAACTTGTTTCCTATCGCTGTGCTGAATTTGCACCTTCCGTCAGAAGAACCAGGAGCTACCCCAGGCTGGGATCCCAGTGCCAGAGCGATGGTCGGGCAGGCAAACCCTGGACACAGGTCAGACACGAGCTACAAGGCAGCCGCTGTGTAAACAGGTCTCTCCTGTGAGGGGTCCCTGGTCGGGGGTCAGACAACCAGGTCTAAGGCCACCTGCCAGGTAAAAGCATCCATGGCAGGTACACTGAACCCCGGGTCTGGCTCCCGTCGTGTCCCGCCAGGGCAGGGCTGCCAGCCGCTCTGGCGCTGGACCTGGTGTAGCCAGGGCTCTCCACACACTGGAGGTGCAGCATCTGCTTACTTTCGAGAGGCGTGAAGGCCAGAGACTTCGGCCACAAAGCTGATGCGCCCCCGTCCGCAGCCCTCAGGGACACTAAGCTCTACTTCCCCACATGGAGCAGATCTCCAGCAGGGTCTGGGGTGCAGATACCCCATCTCTGAGCACATGTCACACAGGCCAGGCCCTTCCGCTCAGAGGGCTGTGAGCCCCGCCGCCCTGCTGGGGATTTTTGCAGGGGTTTGGGGGAAGCTGGAATCTGTTGGGCAAATCCTGAGTGCCCGCTGTGTGGAAGGCACTGCTCTCACACCAGAGGTGCATCTAGAACCCTTGCCTTACACTGCGGGACGTCCTTGCGGAGGGAGGCATCAGCGACACAGGCTGCCCACCAGACGGGAGGCTGCCTGTGGGCAGGGCTGGATTGGGGCTGGGAGACAACGCTGGGGGCAGAGACCTGAAGGAGCAGCACTGGAGGAGCCAGGGCCACCGCTGCTGAAAGATCCTTCCAGGCAGGCGAACAGCAGTGCAAAGGCCCAGGGGTGAGGTGGAAGAGGCAGGCTGCAGACCAGTTCAGAGGACTGGAGCAGAGATCAGGGAATCTGGGAAGCTCCTCAACAATTCGGTCTAAACCACAGGGTTCCGCAGGACTGCAGGGCACGCCCAGAAGGCAGGGTGCTGGCTCCCAGGGCTCAGACCCGTTTCCTAAGAGCACCAGGCGCTGAGTTAGAATCTTCAGCTGGGTGCCCGGGGTTTCGTGGCAGGCTCTGGCCTGTTAGGTCCTGCATGCTGCCTCCAGTGTTTCTCTCATTGTGGGGTTTTGGAGATAAATTTGTTAGGATAAGAAAAACATTAGGCTTGGCCCACCGACTCATACCTATACCCAGTGCTTTGGGAGGCCGAGGTGGGTGGATCACTTTAGCCTGGGAGTTCAAGACCAGCTCGAGCAACATAGCAAGACCTCATCTCTACAAACAATAAAAAAATTAGGCCAGGCATGGTGGTTCACACCTGGAATCCTAGCACTCTGGGAGGCCAAGGAGGGTGGATCACTTAAGTCCAGGAGTTTCAGACCAGCCTGGCCAACTTGGTAAAAAAATTAGCCAGGCAGGGTGGTGTGAGCCTGTAATCCCAGCTACTCAGGAGGCTGAGGCAGGAGAATCGTTTGAATTTGGGAGGTGGAGGTTGCAGTGAGCCGAGATTGCACCACTGTGCTCCAGCCTGGGTGACAGAGCAAGACTCTGTCTCAAAAGTAAATAAATAAAAAATAAAAAATATTAGCTGGGTGTAGTGGTACGTGCCTGGGGCCCCAGCTACTCGGGGTGGGGCTGAGGCAGGAGGATCACCTGAGCCTGGGAGTTCGAGGCTGCAGCGAACTATGATTGTGCCACTGAACTCCAGCCTGGGCAGCAGAGACCCCGCCTCAATGAAAAGAAAAGATGGGCCTCACTGTAGATGCCACGCACTGCTCGGGAGATTGTGAACTGGGAATTCCTCAACACCTAGGGCGGGCACTGTGTAGCATTCTCTTTTTTTAATGTTTTAATTTGAGGTGAAACTCACATCCTGTACATTTCAACGTTTTAAAGTGAACAGTTGAGAGGCGCGTGGTGTGGGGCCAGCCAGCAGCAGCTCTGTCCCATCTGCACGGTGCAGTTCTGACATTTCAGAGCTCCGTGCACCCCTGTCCAAGCTCTAGTCATCCCAGAGCCTGCATGGCTCCACTGATGAACCTGCTTATTAAGCACGGTGGGTGCTGGAGGCAGAGAACTCAGAGCTGCTGCCTGAGCAGGTCCTGGCGTGCACCTGTGCTGTGCGGGATGTGCTGAGAGTGGGCAGCCTGTCCTGGCTCGTGCCTGGCCCCAGGGTCCCCGGCTCATGGCCACTGTCAGGGTGCAAATGGTCCCTCCTGGAGCCCCAGGCCCCAGGCCCCAGGCAGGCGGGCAGTGGTCCCTGGGCCGACCTGGAGGGTCTCCTGTTGGGGAAGGGAAGTCAGCTCTCCACGGGAGCAGCGCCAGCCCAGGCAGAAGGAGGGCGTCGGATGGAGAGGTCACCTGCAACCACACATGGGAGCCCCGGCACTGCTGGACATGGGGTCCCCGGTCATTCCTCCAGCCACACTCCAACTCAGGGACAACGTAGATTCTCAAGCCACTGGCTGCTGTGACCCCCGTACCAGGTGGCCGAGGTACCACCCCTCCTGCCAGCGGGTCCCTCCAGGCTGAGCCAGGCCTGCGTGGCTCTGGGAGAATGAGCAGCGTGGGAAGACCCTGACCCACCCCAGCCTGAGGAAATCCGAGGCACCTGCAGGTGCCTGAACACTTGTGGCCGGAGACCACGGAAGACAGTGTCCACACACAGGGCACCAGAGACCTCGCTCTAGCTGGAGACCACGGAAGACGGTGTCCACACGCAGAGGGCACCAGAGACCTCGCTCTAGCTGGAGACCACGGAAGACGGTGTCCACACGCAGGGCACCAGAGACCTCGCTCTAGCTGGAGACCACGGAAGACGGTGTCCACACACAGGGCACCAGAGACCTCGCTCTAGCTGGAGCCTCACAACAAGAAAAGCCTTGAGCTCAGTGTTTCAGTGGCCTCCTGGCCCCTCTGAATAAATATTCCTTTCATCATCATCGTTCTGTTTAAACTGCCGCCCACCACATCCCACGCCCAGAATCAGGCAAGATTCACTGCCAGGCTGAGAGGGGAGATCGTTTCTCCCGACGGACACAGTTGTCACCCAGAAGGACTGTGCAGCCAACCATGGGGCAGCCCAACAACCCATGAGCACCCTGGTCACACACCACACACCCGAGTGTCCCGGCAGCCCCGGCACCAAGAACATCCGACCACAGGGAAATGCCCACGATGGGCCCTGAGGTCAAACGTGTCTCACGGTGTTCACTGGGCGCCGCCCGTGGCCCAGGTGAGTGTGTGCAAGCACGTGTGCACACTAGGGAGACAGGCCAGGCTGACCAGGAAGCCCTCTTTGGGGAGGCTCGCGGGAGATTCTACTTGTGAGCTTAAGCTGCCCTGCGCTTCCCGCCGTCCCACATGAGCATCTATCACTTTCCTCAGCACAGAAAAAGTGACGTGGCAGCCACTGGTGGGGGAGAGAGGATGGGAGCTGTGAGCTCCAGGCTGTGCCCGTATCAGAGGGTGTCCCGCACGAGCCCAACGCCCACCTGCCCCCGTCCACCCCGTGGTGCCGGGATCAGGGTGACGTCGTGCCCAGGCGTGACCACTCACCTCTTGTTGACCTCGTCCAACTCTGCCCTCAGCTTCCCAATCTCTATCTGCAGCCGGGCACGCTCTCGAGCCGTCTCATCCAGGACTCTCCGGGCATCAGCCAGCTCCGACTCGTACAGTGCCTTGATGCCACTCACCTGGGGAGACCCAGGACAGGGTGAAATGAGGAGGGACCCTTCCCCTTTGACTACAGCAGCCTGGGGGCCTGGCCACTGGCCCTGCTCAGATTCCCGGGGACTGGCACGCAGAGAGAGAGGATGGCAGCCTGGGGACACTGGGACACCCTGTGTTGCCCATCTCACAGACACAGCAGAGGGAGCCCCCTGTCGGGGAGGGGCCGGCACCCAGGAGGAAGCCAGGTGGCCCTGGGTCCCAGCCATCCCAGGAGCCTCCTCCTCTGCTGCAGCCCCCTCTGGAATGATCGTCTCTCCACAAGCTCCAGCTCCTGGCACAGTGGCGCCCAGTGCCAGAGACCAAAGGCCCTGGGCCTGGACCAGCACAGCAGCTGGATAGAGCCTGTCCCCTTCCCCTGAGGACCAGCCACACCCGGACATGCAGCCCCTTGGCTGCTATCATAGCGACATGATGCCTGGCCATTAGGTGCATTTTTCACACTCTCAGTTTCAGAACCAGAAAATGGGTGGGACGTTTAATCAAGGATCTCTCCCGCTGGGCACCACGGACACTGGGCTGATCACTCTCGGACAACTGGTGATGACAGCAACCCGGGGCCCTCCCAGATCCCACTGGGCCCAAGAGCCCCCCGCCCCCACCAGCATCTGCAACCTGGGGTCCCCTCCCAGACCCCTCTGGGCCCCTGAGACTCCCCCCAGGCCTCTGCAACCCGGAGACCCCGCTTTCAGACCCCGCTGAGCCCAAGATCCCCCACTTCTGCCAACCAGGGGCCAGCCTGTGCCCCTCTGTGCCCCCACCTCGCACACAGGCACATGGCCCAGGCTCAGGCTGGGCTGCTCCCTGGGATGGAGGGAGGAGCATCTGGCCTCCCCGTGCCGTGTCCCCCGGACAGGCCAGCTGCCAATGTGGTGGGTCTGAGGCTCCAGGACAGAAGCTCCCACCCCTCGATCACAGGGATCTGCAGTCAGAGTCCTCAGCTCCCCACCCCACCAGCGGCCCTCACCTTTCCCCCCGGAGACCCGGCCCAGCCAGCAAGGACACGGGGAGGGGCTGGAGAGCCAGGGGTCACCAGGGCAGGCAGAAGCGACTGGAACACCCTCTGGACCGCCCAGCTAAAGAAAGCCCCTCCCTAAGCCCTGAGCAAAGCCCCCAAACCCGCCCCTCTCGAGGGCCTCCAGGTGAACTCAAGGCACACGCGGTGCCCGGGAAGGCGACCTCTTCACTTCCTACTAATCCTGCTGCAACAACAGCCGCCACCTGCCCGGCCTCTGCACGCGCCAGCTGGGGGCACGGCTCAGGCTTCGCGTGGCCTTCTTGCCTCCCCTCCTCCCACAGGGCCATGCACTCAATGAGTTTAAAAATATGTGGAAGCAAACTGCAGTTAGATGTTACTTCGCACCCGCCAGGGCGTCCGTCAGGAAGACAGACGGTCACAGGTGCGAGTGGGTACACAGAGAAATCGGAACCTCACAGGCAGCGGCAGGAACCTGAGCTGAGGCAGCCCTACAGAAAACAGCCCAGGGGCTCCCCCGAGTCACAGAGCCACCCCGTGACCCGGTAACTCCACTCCCGGGTGTGGACCCAGAAGACATGAAATTCACATCCATGCATGTTTGAAAACTACACACAGGCCGGGCCGGTGGCTCACGCTTGATCCAGACTTGGGAGGCGAGGGGCGGATCACGAGGTAGGAGACGAGACACAGTGAACCCGTCTTACTAAAAAAAAAAAAAAAATAGCGGGGTGGGGGGGCGTACTCCCAGCACTCGGAGAGGCGAGGAGGAATGGCGTGACCCGGGAGCGGAGCTTGCATGAGCGAGATCGTGCCACTGCACTCCAGCTGGTGACAGAGCGACCCGTCAAAAAAAAAAAAATAAAAAAGAAAACTACACAGTGCCGGGAGCGGTGGCTCACGCCTGTAATCCCAGCACTTTGGGAGGCCGAGGCGGGCGGATCACGAGGTCAGGAGATCGAGACCATCCTGGCTAACACAGCGAAACCCCATCTCTACTAAAAATACAAAAATTAACCGGGCGTAGTGGCGGGCGCCTGTAGTCCCAGCTACTCGGGTGGCTGAGGCAGGAGAATGGCGTGAACCCGGGAGGCGGAGCTTGCAGTGAGCCGAGATCGCGCCCCTGCACTCCAGCCTGGGAGACAGAGTGAGACTCCATCTCGAAACAAATAAATAAATAGAAAAATAAATAAAAGCAATGCAGTCCCTCCACCATCCACACACAGGAACATGACCCAGCTGTGTAACGGAGCGAGGTTCTGACACCACAGTGTGGATGCACCTTCAGGATGTCACACTCATGAGACGCCAGACACTAAAGGCCACACAGTGTGTGACCCCATTTCTATGAAATGTCCAGGTCAGGCCAGTGCACAGACACAGGAAGGGGGTGTGTGGGCAGCGGGGCTGGAGAAGGGGACGGGGAGTGACAGCTGATGGGGATGGGCTTCTTTTAGTGGGGATGAATGTTCTAAAATTGGACGCATTGGTGGTGGCACAGCTGTGGATATATGAAAACGCAAAACCTATGGGTGAGCTGGGTGAACCGTATGAGGCGGAAATTAACTGCTCCAGCTCCGGCGCTGAGGAAAAGGAGGACCGGAGGATGGCAGGCGGAACCAGTCCCAGCACGGCCCGCTACAACGCTGTGACGTTCCCACAGCCCTACAGGGCCACAGGCGTCTGTGCAAGGTGGGTACAGGGTCGGCCTGCATCTGGAGGGCCATGCCCCTATCTTACAGGCAAGGCTCCTGTGCAGAGGGCTGGGGGCCTGCCAGGACGCACCCCTTGGCAGTGACTGGGCCTCTTCCGAGGTGGGGCCCTCAGCCTCAAACCAAAGCATCCTGGGCAATCTGGACAAGTCAAAGTCTGAGGCTGCCCCAGCACCGCAGCTCCGAGTCCTGTCAACCTACAATGGCGCGGGATAAGGGTTCCCAACCCGATTTTATATATGGGGAAACTGAGGCACGGATCAGTTAAAAAGCCTCCTCCTGACCACCACTGGGTCCTAGACATATCAGGTCTGCGGGGACCAATTGCAGGACGGGGACCCACAGAGGCAGCAGCAGTGCAAAGCGAGCTCCTCCTGCGGCACCCCGGCCACCCCTGAGCCCTCCCTCCCATGCAGGCGATCATCTGGGCTATGCCCTCCACATCTGTGTCCTAGGAACAGACTTCTAGAATAACCCAGGTCAGGAAAAAGCGGCTAGCTCCACACTGCAAACAGCTGGGTACCAGGTGCAGGCATGGTGGTGTCTGCCCCTCCCTCGAAGCTCCCAAATGCCCCTAACCTCGAGGGAGGGGCCGACAGGACACCTTCAGGATCGGGGTCACACGCGAGCTCTCCTGTCCCCACAGAGAGAGAGCTGACTGCGGCTCACGAGGCAGAGGGGCCAAGATGAACAAAACAGCAGTTTCCAACAAAGACAAGATCAGTGCTGGGACACACAGGAGACCGTTCAAGGTGAGAAAAAGCAGCGACTCTGCAACAGCAGCCAAGCACAGCGGCATGCTGGGCACCCCCAGACCGTGCGCACGGCAGTCCTGTAAGATGTAATGCAAGCCTAGTGTGGGGGCTCATGCCTGTCATCCCAGCACTTTGGGAGGCCGAGGAGGGCGGATCACGAGGTCAGGAGATCGAGACCATCCTGGCTGACATGGTGAAACCCCGTCTCTACTAAAAATACAAAAAATTTAGCCAGGCGTGGTGGCGGGCGCCTGTAGTCCCAGCTACTCGGGAGGCAGAGGCAGGAGAATGGCGTGAACCCGGGAGGCGGAGCTTGCAGTGAACTGAGATAGCACCACCATACTCCAGCCTGGGTGACAGAGCAAGACTCCGTCTTAAAAAAAAAAAAAAAAAGACTAATGCAAGCCCAGCGTGGGGGCTCATGCCTGTCATCCCAGCACTTTGCGAGGCTGAGGCGGGTGGATCACCTGAGGTCAGGAGTTCGAGACCAGCCTGGCCAACATGGAGAAAGCCCATCTCTACTAAAACTACAAAAGTTAGCTGGGCATGGTGGCAGGCACCTGTAATACCAGCTACTTGGGAGGTTGAGGCAGGATAATTGCTTGAACCCAGGAGGCAGGGGTTGCTGTGAGCCGAGATTGGGCCATTGCACTCCAGCCTGGCAACAGCGAGACTCCACTTCACAAAAAAAAATAAAAATAAAAAGAACCTAATACCATATTCTTACTGCACCTTTCTTGTGTTTATTTACTTATTTTGAGACAGAGCCACACCCAGGCTGGAGAGCAATGCCGCAATCACAGCTCACTGCAGCCTCAACCTCTGGGCTCAAGCAATCCTCCTGCCTCAGCCTCCCCAATAGCTGGGACTATAGGCACACGCACCACCATGCCCGCCTAATTAGTTTTTAATTTTTTTTTTTTTAGACATGGGGTCTTGCTATGTTGCCCAGGCTGGTCTCAAACTCCTGGACTCAAGCAATCTGCCTGCCCCAGCCTCCCAAAGTGCTGGGATTACAGGCGGGAGCCACTGCGCCCAGCCCTTTCTCGTGTTTAAATGCCCACATACTTACCATTGTGTGACAGGTGCCCACAGCATTCCACAGAGGAACAGGCGGTGTGGGTCTGTGGCCTGGCAGGCCACGCCAGAGCCCGGGTACGTGGTGGCTTCCACCATCCAGGAATGTGAGTGCACGCTATGATGCCGACACAAGGGGGACGTCTCCTAACGACATGCTTTCCACAAGGTATCCCTGTCACTAAACAACACCTGACTTGAATTAATATTTTGTTCATTTTAGATTTTTTGAATTAATTGATTTTTTTAAAATATTCCATTAGGGCCCGGTGCGGTGGTGCACGCCTGAAATCCCAGCACTTTGGGGGGCTGAGGCAGGTGAATTACTTGAGGTCAGGAGTTTGAGACCAGCCTGGCCAACATGGTGAAACCCTGTCTCTATTAAAACACAAATTAGCCGGGTGTGGTGGCGGGTGCCTGTAATCCCAGCTACCTGGGAGGCTGAGGCAGGAGAATTGCTTGAACCCGGGAGGTGGAGGTTGCAGTGAGCCGAGATCACGCCACTACGCTGCAGGCTGGGTGGCACAGAGAGACTCTGTCTCAAAAAAACATATACATATGGCCGGGCGCCGTGGCTCACGCCTGTCATCCCAGCACTTTGGGAGGCTGAGGCGGGTGGATCACCTGAGGTCGGGAGTTCGAGACCAGCCTGACCAACATGGAGAAACCCTGTCTCTATTAAAAATACAAAATTAGCCGGGTGTGGTGGCGCATGCCTGTAATCCCAGCTACTCAGGAGGCTGAGGCAGGGGAATCGCTTGAACCAGGGAGGTGGAGGTTGTGGTGAGCCAAGATCACGCCACTGCACTCCAGCCTGGGCAACAGAGTGAAACTCCATCTCAAAAAAAAGAAAATAAAATACATATACATATATATATACACACACACGTATATATGTATATATTCCATTAAAACATTACTTATCCCATCACCCCAGCGTGACCATAAGCAAAACAACACACAAACCCCCACTGAGGAACGTCCTACTGCACACCTGCCCAGCCCGCTCAGGACCAAGCGGAACCTCTAACCAGGAACGTGGAGGAAACTATCAGCCTGGAGGAGCCTGGGAGACAGGGACGTAGTCATTAAATGTCACGAGATAGTGGATGGGGTCTTGGGGCAGGAAAGGACATCGGGGAAACTGAGGAAGTCTGAATACATGATGGATGTTGCTGGGAGCAGTGGCTCACAGCTGCAGTCCCACAACTTCGGGAGGCTGAGGCAGGAGGATCAGCCTGCCTCAGCCTTCCAAAGTGCTGGGATTACAGGCACGAGCCACCGCACCTGGCATAAGATGATGGGAGGCTGAGGCGGGCAGATCACCTGAGGTCAGGAATTTAAGACCAGTCTGGTCAACATGGTGAAACCCCATCTCTACTAAAAACACAAAAATTGCACCATTGCATTCCAGCCTGGGCGAGCACAGGGCAAGACTCTGTCTCAAAAAAAAAAGTAACCCAAGATTTTTCTTTTTTTTTTTTTGAGACAGAGTCTCACTGTGTTGCCCAGGCTGGAGTGCAGTGGCACGATCTGAGCTCACAGCAACCTCCACTTCCTGGGTTCAAGCGATTCTCCTGCCTCCCAAGTAACTGGGACTATAGCCGTGCGCCACCACGCCCAGCTAATTTTTGTATTTTTAGTAGAGACGGGGTTTCACCATGTTGGCCAGGATGGTTTCAATCTCCTGACCTCGTGATCCACCCGCCTCAGCCTACCAAAGTGCTGGGATTATAGGTGTGAGCCACTGCGCCCAGACAGTTTTTACATTTTTAAATGGCTAGGGGTAGCCAGGAGAGGTGGCTCACGCCTGTAATCCCAGCACTTTGGGAGGCAGAGGCTGGCAGATCACCTGAGGTCAGGAGTTCGAGACCAGCCTGCCCAGCATGGTGAAACCCCATCTCTGCTAAAAATACAAAAATTAGCCGGGCGTGGCAGTGCAAACATGTGATCCCAGCTACTGGGGAGGCTGAGGCACGAGAATCGCTTGATCGCTTGAATCCGGGAGGTGGAGGTTGAAGTGAGCGGAGATTGTGCCACTGCATTCCAGCCTAGACAACCAGACTGTCGCAAAAACAAAAACAATAAAGCCTAGGGGAAAAAGATGAAGATACTTTGTGACACAGGCAGATTCTATGCACTTCACAGTTCCATATGTATAAATAAGGTTTTGTCAACACATAGCTGCACCTATTTATTCACCTATGGTCTAAGGCAGCTTTCACCCTATGGCAGAGCTGAGTGGTTCAGATGGAGACAGTCTGGCCCTTTTTAGAAAAAGTCGGCCAACCATGCCTGGTCTGCTGTGCTGTGATGATGAGGAAAGCTCTTGTCTAGAGGCCGGGGCACCTCACGAAGACCCTTTGAGCCTGCGGAACAGGTGTGCCGGGGCAGGACGGCCTCCCTGTACTTGTAAGGCACTGCAAAGGGCTGGGGACAGGCTGGGCCTTTTGTTCCATCTTTCACGGCATCTAGCAAGTGCTAGGCTTGAGGGATGCCAACAAGTGTGTCCACACATGTGGGCCTGGCAGGGCTCAGATGGCCTGAGATGGCCTTTGCCTGGGAATCCTCAGACACACAGAGCAGCACAACTCTGCTGGAGGAGGCCACGGTGGGACAAAATGGCCTGGCTAAGAACTACAGCTCTGTGCAGAAAATGCAAACACCGGCTTGGGGTCACTTCCAAAACGGACTCCATCCTCCACACTCGCCTGGGCTGCCTCCGAGACCCCCTCCAGCAGCCCTGAGCAGCCAGGGGACACCGGGGCGGGGGAAGACAGAAGATGCCGACGCCAGGTCTCCTCCCTTGGGAACGTTAAGGCCTGGCAGGGAGGTACCTGGAGTACCTGCCTCTCCCGCGCCTGGACACCGGCCACGGTGCTGCCTCCCTGCACCCGTCCCCGCCCCCAGCACCCAGTGATCCTCCTTCAACAAATACCCATCTGGCCAGCCCCCACCCCACCCTTCCCCAAGCCCTCCAACAACTCTCGTATATGGTGATTCATCCACCGTCAAAAGACACCCCCTAGTGTCACACGGGAATGTGGAACCCATGCTTGGCCTGGTTTTATACGAGTGTGCAAGGGTGAGCTCCTGCGGGCAGGAAAGAAGTGAGCAAGTTAGCCGGGCATGGTGGTGCATGCCTGTAATCCCAGCTACTTGGGAGGCTGAGGCACGAGAAGCTCTTGAACCCAGGAGGTAGAGGTTGCAGTGAGCCAAGATCACGCCACTGCACTCCAGGCTGGACGACAGAGAGAGACTCTGTCTGGAAAAAAAAAAAAAAAAAAAGGCCAGGCATACTGGCTCACGCCTGTAATCCCAGCACTTTTGGAGGCTGAGGCGGGCAGATCACAAGGTCAAGAGATAAGACCATCCTGGCCAACATGGTGAAACCCCATCTCTACTTAAAATACAAAAATTAGCCGGGTGTGGTGGTGCACGCCTGTAGTCCCAGCTACTTAGGAGGGTGAGGCAGGAGAATTGCTTGAACCTGGGAGGCAGAGGTTGCAGTAAGCCGAGATTGCACCATTGCACTCCAGCCTGGGCGACAGAGTGAGATTCCATCTCAAAAAAGAAGTGAGAAAGGCGTGTGTGAGGACCTCGGGGGCCACCACACACCAGGATGCTGTGAGTCGTGTTACGAGCCTGAAAAAATCTGAACTGAGTCCCTCCCGCCTCCCAGCAGGCTCCTCGGCCTGGCCACTGTCATGGCTGCGTAAGCCTCATGGAGGCTGGGTCATCCTCATGGGGAACAGCTAATTCTCTTTTCGGGGCGCTGAGTAGCACCCCAGCCTCCACCCACTCTATGCCAATGATGTCTCTCTCCCAGTGTAACAACCAAAGGCATGCCCAGCCTTGGCCAAGAGTCCCCTGGGGGCAGAACCTGGCCAGGTGAGAGAGGCCCTGCTGTCCAGGGACCTGCATGCTCTGAGGCCTGACACCCCAGGTCCCTCCTCATTCAGAGCTCCCTCCCCTGCCCCCATCCTGCCAGCCTGAGCCTGAGGCTGCTCTCTGAACCCCACCTGGCCCACCTGTGTCTAGAAGGCCCCCAGCTATTCCAGGTCACTCCCTCCATGTGGGCCCACGTGACGCCCCCCCACCAGCGGCCCCCACCCCAGCAGGCTTCCAGTTCTGCTCCCCACTAGCAGGGTTCCTGGCCCACCAGTCGCAGGCGGAACTCCCAGCTGTCCCCTGCCACATGCCCTGCAGACACGGCTGGGTGACAGGGCTCATGGGGGGGTGGGTGGGGGGCAGTGTGTCACCTGCTGAATGGCTGCCTTCACCGGAGTCAGACCCGCATTTCACCCAGCCTGAGTGAACTGAGTTGTAAAGGACGCTGCTGCGGCCCCGAGAGGTGGCTGGGCCAGGCTCCCTCTAGGGCACAGGGCCAGTCCAACAGGGTGTCAAGTGGGGCTGGGGCTGGTATCTCCCCAGCACTCACCAGGCCCTGCACCCTCAAAGCTCCCTGCAGCTATTCGTCCCATTGGCAGGTGGGACAACAGAGGCCCAAAGACAAGAAACCAGCTCTAACCCTGCATGCCACGGGTCCAGCAGGCGGCCTTTAAGTTGGGACAATGCTATCCCCACTGGACAGATGGCAAGATGGAGGCTCCAAGAGACACAGGGGCCTGCCCAAAGCCACACTAATTGAAAAGCAGGGGACTGGCCGGGCACGGCGGCTCACACCTGTAATCCCAGTACTTTGGGAGGCCGAGGCAGGCGGATCACCTGAGGCCAGGAGTTTGAGACCAGCCTGACCAACAAGGCCAAATCCTGTCTCTACTAAAAATACAAAAATGAGCTGGGCATGGTGGTGAACACCTGTAATCCCAGCTACTCGGGAGACGGGGGCAGGAGAATCGCTTGAACCCGGGAGGCAGAGGGTGCAGGGAGCTAAGATTGCACCACTGAACTCCAGCCTGGACGACACAGTGAGACTCCATCTCAAAAAAAAAAAAAAAAAGGAAAGAAAGAAAAGCAGGGGACCCCACCAAGCACTGATCTTCCTTCTACCTGCCTGAAGGCACCAGCTACATTCTTTCAGGTTTCCGGTCCCCAGGGCACTGTGACAACAGAACCCACAGGGAGCCACTAAACAAAAGTTAACCTGCTGTGGCCCCACACACAAGAGGTGGGTATTATAATTACACCCATTCCAAAGGCGAGGGCACTGAGACCCAGAGAGGGTAAGTGACTAGCCCAAGGTCACACAGAGGGTCAGTGGCTCCCAGAAATGACTCAACCCCCTCAACCAGCAGCTCTTCTCCCAGAAGCCCACCACGTCCTCTGATCTCCAGATGGGCGAGTGGGGGCTGGGCACTGCAAATCCCGACTTCAGCACCCGGCTCTCCCAACAGGACGCTGGAACCTGGGGACCCCAGGACTCCAACCCATGGCAGGAATCAAGTGGGTGCTCCTGCCTGCCCCCCATTCTGGAGTCCTGTCCTTGGATTGGGCATGGCCAGAGGGAGGGACAAAGAGCCTCCCCAGGGCTGGGTTAGGGGGCAGGACAGATTGCACCCAGACCCCAAGACACCCCGACCTCACATCCCCTTGGTGGGCAGACTTTCCCGCCTCTTCTCCTTCAGTCTGCACTGAAGCCTCGGGGCCCATTCAGAACCTCAACACTTTCCACTGGACCCAAGATCCCAACTCTCACCCTTCCTTCATATTCCCTTGGGGGCAGAAACTGCCAGGCCACCGGTGACCCCAGGGCACAAATAAGGGCCTCCCAAATTTCCCGTGGGACCCCAAGGCATCAGAACCTCTCCCTCGGCCCCCTACCCACCCTGGGCCCGGGTGAGAGATGAGGGGCCTAATTCCCACCCCAGTCACCAGTCTCTTCTGGATTCATCAGGGAACTCGATAAAGCTCCAGGGAGAACTGAGACCACATGACTCACCCCAGAGACTCCAGGAAGACGCCCCCACACCCCATCTTGGGCCTCCTCAGAGGGCCTGGACCCCTCAGTCACCTTGGAGCCCAGAGACCACCCCATTCCCCCCGGATACCCCAATACCCAGCTCCATCCCCAGAGACTCCCACTCCCAGAATTGGGGGGTATCCACCGATTCTCCTTGGAATCCTTTGAGGGACGAGGCATATGGGGGGCTGCAGCCCAATACTCATGGAGCCCCCAAATCCCCAGGACCTCTCTTTGGTGGGGAACCCTAGTCTGTAACCCTCATGGCCCCAAAATGCATCTCTCACGGAAGGGTCCCCAGAGCTAGATGGAGGCCCCTCTGCAGCCCTCACTCAGGGACCCCCACCATAGGTGGGGCATTCCTGGTCTGCACTTTTCACTCAGTGCCCTAGAAACCCCCTGGGGGTCCCCGAGAGAATGGGCCATTCTGGTCTGCACCCCTCCCAAGGGGTCCCCCAAGATCTCAGAAATTGCGGTGGGCAGGGCCTGCCCAGGTGGCACCCCTCACTCAGGGTCTCCCCCTGGAGATCCCCGAGGCCAGGCTGTCCCCACCCCTGCTCAGGGTCCCCCGCGATCGCGTACCCCGCGGTGGGCTGGGTCTGGCCAAGCTGTACCCCTCACTCAGGGACCCCTTGAAACCCCCTGGAGACCCCCAAGCTGGGACCCGTCCCGGTCTGCACCCCTGCCCAGGGTCCCCGCGTTCGCGCACCCCGCGGTGGCCAGGACCTGCACCCTTCATCCAGGAGCCCCCCCAAACCCCCTGGAGACCCCAAGCCGGGAGTCGTTCAGACTCCCCCGCGATCGCGCACCCCGCGGTGGGCGGGGCCTGGCCGAGTAGCACCCTTCACTCAGGGACTCTCCGAAACGCGGCGGAGATCCCCGAGGCCGGACTGTCCCCGTCTGCATCCCAGCACAGGGTTCCCCGCGATTGGGAGCCCCGCGGTGGGCTGGGCCTAGCCGAGCAGCACCCCTCACTCAGGAGCCCCCAAACCTCCTGGAGACCCCCGAGCCGGAGCCTCTCCCCGTCTGCACCCCCGCCCAGGGTCTCCGCGACAACGCACCCCGCGGTGGGCGGGGCCTGGCCGAACTGCACCGCTCACTCAGGGGCCCCTCGAAACCGCCTGGAGACCCTCGAGACCCGGGCCCGTTCCTGTCTGCACCCAGGATCCCAGCGATCGCGCACCCCGCGGTGGGAGGGACCTGGCCGAGCTGCACCCCTCACTCAGGGGCCCCCCGAAACCCCGCGGAAACCCCCGAAGCCGGGTCCCGTCCCCGTCTGCACCCCCGCCCAGGGTCCCCGCGATCGCGCGCCCCGCGGTGGGCGGGGCCTGCCGGCTGCACCCCTGCCCGGCCCCTAAGCCCCGGCGCCCACCTCGCGCGTGGTCACCTCCTCCTTCTCTGAAATCTTGAGCAGGAGCCGGTCGTTCTCCAGCTCCAGCGCGCGGACGCGGTCAATGTAGTGCGCCAGGCGGTCGTTGAGCTCGCGCAGTTCCTCCTTCTCCTGCAGCCGCGACAGGCGCGTGGGCGACAGCGGCGTGGCGGGCCCGCCCGCGCGGCCGGGCAGCGGCGTGGCCATGGTGGCTGCGGCTCGCGGCCTGCGCTGCTCCCGACGGCGGCCCGGGCTCGGCGGGCTCATTCAATCCGCGCCGCCGGCTGCAAGATGGCGCCGCGCCGCGCCGCGCCCGCCGCCCGCCGCGGCGGGGCAGCCTGGGACTGGTAGTCCGGCCACCGGGCGCGCGCGGGGCACGCCGGAAGTTGAAGTCTCCGTCCAGCTCCCGCTTCGCAGAGGCGCTGACTCCAGAGACAGACTGCATGGCTGCAAACTCCCAGCTCCGCCACGAGGAAACAGCATTGGGTTGCTTTCTAGTACCTGTTTCCCCACTTAGAGAACCTCAAAACGTGTTCAAAGAACCAGACACAAAAGGCCACACAGGGCCGGGCGTGGTGGCTCACGCCTGTAATCCCAGCACTTTGGGAGGCCAAGGCTGGTGGATCACTTGAGAAAAGAAGTTCGAGACCAGCCTGGACCACATAGGGAGACCCCCCACCACCACCACCATCTCTACTATGGAGATGCGCGCCAGTAATCCCAGCTACTCGGGAGGCTGAGGCAGGAGAATCTCTTGAACTCGGGACGTGGAGGTTGCAGTGAGCCAAGATCGCAGCACTGCCTTCCAGCCTGGGCAACAATGAGAAACTGTCTCAAAAAAAAAAAAAAAAAAAAAAAAGCCATATAGTGTAGAATGCCACTGGTATAAAATGTCCAGAAGAGGCTGTCAAGGAGTATGAATTTCAACAAATTCAGTTTAATGATCTCATTGGCTCTTATTAGCAATTCATGAATCGGACAGCATTCAATCTATTAAATAGGCACTCCAGTGAGCTGAGCAGAGAGGATGGGCATTCTGCATTATAGGCAGAAAAGGCTGAAGAAAAGAGAAATAAGACATAAAATAAAAGCCAGGCCAGGTACAGTGGTTTGCTCACGCCTGTAATGCCAGCACTTTGGGAGGCCAAGGTGGGAGGATCGCTTGAGCACAGGAGTTTGAGACTGGTCTGGGCAACATAGCAAGACCTCATTTCTAAAAATAAAAATAAAAAATTAGCCAGGTGCAGTGGCTCACACCTGTATTCCCAGCACTTTAAGAGGCCAAGCCGGGCAGATCATGAGGTCAGGAGTTCGAGACCAGCCTGACCAATATGGTGAAACCCCGTCTCTACTAAAAATACAAAAATTAGCCAGGCATGGTGGCTCATGCCTGTAGTCTCAGCTCCTCGGGAAGCTGACGCAGGAGAATTGCTTTAACCCGGGAGGCGGAGGTTGCAGGGAGCCAAGACTGCACCACTGCACTCCAGCCTAGGCAACAGAGTGAGACTCCATCTCAAAAAATAAAAATTAAAAATTAAAAAATTAGCTGGGCTCCTATAGTCCTAGGTATTTGGGAGGCTAAGGTGGCAGGTTTGCTTGAGCAAGAGAGGTCAAGGTTGCAGTGAGCCATGGTCACATCACTGCATTCCAGCCTGGGTGACAGAGCAAGACTTTGTCTCAAAAAAAGTAAAAATAAAAATATGAAATAAAAACCAATTGGTTGTTTCAAAGTTACTTTTTTCATAGGGTGTGTTTTAACCCCCTCTATTTTGAGGGGCCTTCCTTATCAGGTTAACCGGGTCCCTTTGGCTTGGTGGCTGTGAATGGTTTTTTTGGAAAACCTGCACCCTTTAAAGTTCAGTTTGAGGCCAGGTACGGGTGGCTCTCAGCACTTTGGGAGGCTGAGATGGGGAGATCGCTGAAGGCTAGGAGTTTGAGAACATCCTGGGCAACACAGTGAGACTCTGTCTCTACAAAAAAAAAATTTTTTTTTTTGAGACGGAGTCTCGCTCTTGTCACCCAGGCTGGAGTGCAATGGCGTGACCTCGGCTCACTGCAACCTCCACCTCCTGGGTTCAAGCAGTTCTCTGCCTCTGCCTCTCGAGTAGCTGGGATTACAGGCGCCCGCCACCACGCCCAGCTAATTTTTGTATTTTTAGTAGAGACTGGGTTTCACCATCTTGGCCAGGCTGGTCCTGAACTCCTAACCTCATGATCCACCCACCTCGACCTCTCAAAGTGCTGGGATTACAGGCATGAGCCACCGCACCCAGCCAAAAAAATTTTCAATAATTAGCCATGTGTGCTGGCACGCACCTGTAGTCCCAGCTCCTCGGGAGGCTGAGGCAGGAGGATGGCTTGCATCCAGGAGTTCAAGTCTGCAGTCAGCCATGATTGCGCCACTGCACTCCAGTCTGGGCAGTAGAGCGAGACCCTGTTTCAAAAAATAAAAAAATAAAAGTTCAGTTTGACTACGTGGCACCTAGCACTAGTGACTCCATTCCAATTTTATCTGGTCTGCTGGGGACTAGAGACCGTATTGTCTAAAACAATGGCCTGCCATACATTTTATTTAACAAGGCCAGGCGCGGTGGCTCATGCCTGTAATCTCAGCACTTTGGGAGGCCGAGGCAGGCAGACCACCTGAGGCCAGGAGTTCGAGGCCAGCCTGGCCAACATGGCAAAAACCTCTCTCTCCAAAAAGTACAAAAATTAGCCAGGCGTGGTGGTGTGTGCCTGTAATCCCAGCTACTTGGGAGGCTGAGGCACAAGAATCGCTTGAACCCAGGAGGCAAAGGTTGCAGTGACCTGAGATCACACCACTGCACTCCAGCCTGGGCGACAGAGCAAGACTCCGTCTCCAAAAAAAACCCCAAAAATGTAATTTAACAAGACAACCTGTACAGCAGTGTTTCTCCAACTCTGCACTAGATATTTGGGGCCAGATCACTCTCTGTTGCAGGGGGTTGGAGTCAGGAGATGCTGTCCATTACAGGGTGTTGAGCAGCATCCTCGGTCTCCACCCACTCCATGCCACAAGCATCCCAGTCTCCTACTTATTTTTTATTTTATTTCTATTTTTATTTGAGGCGGGGTCTCGCTCTGTAGCCCAGGCTGGAGTGCAGTGGCACAATCTCGGCTCATTGCAACCTCCGCCTCCCAGGTTCCAGCGATTCTCTTGCCTCAGTCTCCCGAGTAGCTGGGATTACAGGCACGTGCCACCATGCCCGGCTAAGTTTTTGTATTTTTAGTAGAGACATGGTTTTGCCATGTTGGCCCGGCTGGTCTTGAACTCCTGACCTCAAGTGATCTGCCCGCCTTGGCCTCCCACATTGCTGGGATTACAGGCGTCAGCCACTGCGTCCGGCCCCAGCCCCCTAGTTGTGACAACCAAGTATGTCTCCAGACATTGCCATATGTCACCAGAGGGGCAAAATTGCCCCAACTGGAGAATAACTTCCTCCTGACCTAGAACTGGCCCGGTCTTCCTTCTGCCTGGGGAACTCCTCCTTTTCACACATCTCACCTTGGGGGTTTGGCTCAGCCTCCGCCAGAGACCCCAGTAAATCACACACTGAGAATCTAATGCCCTTTCCAGCCTACTGAGGACACTGGGGGAAAGAGCCCACCTGCCTCCAACAGCCAACATTCACTCGCTAATATTCCCCTCTTACCAGATAGACCCCCAGCCTTAGAACCCAGGCAGGAAGCCTGGCATGGTGGCTCACACCTGCAATCCCAGCCACTTTGGGAGGCTGAGACAAGAAAATGGCTTGAGCCCAGGAGTTCGAGACCAGCCTGGGCAACATAGCAAGACCCAACTCTACAATACTCTACAATTTTTTTTTTTTTTTGAGACAGAGTCTTTCTGTCCCCCAGGCTGGAGTGCAGTGGCCCAATCTTGGCTCACTGCAACCTCTGCCTCCTGGATTCAAGAGATTCTCCTGCCTGAGCCTCCTGAGTAGCTGGGATGACAGGCATGCGCCACCATGCCCGGCTGATTTTTATATTTTTGTAGAGTTTCATCATGTTGGCCAGGCTGGTCTTGAACTCTGGACCTCAAAATGATCTGCTCACCTCGGTTTCGCAAAGTGCTGGGATTACAGGCGTGAGCCACTGCACCTGGCCTCTACAAAAAAAATTTTTTTAATTAGTTGGTCGTGGTGGCGTGCATCTGTATTCCCAGCTACTTGGGAGGCTGAGTCAAGGAGATCGCTGGAGCCCAGGAGGTGGAGGCTGCAGTGAGCTATGATTGCATCATTTCACACCAGCCTGGATGACAGCGCAAGACTCTCTCTCTCTCTTTTTTTTTTTTTTTGGCAGGGGGGACAGGGTCTCACTCTGTCACCCAGATTGGAGTGCAGTGGCTCGATCTCGGCTTACTACATCTTCCACCTCCCAGGATCAAGTGATTCTCCTGCCTCGGCCTCCCGAGTAGCTGGGATTACAGGTGTGCGCCACCACGCCCAGCTAATTTTTGCTAGAGATGGGGTTTCACCATGTTGGCCAGGCTGGTCTTGAACTCCTGACCTCAAATGATCCGCCCACCTCGGCCCTACAAAGTGCTGGGATTACAGGCGTGAGCCACCGTGCCCAGCTGCAAGACTCTTTCTCAAAACAAACAACAAATAAACCAGCCAGGTAAGAGGGAGCTAAGCTGTGACTGTGTATTTAGAGAACTGATACTGTTTTCGTTCCTCATAAAGAGAGGAATATAAAATATAAAGACAGATGGTAAAGCACAATGGGAAATAAATACTACTACAGGAGGCGGGGCCGGAGGGGAGAAGGATTATTGAGGTTTGGGTGGGAAATGGGGTCACTTTTTTTTTTTTTTTTTTTGAGACAGAGTCTTGCTCTGTGGCCCAGGCTGAAGTGCACGATCTCAGCTCACTGCAACCTCCGCCTCCTGGGTTCTTGTGATTCTCCTGCCTGAGCCTCCTGAGTAGCTGGGACTACAGGCATGCGCCACCACGCCCGGCTAATTTTTGTATTTTTAGTAGAGACGGGGTTTTGCCATGTTGGACCAGGCTGGTCTCGAACTCCTGATCTCACGTGATCTGCCAGCCTCGGCCTCCCAAAGTGGTGGGATTACTGGTATGAGCCACCACGCCCGGCCGGGTCACTTCCTATTCTCCACCCTCAGACTGATCTGAAACCCCCTCCCCAACAACTTCTCACTGACCACCGGCCTTGGCCACTGGCTGACCTAATCCCCCAACTCGCCCGTCATTGGAGGCCCTACGGGGTCCCGCCCCCAACCCCGTCGCGCTGCCCCTCTGGGCACTTCCATCCCCACATACCCCCATACCCAGCCTTTGCCTGTGCTGTTCCATCCGCCAGGAGCGCCGTTTCCTGCCTGCCTGAGCGGGCCTGGGCCTCAGTCTTGCGCTCTGCAAACCGGGGTCTCGAATCTAGCCCCGCCCTCCTGCCTCGGCGCTGGGGAGGGGCTTCGGGTGCCCAGAGCCATCCTCGCGGGACCCCCAGGGACTGGACTCCAAATCCCAGAAAGCCCCGCGCTTCCCGTGGGTGGGGCCCGGGGCTTTCCCCCTCCCAGCGCGCAGTTTGGGAGGCGCTGGGCAATTTTCAAATTTTGGCGCTGAGCGGGAGGGGCGGTGACAGCTGAGACCGTGGTCCCCCCGGGGGCACCCACTCGCAGGCTGCTGCTGGCAGCTGCGCCCGGAGTCCGAGGTCTGGGGCATCCCGCAAAGCTGCCCCGTCCATTCCGAGGGGCTTCCCCAGGCACGACACGCGCCAGGGTGCTCCGGGCCCATTTCCATTATGGGCAACTGAGGCACAGGATGGTTAGGGACCGGTCGGGGGATCCGCACCAGGGGCGTAGCGGAGGCGGGATTCGAACGTGGGACCCGAACGCAGGACCCTCTTTCCCCCGGGAGCTAGAAATTAGTGACCAATTGGCCGGGCGCGGTGGCTCACGCCTGTAATCCCAACACCTGGGGAGTCCGAGGCGGGCGGATCACCTGATGTCAGGAGTTCTAGACCAGCCTGACCACCATGGCGAAACCCCGTCTCCACTTAAAAAAAAAAAAAAAAAATTAGCCGGGCGTGGTGGCAGGCGCCTGTGATCCCAGCTACTCGGAAGGCTGAGGCAGGAGAATCGCTTGAACCAAGGAGGCGGAGGTTGCAGTGAGCCGAGATCGCGCCATTGCACTCCAGCCCGGGCTACAAAAGCGAAACTCCGTCTCAAAAAAAGAAAGTTAGTGACCAACTGCTGTCTGCTTTTGGGGAGAGGGTGCGGGGCCGCGGGAGAGAAATCCCGGACCCTGGGACTATGCAGCCCGTGAGGGCCCCAGTCCCGACCGGTCCATTCCACTGACCTCCACCCGGCACCGCCACTCCCACCAGGGGAGTGGATTTTGGCGCCAGATTTTAAAAATCTCAGCCTAACGGCTGTGGCTGGCTCCGGCCCAGAATGCGAGCCTGGAGCCCGGATTCCGGAACCTGGATCTGGAGGAGCCCGGATTCCGGAGCCTGGATCTGGGGGAGCCCGGATTCTGGAGCCTGGATCTGAGCGAGCTCGGGTTCCGGAGCCTGGATCGCGGGGAGCCTGAATTCTGGAGCCTGGAGCCTGGATTCTGGGGTCTGGGTCTTGGGAAGCCGGATTCTGGAACATAGATTCCAGAACTTGAAGGCCAAACCTGGTATCTAAGATCAGAATTCAGGCCCTTGGAGTTGGAACCTTGTGACCCCCAACAGAACCCCAACAGGCGAGCAGAGCTCTGAGGCCGTGGCTGGCAGCTGCCTGTTAAATGAGCGAATGGAGAAGTGAAATCAACACATACCTGCAGGGCTTCTACTTTGCGGCAGGCACTGGGGGGACAGAGGAGAAGCGAGTACACATTATAAATAAGTGAATTAGGCGGGGCGCAGTGGCTCACACCTGCAATCCCAGCATTTAGAGAGGCCGAGGCAGAAGGATTGCTTGAGGCGAGGAGTTCGAGACCAGCCTGGGCAATATAGTGAAACCCCATCTCTACAAAATATACAAAAATTAGCCAGGCGTGGTGACTCATGCCTGCAGTCCCAGCTACTTGGGGGGCTCAGATGGGAGGATCACTTGAGCCCAGAAAGTGGAGGCTGCAGTGAGCAGAGATTGAGTCACTGCACTCCAGCCTGGGTGACAAGAGTAAGACCCTGTCTCAAAAATCAATAAATAGGGCTGGGCGTGGTGGCTCATGCCTGTAATCCCAACACTTTGGGAGGCCGAGGCGGGCAGATCACCTGAGGCCAAGAGTTTGAGACCAGCCCAGCCAACATGGTGAAACCCCGTCTCCATTAAAAATACAAAAATTAGCCAGGCATGAGGGAGCACACTTGTAATTCCAGCTACTCAGGAGGCTGAGGCAAGAGAATTGCTTGAACTTGGGAGGCGGAGGTTGCAGTGAGACGACATTGTGCCACTGCACTCCAGCCTGGGTGATGGAGTGAGACTCTGTCTCAAAAATAAATAAATAAATAAACA
This sequence comes from Nomascus leucogenys, assembly GCF_006542625.1. Classification (NCBI taxonomy): domain Eukaryota; kingdom Metazoa; phylum Chordata; class Mammalia; order Primates; family Hylobatidae; genus Nomascus; species Nomascus leucogenys. The sequence goes on along the minus strand of NC_044397.1, from coordinate 93,316,088 downwards.
AATAAATGAATTGTATGGCATGCTAGAGGATGGGGAGCATGGGGAAGAAAGAAAGTGGGGTAAATGCTGGAGCATGTGTGGAGTAGGGGCAGAGGTGAGCCTCTTAGAAAAGGGCGAGACAGGGTCTCGCTATGTTGCCCAGGCTGGTCTCAAACTCCTTGGCTCAAGTGATCTGCCTGCCTTGGCCTCCCAGAGTGCTGGAATTACCAGCATGAGCCACCATGCCCAGCTTATATTCACTTTTCTTGTCTCACAGTTTCTGTGGGTCAGGAATCCAAATGTGGCTTAACTTTGGCATCCTCTGGCTCAGGGCTCTGAAAGGTGGCAACCAATATGTCTCTGGGACACAGTTCACTTCTAGACTCACTCACACGTGGTCAGAAGGATTCTGTTCCTGGCAGACTGTTGGAGCAAGAGCCTCAAATCCTGGCCCACTGCTGTCCAGGGACTGCCTCCGTTCATCAGGAGGGGCTGGGGGTTAATTAGTCAGGGTTCACCAGAGAAACAGAACCAGTAGGAGGGGAGAGAGAAAAAGAGATTTTTTTTTTTTTTTTTTTTTTGAGACAGAGTCTTGCTCTGTGCCCCAGGCTGGAGTGCAGTGGCGCTATCTCGGCTCACTGCAAGCTCCGCCTCCCAGGCTCCCGCCATTCTCCTGCCTCAGCCTCCCAAGTAGCTGGGACTACAGGCACCCGCCACCGCACCCAGCTAATTTTTTGTATTTTTAGTAGAGATGGGGTTTCACTGTGGTCTCGATCTCGTGATCCACTCGCCTCGGCCTCCCAAAGTGCTGGGATTACAGGCGTGAGCCACCGCGCTCGGCTTTTTTTTTTTTTTTTTTTTTTTTTTTGACAGAGTTTCGCTCTTGTTGCCCAGGCTGGAGTGCAATGACGCAATCTTGGCTCACCACAATCTCCTCTGCCTCCAGGGTTCAAGCGATTCTCCTGCCTCAGCCTCCCGAGTAGCTGGGATTATAGGCATGTGCCACCACACCTGGCTAATTTTGTATTTCTAGTAGAGATGGAGTTTCTCCATGTTGATCAGGCTGGTCTTGAACTCCCGACTTCAGGTGATCCGCCCGCCTTGGCCTCCCAAAGTGCTGGGATTACAGGCGTGAGCCACTGCGCTCAGCCAAGAGATTTATTATAAAGTATTGATGCACGGGGGCTGACAAGTCACAACATCTGAAGTCTGGAAGCTGGAGACCCAAAAGAGCCCATGTTCCTTTTTATTTATTTATTTATTTTGAGATGGAGCTTTGCTCTGTTGCCCAGGCTGGAGAGCAGTGGCATGATCTCAGCTCACTGCAACCTCTGCCTCCTGGGCTCAAATGATCCTCCCACCTTATCCTCCCGAGTAGCTGAGATTACAGACATGCGCCATCACGCCCAGCTAATTTTTGTATTTTTACTAGAGACAGGGTTTCAATGTTGGAAAAGGCTGGTCTCAAACTCCTGACCTCAAGTCTCCTGCCTCCCAAAATGCTCGGATTACAGTCATGAGCCACCATGCCCGGCCGAGAGCTGATCTTTCTGTTCGAGTCTGAAGACAGGAAAAAGCCGATGTTCCAGTCTGAAGGCCTTCAGGTGGGAGGAATTCTCTGCTCCCCAGGGCAGTGGCAGCCTCTGTATTCCATCCAGGCCTTCAGTGAATTCCACAAGGCCCACCCGTGCTAGGGAGGGTAGTGGGTTTGAGTGACTCAGTGAGTCTACTGATGCAAAGGGTCAAAGGCTCATCTCATCTAATAACCCCCTCACCGGCATGCACAGAGTAATGTTTGACCAAATATGTAAGCACCCACAGCCCAGCCATGATGGCGTAGAAAATTAACCACTGGGCCGGGTGCGGTGGCTCACGCCTGTAATCCCAGCACTTTGGGAGGCCAAGGCTGGTGGATCACTTGAGGTCAGGAGTTCAAGACCAGTCTGGCCAACGTGGCAAAACTCCGTCTCTACTAAAAATACATAAATTAGCCAGGTGTGGTGGTAGGTGCCTGTAGTCCCAGCTACTGGGGAGGTTCAGGCATGAGAATCACTTGAACCCATGAGGTGGAGGTTGCAGTGAGCCAAGATCACGCCACTGCACTCCAGCCCGGGTGACAGACTGAGATTCTGTCACCAAAAAAAAAAAAAAAAATTAAGCATCATAGAGCTGGGTGCAGTAGCTGCTCACCCTGTGATCCTAGCCCTTTGGGAGGCCAAGGAGGAAGGATTGCTTGAGGCCAGGAGTTCAAGACCAGCCTGGGCAACAGAGCAGGGCCCCACATCTACAAAAAATAAAATTAGCTGAAACTGCCTTTGCAAAAATTCTATCAGTGAGAAAATTTTTTTTTTTTTTTTTTTTTTTTTTTTGAGACGGAGTCTCGCTCTGTCACCCAGGCTGGAGTGCAGTGGCACAATCTCGGCTCACTGCAACCTCCGCCTCCCAGGTTCAAGCGATTCTCCTGCCTCAGCCTCCCAAATAGCTGGGACTACAGGCACACACCACCATGCCCAGCTAATTTTTGTATTTTTAGTAGAGACGGGGTTTCACCGTGTTGGCCAGGATGGTCTCGATCTCATGACCTCATGATCCGCCGCCTCGGCCTCCCAAAGTGCTGGGATTACAGGCGTAAACCACCGCGCCCGGCCTCTATTTTTTTTTTTTTTTTTTTAAGTAAAATACTTTGTTAGACTGGGGGTCTCCCTATGTTGCCCAGGCTGGTCTCAAACTCCTAGACTCAAGGAATCCTCCCACTTTGGCCTCCCAAAGTGCTGGGATTACAGGCATGAACCACTGCAACCAGTCACATGGTCTTTCTTTATGCAGTGGGCAGGAAGAACCCCTGCATAGCTGGGTGTGGTGGCCCGTGCCTGCAATCCCAGCTATTTGGGAGGCTGAGATGGGAAGATTCCTTAAGTCAGGAGTTCAAGGCTGCAGTGAGCTGGGATGACGTCACTGCATTCCAGCCTGGGCAACAGAGCGAAGCTCATCTCTAAGAAAAAAAAAAAAAAATTAACCACCCTGGGGGATCACTGGAGCCAGGCCCGAAGCTGCCCACCATGCTAGCATTGTCTGCAATGCCTGCTGCCAGGGGTTCCAGCTGTTTCAATGTCTGTGAGCAAGTGTGTAAGTTGTAAAATACTCAGTGCAAGGCGAATGGTTCCTGTCCATTGTGTAGCAAGAAATTTTGCCTCTACCAGAGAAAGATCTGGCTTTTGTTTCAGCCACTAGGAGGTGACTCTTAGGCTCCAGGAATGTCCTGCCTGATGGATATACCGTTCTGTTTTTGTTTTTGTTTTTGTTTTTGAGACAGAGTCAGAGTCTTGCTCTGTCTCCCAGGCTGGAGTGCAGTGGTGTGATCTCGGCTCACTGCAAGCTCCGCCTCCTGGGTTCAAGCGATTCTCGTGCCTCAGCCTCCCAGAGTAGCTGGGATTACAGGCGCCTTCCGCCACACCCAGCTAATTTTTGCATTTTTAGGAGAGAGGGGGTTTCACCATGTGGGCCAGGCTGGTCTCAAACTCCTGACCTCAAGTGATTCATTCGCCTCGGCCTCCCAAAGTGTTGGGATTACAGGTGTGAGCCACCGCGCCCGGCCTCAAGTGGCTTTCGAGGTCACTACAGTCGGGGAGGTGTACGGAGCACTCTCTATGCCAAGCCCATTCTAGGTCCTTGTTTTGGGTAAACCTTTCCACAACCTGACTTTCCCATGAAAAGAGGGAGTTTCAGGGAGGCTAAGCCACCAACCCAAGGACACACAGCTGATGACGGCTGCAGGTGGGATTTGAACCAGGCAAACGTGACCTCAGACGGAGCCTCTCCTTCTACCTCCCTCTGCGAGGCACAGTCCCAGACCTGCCAGCCTCTTGCTGTGCACAGTTTCCCCCGCCCCTCCCCTGCCACTGTCCTCAGAATTTCCCAAATGTGCCTCAGCCTTCGCTGTAGCCTCCGCTGCCACCTGGCCTGCCGACCCCACCTCCTCCCACCCCAGGCCTGTCTTACAAATGTCTGCAAGTTCAAATGATGACTCAGCTCCATCCCGAAACCTCTCCTTGGGGACAGGAGTCATGTCTTGCTCGTCTTGTTCATCTTTGCAGAAAAACATGATGTCAGAGCCCAGCCACTGCCAATCACTTCCTGGCTACATCCAGAGTGACACGCAGACCCCTCCCCGCGGCCCCCAAAGCCCGTCTCTGTGAGCTCATCTTTCCGGCTCTCCCTCTTGCTCACTCTGTTCCACCCCCAGGGCCTCCTTGGGATTCCTCAAATGCACCAGGTGAGGTCCTGCGTCAGGGCCTTTTCACACGCTGTGCCTGCTGCCTGGGACCCAGAGCCCTTGAACCTGACTTTTTACCTTTTTTTTTTTTTTTTTTTTTGAGACAGAGTCCTGCTCTGTCGTCCAGGTGGGGTGCAGTGGCGGGATCTCGGCTCACTGCAATCTCCACCTCCCAGGCTCAAGTGAGTCTCCTGACTCAGCCTCCTGAGTAGCTGGGATTACAGGCATGCGCCACTACGCCTGGCCAACTTTTTGTATTTTTAGTAGAGATGGGGTTTTGCCATGTTGTCCAGGCTAGTCTCGAACTCCTGACCTCATGTGATCTGCCCTTCTTGGCCTCCCAAAGTGCTGGGATTACAGGCATGAGCCACTGCACCCAGCCCGCCCCCCCCCTTTTTCTTTCTTTTTGAGACAGGGCCTTGTTTTTTTGCCCAGGCTGGAGTGCAGTGGTGCGATCATAGCTCACTGCAGCCTCAAACTCCTGGGCTCAAATGATCCTCCTGCTCCAGCCTCCCAAGTAGCTGGGACTACAGGTGTGCCCATCACACCTGACTAATTTTTAAAAAATTATCTGTGGCTGCGCACGGTAGCTCACACCTGTAATCCCAGCACTTTGGGAACTTGAGGCGGATGGATCAAGAGGTCAGGAGTTTGAGACCAGCCTGACCAAGATGCGAAACCCCATCTCTACTAAAAATTAGCCGGGCACAGTGGCGGGGACCTGTAATCCCAGCTACTCGGGAGGCTGAGGCAGAAGAATCATTTGAACCCGGGAGGCAGAGGTTGCAGTGAGCTGAGATTGCGCCACTGCACTCCAGCCTGGGAGACAGAGAGAGACTCCGTCTCTCTCACACACACACACACACACAGAAAGGCCAGGCGCGGTGGCTCACGCCTGTAATCCCAGCACTTTGGGAGGCTGAGGTGGGCAGATCACGAGGTCAGGAGATCGAGACCATCCTGGCTAACACGTGAAAACCCGTCTCTACTAAAAATACAAACAATTTAGCTGGGTGAGGTGGTGGGCGCCTCTAGTCCCAGCTACTCGGGAGGCTGAGGCAGGAGAATGGCATGAACCCAGGAGGCGGAGCTTGCAGTGAGCCGAAGTCGCGCCACTGCACTCCAGCCTGGGCGACAGAGTGAGACTTCGTCTAAAAAAAAAAAAAAATTATTCGTAGAGATGGGAGTCTTGCCAGGTTGCCCAGGCTGGTCTCGAACTCCTGAGCTCAAGTGATCCTCCCCAGTTGGCCCTCCAAGGTGCTGAGATTATAGGCATGAGTCTACCCTTACAGATAGAGGCTGCAGTGAGTCATGATCACACCGCTGCACTCCAGCCTGGGCAATACAGGGAAACCCTGTCTCAAAAAAGAAAAAGAGAAAGAAACTAATCTCACTAGAAGACTGCACTCTCGTGAGCTCATCCAATCCTAATCACTTCAAAGCCCCTGCCCGTGCCCAGCCTGCAATACGTTTTTTTATTTCATTTTTTATTTTTATTTATTTATTTTTTTTGAGATGGAGTCTTGCTTTGTCGCCCAGGCTGGAGTGCAGTGGCGTGATCTCGGTTCACCATAAGCTCCACCTCCCGGGTTCACGCCATTCTCCTGCCTCAGCCTCCTGAGTAGCTGGGACTACAGGCGCCCGCCACTGCGCCCGGCTAATTTTTTGTATTTTTAGTAGAGATGGAGTTTCACCGTGTTAGCCAGGATGGTCTCGATCTCCTGACCTCTTAATCTGCCCACCTCGGCCTCCCAAAGGGCTAGGATTACAGGCGTGAGCCACCGCACCTGGCCACGTTTTTTTTTTTTTTTTTTTTTTTTTTAATCTAAATGAATGCAAAAATCTCTATGCTGGATAAAGTTTTAAAAATGTATTTTGTTTAAAGCCGAATGCGGTGACTCACGCCTGTAATTCCAACATCGTGGGAGGCCGAGGTAGGCAGATCATTTGAGGTCAGGAGTTCCAGACCAGCCTGGCCAACATGGCAAAATGCCGTCTCTACTAAAAATACAAAAAATTAGCCAGGTGTGGTGGAGGGCACCTGTAATCCTAACTACTTGGGAAACTGAGGCAGGAGAGTCACCTGAACCCGGGAGGTGGAGGTTGCAGTGAGCTGAGATCGCGTCACTGCACTCCAGCCTGGGTGACAGAGATTCTGTCTAAAAAAAAAAAAAAAAAAATTATGACAGGATTACTCATACTGATTATTCCTCTCACCTCAGGCTCCAAGATGGCCTCAGTGACACTGTTATTGATCTCATCTTTTACTTTATTTTATTTTTAGACACAGGGTCTCCCCCTGTTGCCCAGGCTGGAGTGCAGCGACACGATCATAGTTCACTGCAGCCTCAAACTCCCAGGCTCAAGTGACCCTCCCACCTCAGCCTCTCACGTAGCTGGACTACAGGTGCGCACAACCACGGTCGGCTAATTTCTAAAATGTTTGTAGAGATGGGGTCTCCCTATGTTGCCCAGGCTGGTCTCCAACTCCTGGGCTCAAGCAATCCTCCTGTCTCGGCCTCCAAAAGTGCTGGGATTACAGAGGTGAGCTTTGGCGCCCAGCCCAAAGATAATAGTGCACATTTCCTGAGCGCTCACCTGATTCTGGGAATTTCCTCCTTCAATGCCTATGATGAAGCCTTTGTGTGACTGTTCCCATCTTACAGAGAAAGAAACTGAGGCTGGAGCTCATTTTCTTTTTTTTTTTTTTCAGACAGAGTCTCACTCTTGTTGCCCAGGCCGGAGTGCCATGGCACGATCTCGGCTCACTGCAACCTCCACCTCCCGAGTTCAAGCGATTCTCCTGCCTCAGCCTCCTGAGTGGCTGGGACTACAGGCATGCGCCACCATGCCCGGCTAAGTTTCATATTTTTAGTAGAGATGGAGTTTCACCATGTTGGCCAGGCTGGTCTTGAACTCCTGACCTCGGGTGATCCGCCCGCTTCGGCCTCCCAAAGTGCTGGGATTACAGGCGTGAGCCACCACAGCCGGCTCGGCTGGGGCTCATTTTCTGAGCTCAAAGGCACAGAGCTCAGAGTCTCTTGAAGATATTCCAAGATACTCCAGATATTCTAAGATGCCTGGAGCCAGGGCTGGAAAAAGGAGGCACAGGAGGGCTTGGGGTCTAGAAAGACAAGGCTGGAGGGTGGAGGACCATGGGGGTCCAGGCAGTCGGTCTGGGAGAAAACAAGGCCGAGTCAGTGTTGACAGAGGAGTAGGGTTTTCCTGCTAAAGACCAGAGGAAGACAGCATCCCAGGCAGAGGAAACAGCTGACAAAAGCCAGGCCTCTCGCAGAGGAGGTTGTTATGGCTGGCACAGGGGACACACGGAGGAAGGACTTGGACACATATTCTCTGAGGCCCTGCTTTGCTCGCCTTATTTTATTTTATTTACTTTATTTTTGAGACAGAGTCTCGCTCTGTCTCCCAGGCTGGAATGCAGTGGCGCAATCTCGGCTCACTGCAACCTCCACCTCCCAAGTTCAAGTGATTCTCCTGCCTCAGCCTCCCGAGTAGCTGGGATTATAGGCATGTGCCACCGTGCCCAGGTAATGTTTGTATTTTTTGTAGAGACGGGGTTTCACCATGTTGGCCAGGTTGGTCTTGAACTCCTGACCCCAGATGATCCACCTGCCTCAGCCTCCCAAAGTGCTGGGATTACAGGCATGAGCCACCATGCCCAGCCCTTATCTTATTTATTTATTTGAGACAGGGTCTCACTCTGTTGCCCAGGCTGGAATGCAATTGTGCAATCCCTGCTCACTGCAGCCAGGAACTCCTGGGCTCAGGTGATCCTCCTGCCTCAGCCTCCGGAGTAGCTGGGATTACAGCCTCCAGAGTAGCTAGGTGCACACAACACACCCCTTTCTTTCTTTCTCTCTTCTTTCTTTCTTTCCTTCTTTCTTTCTCTCTTTCTTTCTTCCTTCCTTCCTTCCTTCCTTCCTTCCTTCCTTCCTTCCCTCCCTCCCTCCCTCCTTCCTTCCTTCCTTCACAGAGTTTCACTCTGTCACTCAGGCTGGAATGCAGTGGCGTGATCTCGGCTCACTGCAATCTTGGCTTACTGCAACCTCTGCCTCCCAAGTTCAAGCAATTCTCCTGCCTCAGCCCCCAGAGTAGCTGGGATTACAGGCATGTGCCACCACGCCCGACTGATTTTGTATTTTTAGTAGAGATGGGGTTTCTCCATGTTGGTCAGGCTGGTCTTGAACTCCCGGCCTCAGGTGATCCTCCTGCCTGGGCCTCCCAAAGTTCTGGGATTACAGGTGTGAGCCACCGTGCCCAGCCTTTTTTTTTTTTTTTTTTTTGTGGGGATAGAGTCTCTCTCTGTCACCACGCCATGTGCAGTGGCATGATCTCAGCTCACTGCAACCGCCACCTCGTGGGTTCAAGTGATACTCCTGCCTCAGCCTCCTGAGTAGCAGGGATTACAGGCACGTGCCACCACGCCCAGCTAATTTTTGTGTTTTTAGTAGAGATGGGGTTTCACCATGTTGGTCAGGCTGGTCTCGAACTCCTGAGCTCATGATCTGCCTGCCTCAGCCTCCTAATGTGCTGGGATTACCCGGCCTGCAATACTTTTAAAAAATCAAAATCAATGCCCAAGTATCCATGAGGAACAAAATATCAAAATCGTAAATAAAGACAGAATCTGACTTTGCACTTATCCCACCCACCTCCCTGATCTTCCTTACCTTCAGCTCATGTTGGCCATGTTGGTCAGTCTGGTCTCGAACTCCTGACCTCAGTTGATCCGCCCGCCTCGGACTCCCAAAGTGCTGGGATTACAGGCGTGAGCCACCGCGCCGGGCCGATTTAATTTTTAAATTGAAATTATAAAATATAAATATGTATGTTGCATGCGTAAAACATTGCATAAAGTTATATAAAATGTTGCAACTGCCACGGTCCCCTTATCCCCCCGCATCCAGCCCAGAGCCCCGCCCGTCCGTCCCTCTCTTCCGGCGCTGAGGGCGCAGAAACTCGGCGCGGCCACCAGATGGCGCCACCGCGCCTCGCAGCCCCGGGACATTTCGTGCCCCAGCGGTGGGCGGCGCGGAGGAGGCGGGATGCGTCAGCCGGGCCCGCGGGCCGGGGAGCCGGGCAACCGGGGAAACCGAGCCGCCGGGCGGAGGCCAGACCCCAGGCTGGCGGGGGAGGGGACTCAGATGTGAGTCACCCGGGAGCCCCCAGTCGACCGTGGGAGACGTTGTCATGCGGGGCCTGCCAGCCTCGCTCCTGAACAGCCTTCCCGGGGCGGCGGAGTCCTGCAGGCGGCCGTGCCTGGCGCACACGCGTGGCTCCAACACGAACTAGACTGTGGCCTCACCAAGCCTCAGTTTCCCCTTTTGCATAATGCACATAAGCATCCCCCCTGCTTCCCAGGTCTTGGATTAAATCATCCATGAATCGGGAGGGGTGGGGGGTGCCAGGTCCGCACCACGCACTCAATGCAGGTCAGCGCCCACCCCGGAGTGAGAAATAAAAGTGGCCGTCATCCTTGCACGTGGGCCCTGGGTGGCGGCGTGCAGCCGGAGCCTGCACCATTCCCCTCAACAATGGCTTTCTCCCGGGCCTGGAGGCCTCCGCACGGGCAAAGGCTGGAACGCCAGGCAGCCGGCGGAGGCGGGGCCGTGCCACCTGCACCTCCCACGCGCACCCCACCCTGAAACTCACGGGGTCGGCGAGGGGGCGCCCGCTTTCTTCTCCAGAACGACCCGGGCTTTGCAACCTCCCACTTTCGGGGCCCTCGAGGAGGCCTCCCGCGACCACCAGGTGACAGCTGATGTGTATTGGGTGCTTACTGTCAGCCGTATTTTATGTCATGCTCTGCAAACCAGCGAGGCCGGCGCTGCAGACCCATTACTCAGACGGGAACAGAGAGGCCGGGAGAAGCGAAATCACCCAGGGGCTGGGGTCGTCGCAGCCAGGAGACACTCCGGCCCTCACCACCACCTGGGCGAGATCAGGCTGCAAACGGGGCCCCTTCGCGGTGCAGCCCCTCCATCCCCAGCAGAACTTGGGAAAGGCGCGGTCCGGGACTCTCCGCGGATCGGGAGGGGATTCCAGGCCCCCCCGAAAGTCCGGGCCGCCTCGCGCGCTGGAAATCCCGCGCGCGCCCCGAACCGCGGCTCGGCTGCCGGGAAATCAGGAGAAAAAAACTTCTGCTTTTTTTTTCTTTTCTGGCATTCGCGGTCACCTACCCGGCCCCCGCGCGCCCTCCTCCCGGTTCTCGCCCCCACGTGGGGCGCCCCCGCACGGCGCTCCTCCCCCTCCCCTCCGTCGGCCAACCGCAGAGCTGGCTGCACTCGCCCTCGTCTTTCCACCAATAGGAGGGGCGAATGACTCCACTGAGGCGGCACCCCAGTGTTCAAGTCTATAAAAGTCGGTGCCGGAGGCTCCCGGCTCAGATCGCCGAAGCGTCGGACTGCCGTTGGTTTCTGCAACTTCCTGGATTATCCTCGCCAAGGACTTTGCAATATTTTTTTCCGCCTTTTCTGGAAGGATTTCGCTGCTTCCCGAAGGTCTTGGACGAGCGCTCTAGGTCTGTGGGAAGCTTTTGGGCTCTCTGGCTCGGATTTTGCAATTTCTCCCTGGGGACTGCCGTGGAGCCGCGTCCACTGTGGATTATAATTGCAACATGACGCTGGAAGAGCTCGTGGCGTGCGACAACGCGGCGCAGAAGTAAGTAGCCGGGGCTGCCGCCGCCTGAGGTCGGCCAGGACCGGATGGGTCGGGTTGGCCCGGGCCGGGAGCGGAACGTAGCACCCGGTGGTCCGCCCGTCACTGATTCCTCTCTCCTGGTCTCAGGATGCAGACTGTGACCGCCGCGGTGGAGGAGCTTTTGGTGGCCGCTCAGCGCCAGGATCGCCTCACAGTGGGGGTGTACGAGTCGGCCAAGTTGATGAATGTGTGAGTCAGACCCCCTCCCCGGGCTGGTTGCGGGTGGGACGGGACCTCCCCTCTGCTCTGGACGCTTTCCACACGCTTGTCTTGCATGGAGCTGGGACTTCCCCAAGTGTCCCCCGCTGTGGATGCAGAGCTTCTCTGCCGTTTTGTGGATGGGGGGCTGCCGTATCCTCATGTATCGTCTGCAAACGCCTCTCCCGCTGTGGGCCTGTCTCCCCCCACCCCATACTTTGAACCGGGTGCTCTCCCCTCCCCCCACCGTCACCAGCTTGCAGAGGCAATCCCCTGCACCCTTGCAGTTTCTCTTTTGCTCTTGCACGCTCCTTTTTTGCAAACTCCCCCTGCACGGTGGCCTCTCCCCTGTCCCCAGCTGACCCATCCCTTCCCTTTGGCCCCCTCAGGGACCCAGACAGCGTGGTCCTCTGCCTCTTGGCCATTGACGAGGAGGAGGAGGATGACATCGCCCTGCAAATCCACTTCACGCTCATCCAGTCCTTCTGCTGTGACAACGACATCAACATCGTGCGGGTGTCGGGCATGCAGCGCCTGGCGCAGCTCCTGGGAGAGCCGGCCGAGACCCAGGGCACCACCGAGGCCCGAGACCTGCATTGTCTCCTGGTCACGGTGAGTCGGGCCTCTGCCCTGCCCCGCCACGCCCGGGCACCTGGGCCGGTGTTTGTCAACAAAGTGGGGCTGACTGGTCCTGCACAGCTCAGCGCTCAACCACGCTTGGCATGTCCCGTGGGCAGCCGGGCTGGGGCCTCCTCACCCAGGGAGCTATTTTGAGCCTGCCTGTTTTCCCCACACAGGGGCCCCGGGAGAGGGAGGCTCGCACTAAACCCCTTCTTTTCCCTCCTACAGAACCCTCACACAGACGCCTGGAAGAGCCACGGCTTGGTGGAGGTAGCCAGCTACTGCGAAGAAAGCCGGGGGAACAACCAGTGGGTCCCCTACATCTCTCTTCAGGAACGCTGAGGCCCTTCCCAGCAGCAGAATCTGTTGAGTTGCTGCCAAAAACAAAAAATAAAATAAATATTTGAACCCCCCTCCCCCCCAGCACAACCCCCCCAAAACCACCCAACCCACCAGACCATGGGGGCAGAGTCGTTGGAGACTGAAGAGGAGGAGGAGGAGAAGGGGAGTGAGCGGCCGCCCCCAGGGCGGAGATCCGGGAGCTGGAGGCCGCCGATCCGATGGAGGAGAAGGGGGGACCCAGGCCAGCAGGAGACAGGACCCCGAAGCTCAGGCCTTGGGATGGAGCAGAAGCCGGAGTGGTGGGGCACGCTGCCGCCTTCCCCATCACGGAGGGTCCAGACTCTCCACTCGGGGGTGGAGTGAGACTGACTGCAACCCCCACCCCCCTTGGGACTGGAGCTGGCGTCTGCAGACGAGAGACTTGATTGAACTTGGTTGGTCCTTGTCTGCACCCTCGACAAGACCACACTTTGGGACTTGGGAGCTAGGGCTGAAGTTGCTCTGTACCCATGAACTCCCAGTTTGCGAATTATAAAGACAATCTATTTTGTTACTTGCACTTGTTACTCGAACCACTGAGAGCGAGATGGGAAGCACAGATATCTATATTTTTATTTCTACTATGATGGCCTTGTAATAAATTTCTAAAGCCTCTGGTTGCTTGTATGTTTTCGGCTTCTGAGAACAACTAGGACTCCTGCCCCCTCCGCAGGGACACGCTTCACCCCCCCGCCCCCAACGCCCGCCACCTCACCAGGAAGTGTTACTTAAGCCCCTGTTAGCAGTTCCAGGCTCCCATGCAAAAACAGTACCTCTTCTCTCTGCAGCAGGCGCCGCCACCGACTCCAACAAATCCATGCCTCTTTTTTTTTTTCTTTCTTCTCCTCCTACCCTGTAGCAATTAAGAGACCGGTTTATTACGAAACCTGGCCGCCGTGCCACCGCTGTTACTGGCTGTGCAGGAGCCAACCCCAAGCTCTGGGCACATACGGAGGCATTTCGGCGGGAGGGGGTGCTGGCTGCAGCCCCTGACCGCCTAGGCGGCCGCCGCAGCCCAAGGTCCGGAGCGGTCAAGGGGGCACCTGGGACCACACAGCGAGGTGAGCTCAGGGCTTGCAAGGAAGAGCTCGTTTGGAGGATTCCCCAGGGAGTGCCCCCCGCCCACCACAGCCTTCTCCATCCCAGGATAGGCCTCTCTTTTGCACTAAAGAAAAAAACTTTTTTTTTTTTATTTCCGCAAACTAAAATCAACAAGCAGAAAAATACCCCAGGAAGTCGGCCTCCGGGCCAGCTGGGCTTGGCACAGTGCTGCGTTTTGCCTCTAAACCGAAACTGCGAGCCCTGGCCAGCCACCTCCTACTTCTCCCAAAGTTGCAGGCGCGGTGGTGACTCCCCCTGCCCCGGGCTGGGAGCGCGGCCCAGCCCTAACGTGCCCGGCCTCAGTCTTCCCGCCCCGGGTCTGCAGGGTGGGCCTCCCTGGCCAGGCGCCGGGATGACCTTGGGCGCTCTGCCCTGCAGCCCCAAGCCTGGGAACTAGGGGGGAGTGGGGAGGGGGTGGGGTGGTCCTGCCCGCAGGCCGCGACCTTTCCACGGAGCCTCACGTGGGCGCATGAGGAAAACCCCAGCGGCTCCCTAGGAGTCACGGGGATCGGGGGAGCCCCGACGGGGGACGGAGAGAGAGGGAGGGGGAAGTCCCAGAGGGAGAAGGGGGGAGGGGAGAGGATCCCGCCTGGGGCTAGGAGGAGGGGAGAACTGAAGTGGGGAGAGGGGAGCCCAAGAAGGGGAAGGGGAATCCCCCACAGCCCTGAACCAACAGGGAAACCCCGGGAGGGGAGTAGACAGGTAGAAAGAGTCCCGAAGGTGTTGGGGGAGGGGAGAATGGAGGCGAAGAGGCGGGAGGCCCGAGGGGGTAGGGGGTGATGGAGTGGGGATCCCTGAGATGGAGCCCAAGAGGGGAGAGCACCTGGGAAGAGTGACAGAGGGCGAGGGGCTCTTGAGGGATTGGGATGCGGGAGAACATGGGGGGGCCAAAACCCAAGGGGGCTCCAGGTGGGGAAGGACCAGGTGGGGCAAGGGTCTGCCTAGCGGCGGCCTGGAAAAGCTCTGGCTTTTCTTTTTCTTTCTTTTGAGACAGTCTCACTCCATCGCCCAGGCTGGAGTGCAGTGGCGCGATCTCGCCTCATTGCAGCCTCCACCTCCTGGGTTCAAGCGATTCTCCTGAGTAGCTGGGACTACAAGCACCCGTCACCACGCCCAACTAATGTTTGTATTTTTAGTAGAGATGGGGTTTCACCATGTTGGCCAGGCTGGTCTCAAACTCCTGACCTCACGCCCGACTTGGCCTGCAAAATGCTGAGATTACAGGTCTGAGCCACCGCTCCAGTCTCTGGCTCTTCCATTGGTCAAGCTCCTAGGGTAGGGAGGCGAGGCCAGCTGGGAGGGCTATGCCCCCAGGGATGGGATGGTCTGTCTCCTTCCGGATTGTTCCATTCTTGCTCTCTGGAACAGTGCAGCAGGATCTCAGGCTCCTGAACCCCAAGCGGAGACAGGGCATGGAGGGGCCCCAGTGGTGGGACCCTCAGCCAGGACCCTCACCTGTCTGTGCCTCAGTTTCTCCCTCTGAAAAATGGGGATAATGCTACCTAGCTCATAGATTGTTGAGGAGAGTAAATGATATATAGATTCCTGGGCCGGCCCTGTGGCTCACTCTCTGTAATCCCAAGACTTTGGGAGGCTTGGGGGAGGTGGGAGGAATCCCTGAACCCAGGAGTTCGAGACCAGCATGGGCAAACACAGGGAGATCCAGATCTCTACAAAAAAATTTAAAAATTAGCTGGGCATGGTGGTGTAGGCCTGTGCTACTTGGGAGCCTGAGGCGGGAGGAGCACTTGAGCCCTGGAGATTGAGGCTGCAGTGAGCTGTGATCACACCACCACACTCCCGCCTGGGTGAAAGGGTGAGACTCTGTCTCAAAACAAACAAACAAACAGACCCTGAAATATAGATTCTTTGACCAGCTTCCTTCAATGTACTTCCAGAATCATGGGTTTTTTTTCCAATTTTTAAAAGATTATTCATTTAAAAATTTTAGATTTAGCTGGGCGCAGTGGCTCACACCTGTTATGGTTTGAGTTCTGTCCCCCACAAAAGATGTGGAAGGCTGGGCGCAGGGGCTCACGCCTGTAATCCCAGGACTTTGGGAGGCCAAGGTGGGTGGATCATTTGAGGTCAAGAGTTCGAGACCAGCCTGGCCAAGAGGGTGAAACCCTGTCTCTACTAAAAATACGAAAGTTAGCTGGGTGTGGTGGCAGGCGCCTGTAGTCCCAGCTACTCAGGAGGCTGAGGCAGGAGAATTGCTTGAACCCAGGAGGCGGAGGTTGCAGTGAGCAGAGATCCTGCCACTGCACTCCGTCTCAAAAAAAAAAAAGAAAAAGAAAAAAATTAAAAAAGAAAAACAACGAAAAAGAAGCAGGGTCATGCTCTGTTGCTCAGGCTGGAGTGCAGTGGCTTGACCGTGGCTTACTGCAGCCTCGACCTCCTGGGCTCAAGCAATCCTCCAGCCTCAGCCTCCTGAGTAGCTGGGACTAAAGGTGCACACCACCATGCCTAGCTATTTGTTACTTTTTTTGTAGAAATGGGGTCTCATTGGCCAGGTGCGGTGGCTCACGCCTGTAATCCCAGCACTTTGGGAGGCCGAGACAGGCTGATCACCAGGTCAGGAGATCGAGACCATCCTGGCTAATACGGTGAAACCCCATCTCCACTAAAAATACAAAAAAATTAGCTGGGCGTGGTGGCGGGCGCCTGTGGTCCCAGCTACTCAGGAGGCTGAGGCAGGAGAATGGCGTGAACCCGGGAGGTGGAGCTTGCAGTGAGCCGAGATTGCGCGACTGCACTCCAGCCTGGGCGACAGAGCAAGACTCTTGTCTCAAAAAAAAAAAAAAAAAAGAAAAAGAAAAAAAATGTGGTCTCACTATATTACCCAGGCTGGCCTCAAACTCCTGGCCTTAAGTGATCTTCCAGCCGCGGCCTCCCACGGTGTTGGGATTACAGGCGGGAGCCACCGCACCCGGCCCTCTCCTGTTGTTAGTACTATTGCAGGTGTTATTGTTGTTGTCATTTATGAAAGTATTCCACGGTCTCCCTGACCGAAGCCAGGGATGTACAGGAACTGGCTTCGAAGGCTGCTGTTTCATTGAATTAATAATAGCAGCTACGTTGACTCAATGTTCTCTGGGACTCAGCTGTAAACACCTATAAACTTATCACGGCCCCGTAAGGAAGATGCTGTTGTCCCATTTTCCCAAAGAAGAGACTGAGGCTCAGAGTGGAGGAGCCGCAGCCTGGCTAGGAGTCTTGAATTGTCGGTGTCTGGCTTGTCAGTCTCTGGGGAAAACTCTGGGTTGGGGGAACCCGGGGGATGCAACACCCCTGGCTCCCCAGACCCCCTCAAGTTCACGCTGGGTTAGGAAGGAGTAGTCACAGGGCACCAAGGCTCAGTCAGCTGGCACAGGCTGTTCTGGGCTCCCGCACTCAGGACTGGATGCCAGGATACACGTGTGTATTCCTTGGACGACAGTAAGTGGAAGAGTTGGCAGTGCCCACCGCAGGTTGCAGGCAGACACGCTTCCCAGGCCGGACTTGTGAAGCTGGGTGCGTGCTCACCCCAGGGTGCCCACGATGGCCTGTGTCTGAACCTACACTCACAGGCTGAAACGCATACACACGCTCACACCCCGCCACGCAGTTATATTCACAGATGAAGACATGTTCACACGCATGCACACACATACTACATGCCATGGACACAGAGTCGCCTGCAAGAGGACAGATGAGTCCACAGAAATGCCTGCCATGGCCAGGCATGGTGGCTCAGACCTGTAACCCCAGCATTTTGGGAGGCCAAGGAGGGTGGATCATCTGAGGTCAGGAGTCGAGACCAGCCTGGCCAACATGGTGAAACCCCGTCTCTACTAAAAATACAAAAAAAATTAGCCAGGCATGGTGGTGCATGTCTGTAATCCCAACTACTTGGGAGGCTGAGACAGAAGAATCGCTTGAACCCAGGAGGTGGAGGTTGCAGTGAGCTGAGATTGTGCCACTGCACTCCAGCCTGGATGAGAGAGAGAGACTCCATCTCTCAGACGATCTACCTGCCTCAGCCTCCCAAAGTTCTGGGATTACAGGTGTGAGCCACTGCACTCAGCCTTATTTTTTAATTTTTTTCCTTTGAGACGGGGACTCACTCAGCTGCCCAGGCTGGAATGCAGTGCTGCGATCTCGGCTCACTGCAACCTCTGCCTCCCCAGCTCAAGCGATCCTCCCACCTCAGCCTCCTGAGTAGCTGGGATGACAGACGTGTGCCGTCACGCCCAGCCATTGTTGTTTCTTGAGACAGTGTCTCCCTCTGTCATCCAGGCTGAAGTGCAGTGATGTGGTCATAGCTCGCTGCAGCCTCAACCTGCTGGGCTCCAGTGATCCTCCTGCCTTGGCCTCCCAAAATGGTGGGAGCCACCACGCCCAGCCACTATCTGCTTTCTATAGAAAGAGAATGTGGAGTTCAGATAGGTGCAGTGACTTGCCCCAAGTCGCAAGGTACAATGGCAGAGCCAGGAACCAAACCAAGGCCAGTGTGGCTCAAAGTACTGTTTTTCCATACACATGCATGCACCCAAACACACACACACATACAGACATACACACATGTACACACATACACACACAGTATATATACTGTATATAGGTACACATATATAGTACATATACACACAATATATATACATATAATGATATATATTATTGAGATATAGTTCATATACTGTAAAATTCACCCCTTTAAAGTGTTTAACTAAGTGGTTTTTAGTATATTCACAAAGTCGTGCAACCATCACCACTACTGAATTCCAGAATATTTTCATCACCCCCAAAAGAAGCCCTGTCACCATTAGCAGTCACTCCTCACGCCCCCTTCCCCAACCCCTGACAACCACTACTCCACGTTTTTCCCATGAATTCACCTGTTCTGGACGTTTCATGTAAATGAAATCGTAAAATGTGCAGCCTTTTGTGTCTGGCTTCTTTTGCTTGCATACTATTTTGAGGGCTCATCCATGATGTTGTATGTATCGGTATCAAAGTTTGAACATACTGGATGCAGTGGCTCAGGCCTGTAATCCCAGTACTTTGGGAAACTGAGGCAGGAGGATTGCTTGAGCCCAGGAGTTCGAGACCAGCCTGGGCAACATGGGAAGACCTCGTTTCTAAAAAAAAAAAAAAAAACAGAAAAAAAAAAATTAAGCCAGGTATGGTGGTGCATGCCTGTAATCTTAGCTACTGGGGAGGCTAAGGTGGGAGGATTGCTTAAGCCTGGGAGACTGGAGCTACAGTGAGCTGTGATCGCACCACTGCACTCCAGCCTGGGCAACAGAGTGAGACCCTGTCTCAAAACACAAAAGATTTGAACTTGTGTGGCCTGCCCTGTGCCTCTGCTCCCCAGAGCATGTGCCTGGGAATCCCAGCAGTATACTAGCACCCTCACGTATGGATGGCCATCCCTAGGAAGGCACTCAGAGTCACACACACAATTCATATTTAGTGACCAGCCACTACGTGTCGGCCTTGCACACGCAAATCCTCAACCCACATGTTGTTTATACACCTGGCTCTCTAACGTCCAGCCAGGGCCTGTGCTGACGCCTCTGGCCAGAACACTCTTCCCTACCTTTCTCCTAGTTAACACCTACTCACCTTTTGCTCACATCTCAGATGCCACCTCCTCCAGGAAGCCCTCCAAACAAGACCTGGAATAACCTCTGCACTATCTCTGCCCACCCGCCCTTCTTGGTACTTGCACCATTTATTTGTTTGTTCGTTTGGTTTGTTTGGTTTTTGAGACAGAGTCTTGCTCTGTCACCCAGGACAGAGTGCAATGGTGTGATCTTGGCTCACTGCAGCCTCCATCTCCTAGGTTCAAGCGATTCTCCCACCTCAGCCTCCCGAGTAGCTGGGATTACGGCACCCGGCTAATTTTTGTAGTTTTGTAGAGAGAGGGTTTCACCATGTTGGCCAGGCTGGTCTTGAACTCCTGACCTCAGGTAATCCAACCACCTCGGCCTCCCAGAGTGCTGGGATTACAGGCGTGAGCCACCGTGCCCAGCCCCTGCACCCATTTTTATGACATATTTATAATCCTGTTATTTGCTTCTTGTCTATCTTCTGCATGAGGCTGCAGACTCCCAGACGGATGGGAGAAGGTCTGTTTTTCTCACCCCTAGATCCCTAGTGGCTAGCCCAGAACCTGGGATACAGGTGGCACTTCATAAATGCTTATGGCATAAAGACTCAGTCAAGTCTGTATGACGAGAGCTTGAACTACTGATGACCTTCTGTGTCCATGCTCCAGCACAGACTGTTTCGTCCCTAAGGGACACACGTTGGTCTGCCAAGTGCTGGGTCCCGGCCAGGTACAGTGACACCACTCGGCTCAGGAAGGCTGGAACCTGGCTCTGTGGAGGAGGCCAGCTGTGTGGCCTCGGGCAAGTTGCTTCACCTCTTTGCGTTCAGTTTTCTTGCTGGTGCAATGGGGATGCCAATGGTGGTGCCCATCTCTCTAGGGGCTGTTGTGAACATTAAATTAATTATATTATGCAAAGCATTTAGAATGGGGAGAAGCTTGCAGAAAAGTTAGCTATTATTAGTGAGCTACTACACCATACAATGCTGTCTGCCTGTACACGAGTATCTGCATAGCTGCCTGTTAATGTGACTTGGAGTTTGTCTCTGAATCTCTGCACACTGCGGTGTGTTGGGCCATGAGGACTTGTGCTGCTACGTGGGAACACAGCAATATACATACACGTGTGGCTGCTGCTACAATTCTTGGCATCCTTGGAGTAAGCCCTGGACACCCAGAACTCCTGACTGACTGGGGACTCATGACTGTACCTTCCTCATCACCCCAGCTCAGAGGTCCATAGCTGCTGTTGCTGCTCACCTCTCCCCTAGAGTGGCCCCAGGGCACGACCTCTGTGGCTGCTGATTTGAGGGTCTATTTATTATTTTTTGAGACAGTCTCACTGTGTTGCCCAGGCTGTAGTGCAGTGGCATGATCATAGCTCACTGCAGCCTTGAACTTCCAGGCTCAAGCAATCCTCCCGCCTCAACCTCCCAAGCAGCTGGGATTACACGCCTGGCTAATTTTTGTATTTTTAGTAAAGACAGGGTTTCGTCATGGTGGCCAAGCTGGTCTCAAACTCCTGACCTCAAGTGATCCACCTGCCTCAGCCTCCCAAAGTGCTGGGATTACAGACGTGAGTCACCGAGCCCTGCCATTTTTAAATTTTTTTTCTAAGAGATGGGGTCTTCCCCTGTCACCCAGGCTGGAGTGCAGTGGTGCCATCACAGTTTACTGCAGCCTCGACCTCTCAGACTCAAGCAATCCTCCCACCTCAGTCTCCCCAGCCTCCCAAGTAGTGGGAACTATAGGCATGTACCATCATGACTGGCTAATTTTTAATTTTTTGGTAGAGACAGGGTTTCACTGTGTTGCCTAGGCTGGTCTTGAACTCCTGGCCTCAGGTGATGCCCCCATCTCAGCCTCCCAAAGGGCTGGGGTTACAGGCCTGAGCCACCACACCCTGCCTGATTCATTCAGTATTTATTGAGCCCCTACTGTGTGCGAGGGCCTGTGTTAGCCTTAGAAAAACAAGAGAGAAAGAGATAAAGAGAGGCATCTGTGTGTATGGGTGTGTGGGTGTCTGTTGCATGTGAGTATGAATTCTCATTCAAGTGTCTGCATGCGTGGCTGGAAAGACACGGGTGGGTGTTTTTGTGTGAGGATGTTATGGTTTGAATTGTGTCCTCCACAAAAAATGTGTAAGGCTGGGCATGGTAACTCACGCTTGTAATCTCAACACTTTGGGAGGCCAAGGCAGGAGAATCTCTTGAGGCCAGGAGTTCGAGACCAGTCTGGGCAACAGAGAGAGACCTTGATTCTACAAAAAATAAAAAAAGACATGGCCGGGTGTGGTGGTTCACGCCTGTAATCCCAGCACTTTGGGAGGCCGAGGTGGGCGGATCACAAAGTCAGGAGATTGAGACCATCCTGTCCAACATAGTGAAACCCCGTCTCTACTAACAATACAAAATTTAGCTGAGTGTGGTGGAGTGCACCTGTGGTCCCGGTTACTGGAGAGGTGGAGGCAAGAGAATTGCTTGAACCCAGTAGGCAGAGGCAGCAGTGAGCCGAGACGGCGCCACTGCACTCCAGCCTGTCGACAGAGCAACACTCCATCTTAAAAAAAAAAAAAAAAAGATATTAGCCTGGCATGGTGGCATGTCTCAAAAAACACTGAATGAATCAAAGCACACACCCAGGGCCACCTGGTCTCAGACACACAGATGTGTGCATTTGCATATAAACCCCCCTATTCATGGGTGAACAGGCATCTGCAATGAAGCAATCCAGAGCAGAGACAGGAAAGAGACGATGGTGCCTCCCTGAAGAGGTGCCTGCTGTGGGCATCTGGGGCTGAGCCCCATAGGGAACTGCGAGAGGTGTGGTCACAATGGGGCAAGACAGCGAGTGGGGGCATCTACTTATTTTATTTATTTTATTTTATTTTATTTTATTATTTTATTTTTGAGACGGAGTCTCACTCTTTCGCCCAGGCTGGAGGGCAGTGGCGCGATCTCGGCTCACTGCAAGCTCCGCCTCCCGGGTTCATGCCATTCTCCTGCCTCAGCCTCCTGAGTAGCTGGGACTACAGGCGCCCGCCACCACGCCCAGCTAATTTTTTTTAATATTTTTTAGTAGAGACGGGGTTTCACCGTGTTAGCCAGGATGGTCTCGATCTCCTGACCTCGTGATTCGCCTGCCTCAGCCTCCCAAAGTGCTGGGATTACAGGCGTGAGCCACCATGCCCAGCTATTTTATTTTATTTTGAGGCAGAGTTTCGCTCTTGTTGTCCAGGCTGGAGTGCAGTGGCACGATCTCAGCTCACTCAGGTTCAACCAATTCTCCTGCCTCAGCCTCCCAAATAGCTGGGATTACAGGTGTGCGCCACCTTGCGCAGCTAATTTTTTGTATTTTTAGTAGAGATGGGGTTTCACCATGTTGGTCAGGCTGGTCTCGAACTCCTGACCCCGTGATCTGCCCGCCTCGGCCTCCCAAAGTGCTAGGATTACAGGCATGAGCCACCGCGCCCGGCTGGCATCTACCTATTAACCAACTGCATCCCCTCTGTTTGAGGGGTGTTCTGGGGCGTTGACTCCCTGGTACTTCCTGCCTACCCAGAGGGGGTTCTCGGTGAGTGTCTGTACGCAGGTGGGCGCCTGCACACAGTAGGTGCTGCATGTCTCTTGGTGTCTGCACACAGTAGGCATGGCACGCAGGTGGGGCTCTGCACACAGTAGGCCTTGCATGCAATAAAGACGCTGCACACAGCAGGTGTTTGCCTGAAGGAGAGGGGCTGCACGCAGTAGGTTTGCACACCGTTAGAGAAAGACCCCAGGCAAAGGGACACGGGAAGCTGCTGGACTGTAGGAAATTGTCGGAAGCCAGCTCCCGGGTGGCCACGGGGACATAGCAGCGTCTGCCATGCCCTTTGTGCACTTTAAACAGTGGTTCTCAGACTTCACGGTGCATTGGCAATCCCCTGGGTACCCTTTTTTTTTTTTTTTAAGTAGAGACAGGATCTCCCTATGTTGCCCAAGCTGGTCTGGAACTCCTGGGCTCAAAGGATCCTCCTGCCTCCCAAAATGCTAGGATTACAGGTGTGAGCCACCATGCCCGGCCCCTGGGTACACTTTCAATGTGGTGGGTTGGATGTCGTGGCAGGGGACCCTACACCGAGTGTCCCCTTTTCTAGGACACAGCAGAAGGAATGCAGAGGCTTCCTGAACCATCACTCTTCCTCACTTTCTCCGGGGACCCCTTCTCTCTGCAGACCATTGCCAAGAGTCTGGCCCTCAGAGCCCCAGAACTCCCTGCAGCTTCCCAGCTCTAGGCCTTGGCCCCTGTGACCTCCATCTCGTGGTCGGGGCAGTGCCCAGCCAGGGCTCCGGGGAGGCGAGGGAGGAACCAGTGTGGGTCTCCTTGGAGTAAGCAGAGAGTCACGGAGTCCTGCAGAGAGAGGCTCAGAGCCCTGCACGTCACTTTCTCCAGCCCCCACCCCAGAGCCTGAAGCATGCTCCCCGGACATGTAGGTCACGCGACCCACAGCTTTACAGATCCCCAGGGACCCAGGATGGCCCCCAGAGACCCAGAACGCCCCATAGCCACACAGTGCGAAGGCCAAGGACCTCCTCCCCAGGACGCTGGGCCAGGGAGACCGCAGGCACACAGGACAGCCACACCAGAGCTGCATCTGGAGAAGGGGTGGGGGGTTTCCTCTCGCCGCTCCTCCCTATTCTTTCCCTACATTGTTCCGTTCCGTGCTCCCAGTTCCCACCCCACCTCCTCCACCCGGGGACGCGGGCGGTTCCCAGGCCCCGCAGCCGCAGCCGGGGTGGATTGGGGGTGGGGGTGGGGTAGATTGAGGGGCCTCGTGAAGAGCGCTGCGGGCCAAGACCCTCTTGCGCGTGTGACGAGAGCGCACGAGTGTGGGAGCTTCGGCCTGAGCTCACATGCGTGCGCGTGGGGAAGTGTTTGGGCCGCCGTGTACACAGCAGGCACGCCATAAACGCCTCTTGGATGGCTCCATGCGAGGGAAAGGAGGGAGGGCAGAGTTCAGGCCCTACAGGGAGGCAGGCAGGGAAGGGGAGGGGCGGAGACCTGGCTTTAGGTTTGAATCTCCACGGCTTACTAGCTCCAACAGCTCAGCAAAAGCGTGACTCAGTTTCCCCCGTCCATAAAAGGGAAAACCGAATCGCCCTCCCACGTGTCGAGGTGAAACTAGACAGTGCACTAAGGCACTTAGCAAAACGCGCTGCCTTGAGAACCCTTATTACGTCTTCCTTCCACCCCACCCTCTCGCCAGACACTCTGGGGGTGGAGAGGGGCGCTGACCCAAGCCCCAGACGCCCCTCCCGTCCGCCCTCCCTAGCAGGCAGGAGTCCCGGCTTTCCCATTCCTTAAATTGGATAATTGGAGACAGAGGCGGGTGCTCGAGACGGAGAAATCCCCAGGTGGGCGAAAGGCAAGGGGCCTGTCCTCCTAGTTTCCCTGCACTGGGGGCCCCCACCCTCGCCAGCGCTCCCTGCGGTGCGCCCTGGGCGCGCAGTCTGTCCGCTCGGGAGCCCCCAGCGCCGGCCGTCGACCCCCTCCAGAGCCCGGCGGTGCCAGCCTCCCTCTGTTGCCCGCCAGGCGCGGTGTCTGCGGCCGCCCCGGCAGGAGGGGTGGGGGGGGGTCCGCGCCGGCGGCAGCTCCGGCGGCGTCTCCCTCCTCCAAGCCCCTGGCGGCGGGCGGCCGGGCCGAGGGCGGGGCGTCTGCACAGACCCTCCTTTTGTGAGCGGCGCCTTCCCCGGGCGGCCTGGCGCGCAGGGCTCGGGCACTGCGCCAGGGCCCGGAATAGCCTCCCTGCCCTCCCGCCCGCCCGCCCCACGCCCCGGTGGAGCCGCCTGACCTGCCCGGCCGGGCGCAGAGGAGCCTGGGGCCGCGGTGGCGCAGGAACCGGGTGCGTCCTCAGCGGCACCGGGCTGCAGCCGCTACTCTCCGCTGGGCAGGCACTGGCCGCGTGCAGGTGGGCCTACTGTGTGCAGCCGGTCTCTTGTGTGCAAACGCCCGCTGTGTGCAGATCTCCGTCTTCGTGCAAGGCCTACTGTGCGCCGCACCCCTCTTCCATGCAAAGCCTACTGTGTGCGGCCCCTCTCCTGCATGCAAACGCCTGCTGTGTGTGACCCTTTCCTTGCGTGCAAGGCCTACTGTGTGCAGAGCCCTACCTTCCTGCAGTGCCTACAGGGTGCAGCCCCTCTCCTGCGTGCAGATGTCCACTGTGTGCAGATCCCTGTCCTAGTGCTGGGCTTACTGTATGCAGCACTTCTTTTCCATGCAAAGCCCACTGTGTGCAGAGCCCCACCTGGCCGCAATGCCTACTGTGTGCAGACACCCAGATACATACAAAACCGACTGTGTGCAGGCATCCACCTACATGCAAACACCCGCACCTGCACTCGTGCAAACACCCACTGTGCACAGCCACACACTGACAAACATTCATGTGAGGAGCTCCCAAGCTCCCACACTCCCAAACAGCCTTGTCTTTTTGTCTTTTTTTTTTTTTTTTTTTTAAGATGGAATCTTGCTCTGTCGCCCAGGCTGGGGTGCAGTGGCGCGATCTCAACTCACTGCATCCTCCCCCTCCCAGGCTCAAGCGATTCTCCTGTCTCAGCCTCCTGAGTAGCTGGGACTACAGGCGCGCGCCGCCACGCCCAGCTTGTATTGTATTTTTAGTTTTGTATTTTTAGTAGAGATGGGGTTTCACCATGTTGGCCAGGCTGGTCTCGAACTCCTGACCTCAGGTGATCCACTTGCCTCGGCCTCCCAAAGTGCTGGGATTACAGGCGTGAGCTGCCGTGCCCAGCCTTTTTTTTTTTTTTTTTTTTTGAGATGAAGTCTCGCTCTTGTCCCCCAGGCTGGAGTGCAATGGTGCAATATCGGCTCACTGTAACCTCCACCTCCCGGGTTCAAGAAATTCTCCTGCCTCAGCCTCCCGAGTAGCTGGGATTACAGGCGCCTGCCAGCACACCCGGCTAAGTTTTGTATTTTTAATAGAGACGGCGTTTCACCATGTTGGCCAGGCTGGTCTCGAACTCGTGACCTCAGGTGATCTGCCTGTCTCAGCCTCCCAAAGTGCTGGGATTACAGGCATGTGAGCCATGGTGCCCGGCACAAACAGCCTTGTCCATGCAAGCACAAGCACCCACATGTGTCTAAGACCCTGGTGTGCACACCTGCACTCTGACCTGCACTGCGTGTACCCACTAGGGAAATGCAAATATTTCTAAGCTCCAATGCTCACTCCACAGAGCCCCGAGGGCTGCGAATACCCGAGGTATACAGAGATCCATGAGGTGCCAGCACTCAAGCTATGGAAGCCTGCACGTGCTGATTTGGGGTGGGAGCAGAGTGCAGGGAACTCATCTGTGTGCAGCCCCTTTCTCTGGGCCCTTTGTGTGCACCTCAGTTTACCCCACCTGGGTAAGAGACTCTGCCCTGCTGGAGTCTCTTCCGGTTCTGACTTTGAAAGGCTCCAAGGCGTGGGGGGAAAGGGGGCTGCATTCCCTCTCTGCTGTGTGCCTCTGAGTGGTGGATTCAGGCTAGCAGGGCTGGGGGCTGGGCCACCAGGCTCTTCCTGGAAGCCCGGGAGGCAGGTGCAAGGGCAGGCAGTCTCCATGGGCAGGGCGCCAGACCTTGGCTTCCCTGAAACTGGGCACAGCAGCTGGGAGAGGTTTCCGGGCCCGCCTGGCCCCACCTGGCCCCCGGCACTTTCGGAAGATGGGCGGGGCAGGCAGGCAATGCCAAGGACGGGCGAGGCCTAGCCTGCACAAGAGTCGCCGGTGAACCTGTGCGCACACACGCGTGTGCATGTATGTGTGTGCACACGTGCATGGGCCATGCTGATGTGAGTTCTGTACCCCACTTACAAACGGGTGTGCTAGTGAACACGTGCAGGGTCACCTTGGCACATGAACCGTGCAGCACAGGCAATGGCCCGGGGGTAATTCACCCACAGCGGTGACAGGGAAGAGATGCTTGTCTGCGTTGCTCACTGTGTGCCCCACAGCTGGTTGGCACTTGGTAAACATTTGCTGAGTGGACAAATGAGGGAATACATGAACACATCATTTTGCAAATATGTACTGAATGTCTCTACTCTGCATACCAGGCATTTGCACATCTTCAAACAACAAAAAGATCCTGGGAACCGACATTCTAGACATCCACAGGGGTGGGAATAAGCCCACACCTGCGAGTACACACTCGTGTCCAGGAAACACCTGAGTCCACTTTGATTTGTTCACCTCCAGAAGCCAGAGCCCGGTGCACACACACAGACCCTCACGCAGAGACACGCATTTTATTTCTTATTTTTTGTATTTATTAATTTTTTTTTTGAGACGGAGTTTTGCTCCGTCGCGCCGGCTGGAGTGCAGTGGCGCGATCTCAGCTCACTGCAAGCTCCGCCTCCCGGGTTCACACCATTCTCCTGCCTCAGCCTCCTGAGTAGCTGGGACTACAGGCACCCGCCACCACGCCCGGCTAATTTTTTGTATTTTTTTTAGTAGAGACGGGGTTTCACCATGTTAGCCAGGATGGTCTCAATCTCCTGAACTCGTGATCCACCCGCCTCGGCCTCCCAAAGTGCTGGGATTACAGGCGTGAGCCACCGCGCCCGGCCGCATTTTATTTTTTCTTTTCTTTCTTTTTTTTTTGAGATGGAGTCTCGCTGTGTCGCCCAGGCCGGAGTGCAGCGGTGCGATCTCGGCTCACTGCAACCTCCGCCTCTGGCTTCAAGTGATTCTCCCACCTCAGCCTCCCGAGTAGCTGGGATTACAGGTGCATGCCACCACATCTGGATAATTTTTGTATTTTTAGTAGAGACAGGGTTTCAGCTTGTGGGTCAGGCTGGTCTTGAACTCCTGACCTCAAGTGATCTGCCCACCTTGGCCTCCTAAAGGGCTGGGATAACAGGCGTCAGCCACCGTGCCCGGCCAGGATTTCCCCTCTTCCCCTGCAAGCCCACCTGTGCTACCCACCCCAGCCATCCCCTTCTGAGGTGTCCGTCCTTCCATGCCTCAAGGGGTTCATGGGAGTGTGGGGAGTCCTACACCCCACTTGTGATGTTCCATCATTTGAGTTCTCCTATGGCTTAGACCGTTGCCTGCAGGAAGCTCCAGAAACAGCCAGGGTTGGTGGGATTAGAACTGCACAGGTGGGGAGGTGATGCCCATATACCCTAAGAAACTATCCTTCCATTTCACAGCCAGAGAAACCGAGGCCCAGAGATGGGAGGGTCTCCTTGTTGAGCTAAGAAGAGAAAGAGATGATAAGAAACAGATGCCCTGGCCAGGCCCCCCAACCACCTCTTGCAGCCAGAAACAGTAGGTTCCCACCACCAACAAGGGTGGGGACAGGAAGGTGGGGGACCCGGCTGGGAGGAGGAGATGGGAGTGAGGTCCTGGAGGGAGGTGGAGCCTGTGTCCTGGAGACAGACACAGAGGGGGGCGGTCTGGAGACACCCACCTCCTCAGACAGGCACGGGCTCCGGCAGCTGGTGACAGAGACACAATCTGGATCACATAGGCACTGTCTGTCCCTCCTGCCGCAGATCTTCCTCCCCAGCCTCCGATGGGGATTCTAGGGGCTGCTGGGGCCCCTGCAATTGTTTTGGCATGAGTGTGCATACCTGTGTGTTTGTGTGTTCGGTGCACATGCATTATTTTTTTCTTTTCTTTTCTTTTCTTTTTTCTCTTCTCCTCTTTTTTTTTGAGACTGAGTCTTGTTCTGTCACCCAGGCTGGAGTGCAGTGGCACTATCTCAACTCATTGCAACCTCCGCCTCCCAGGTTGAAGCGATTCTCCCGCTTCAGCCTCCGGAATAGCTGGGACTACAGGTGCCCGCCACCATGGCCGGCTAATTTTTTGTATGTTTAGTAGAGACGAGGTTTCACCACGCTGGTCAGGCTGGTCTCAAACACCTGACCTCAAGTGATCCGCCCACCTGGGCCCCTCAAAGTGCTGGGATTACAGGCATGAGCCACCGCGCCCGGCCTCACTGAGTGTGTTCCTTTTGACTGCTGAACTTTCATTCTATGAACGGACCTCCGTTGACCTTTTCCCCTATGAATGGAGGGGTATTTGCGTTCTTCCCAGTTTTTGGTGATGAGGAATAAAGCCGCTATGTGCATTTACCTCCTGGTCTCTGTGTGGTCCTAAGTTGTTCATTTCTTTCAGATAGTACCAAGAGAAGTGAGGTTGCTGGGTCCCCATAACCTTATAGGGTAAATACTATTATTACATCCACTTTATTGATCGGGAGAATACACGCTGCCAGGCCTCCTGTCTCTCGCTTTCACACAAAGGCACATACGGCAGACACGGACCCCCATCACTCACCCATCACTCACCGCAGACCCTCCAGGACCCACGCAGAAACCCAGGGCTCCCTCACGGCGCACGCAGCACCCAGGCTGCCCGCTCTCCACCCAGGGCCGCGTCACGCCTGACACCCCCGGAACAGACGCCTATGAGGCCTGCAGCTCCAGACGGGCTGCAGACACACAGCGATTTGTTCATCTTTCCAGCCACCCCGTCTGGTCCTGACAGTAATTAGCTCCCAGACTGGTGGGGAGACGGTGAACAGGCTGAGAGTCATCGCCTACGGCTCCACGCCCACAGGCCACGGGCACCAGGAGAGAGGGTGAATGTGTGTGTGTGAGTGTGTGTGTGTGTGTGTGTGTGTGTGTGTGTGTCCAGAATCTGTACTCTCCAGCCAGGGCTCCCCATCCTCCTACAAAGGGCCAGCACCATGCACGGGTACCCACCGCGCCTTCCACGTGGGATCTTGCACACGTATACCCACTGTTCATTCCACGCGGGATCATGCACACGCATACCCACTGTTCATTCCACGCGGGATCGTGCACACGCATACCCACTGTTCATTCCACGCGGGATCGCGCACACGCATGCCTACCGTGCCTTCCACGCGGGATCGTGCACACGCATGTCCACGAACTCCTGCACACCTACGCCCACCAGGCTTGCCCATGCGATGCGTCCCTGCAGACCCAGTGTGGACGCCTGCTTGTCGGCGCCCTGCGCATCCCGCGTGAGTGGAGTGTGCACTCGTGGGGGGGCGGGCGAGTGCGGGGCAAGCGCACGCGCACCGGGCTCGCAGAGGGTGGAGAGAGGCCGTGCGCGTTCCCGGGGCTGGCGCGGAGGTGGGGTCAGCAGCGCGGGAGAACGCCCCGCCCCCCTACCGCCTGCCCGGAAGACCCACGGCGGCGGGCGCTGGCGTCACGGGTTTCCACTGGGGCCCCGGCGCGGGGGCCGGGATTCCCTGGCGCAGGAACGCCCGTGACGGCGGCGCCTGCCTGCGTCTGCCGCGCTGGGAGGTTTGGGCCTGGGGATGACATCAGCCCCTGCGTTTCTGGAGCTGGCCCGGGCGGGACCGGGACTTGGAGAAAGAACAGTGACACCCACTTTCGTTGACTGCCAACCCATGCAGAGCGCTTAGTGCGTGTCCGACCGTGAGCCGAGCGCTGTGATGCGGATGCTGTTAATGTCCCCACTGCACAGATGGGGAAACTGAGGCCGGCGCACCGCCCGCCCCGCCGGGCCCCCAGAGTGAGGGCCCGGGGCTGGGAGCAGCCTTTTCCCAGCGCCCTCTGCAGTGTAGACTCCTACCAGCTTGTCTCCCTCTCTCTCCTGCACAAGCCGGCTCAGAGAGGGTCTGCGGGTGTCCTGGCACCACCCAGCAAGTTGGGTGCTGCAGCCAGCTCTGTCCATACAGTTGGCCTCTGCCCAGCTGCGGTGGCCAGGGGCGGCGCCTGAGCCAGGGCGCCCGGGCGGCCCGGTGGGGTGTGCCCAGCCTCTGCCTTCCTGCTGACGCCGGGGCCAAAGGATCTAAATATAGCCTGGGAGGAGGCAAGGGCTATTTTTAGCGCGAGTGGCTCGGCCCCTCCCAGTTCCCGGGTCAGGAGCCCTTTGGTCCAGGATTTTGGGGAGGGGCAGGGGCGAGGGGGAGCCCCTCTTTCCAGGGACCCCACACCCGCCTGGGCCTGCCCCTCTGCCCACACCTGGGCCTGGAAGACTCTAGGGGAGGAAGGGCCGTAGAGGGAGGGCAGGGTGGGGGGAGTGCTGTCTGGGGGTGGAGGGGTTGTCGCAGGTCACCTTTCCTAAACCCCACCTCCTCTCTAGCTGCCGACCCGCCCTGGCCTTTTGTTGGGCTGAGAGATTGCTTTCTATTTTGGGAAGGTGTTGGAATAATTTCCCTGGCTATTTTTAGCCGGTTCGGGGATTCCTCCACCCAGGCTGGCCGCCCTGCCTCTCCTTCTCCTCCTAGCCCTCTTCTTCCTCCCCGCAGACCCAAGGCTGGCCTCCTTCATGGAGGGCAGTCAGGGACACGCAGTCCCTGGAGACCCCTATATTTCCTGGGTGGGGGAGGGAAGGGGGCTGGGACGGGCGTGCCCACGTTCCAGGTGAGCAGGACTTTCAGACCTCCAGGCATCCATGACGCCACCTATCTGAATTCTGTCTCCAAGGCAGGGTGGTGTGACCCAGCAGCCTCTGACCTTTCACCTCCTTTCAGGGTTGTCACGTGAGAGTGGCCTGCTGAGAACAGACCTTGACTCCCACATCCCTAGGCTAGGGGCTCCCATGTTCCCAAGAGGAAGATCAGTGTGATGAGGGTAAACTGAGGCACAGAGGGGACATTGGGATGGGACACATCTTGGGCTCATTCCCTGATGGTTTCATTTCCCTCCACATTCTACCTTTGTTTTTAATTTTTTTTTGATTGTTTTGAGACAAGACGGAGTCTCACTCTGTCACCCAGGCTGGAAGAGTATGCAGTGGCGTGATCTCGGCTCTCTGCAGCCTCCGTCCTCCGGGTTCAAGCAATTCTCCTGCTTCAGCCTCCTGAGTAGCTGGGATTACAGGTGCGTGCCACCATGCCCAGCTAAGTTTTGTATTTTTAGTAGAGACGGGGTTTCACCATGTTGGCCAGGCTGGTCTCGAACTCCTGACCGCAGGTGACCCACCTGCCTCTCCTCCCAGAGTAACAGGATTACATGCGTGAGCCACTGTGCCTGGCCTTTTTTTTTTTTTTTTTTTTTTTGAGACGGGGCCTCACTTTGTTGCTCGGCTGGAGTGCAGCAGCACCGTCATAGCTTATGGCAGTCTTGACCTCCTGGGCTCAAGCAATCTCCCCAACTCAGCCTCTTGAGTCGTGGGGCCTATATAGGCATGTACCACGATGACTGGCTAATTTTTGAAAATTTTTAGTAGAGATGGGGTCTCGCTGTGTTGCCCAGGCTGGTCTTGAACTCCTGGGCTCAAGTGATCCTTCCACCTTGGCCTCCCAAAGTGCTGGGATTCCAGGCATGAGACACCAGGACCAGCCCTCATGCTGTGTTTTAACAGCTAAGCAACTCTGGGGCAATTACTTCATCTCTCTGTGCCTCTTTCAGGAAAGGGGGTGACAGTCACATGGACTAATGGTAAATAGGTGAGTGAATATGTGAAAGGTCTTAGAACAAGCTCCTGGCAGGATGGAGCGGAGGGTCCTGGAAAGGATGTTGGGATGTGCCTGGCAGCAGCAGAGAGGAACATCACGGGTGCTGGCTGGCTCCACATTTTGAGAGGACCCACCCCCTTATCCCAGTCCGGGAGGCTGGTGAGAGTGACCCCCGTGTTTCAGATCAGGAAACTGAGACCCTGGGATAATTTCCCAGGCCCAGGGTCTCATGACAGGTGACACACAGGAGGCCAGCACAGTCCCCTGGCTCCCGGGCCGTATTCCACAGCTGCTCCGCATTCTTTCACCGGCGCCCTCACTCATGCAGCAAGCATTTGTGAGCACCGTATGAGTTTCCTCCTGCTGCTGTAACAAATCACTGCAAACCCGGTGTCTGAAAACAACACAGAGTTATTAATTGACAAGTCTGGAGGCCAGGAGTCCAAAATCAGTCTCACTGGGCTACAAATCAAGCTGTGAGCAGGGCTGGGCCCTCCTGGAGGATCCAGGGGAGAACCTGGTTTCCACCTTTCCCAGCATTTAGAGGCACCTGCTTCCCTCAGCTTGGGGCCCCTTCCTCCACGTTCATGGCTGGCAGTGCAGCCTCTTCCAGCCTCTGACTCTTACCCCCACCTCTTCTTATTTATTATTATTATTATTTTAGTGGAGTTTTGCTCTTTTTGTCCAGGCTGGAGTGCAATGGCGCCATCTCAGCTCACTGCAACCTCCGCCTCCTGAGCTGGAGTGATTCTCCTGCCTCAGCCTCCCGAGTAGCTGGGATTACAGGCGTGCACCACCACGCCCAGCTAATTTTGTATTTTTAGTAGAGATGGGGTTTCTCCATATTGGCCGGGCTGGTCTTGAACTCCTGATCTCAGGTGATCTGCCTGTCCTGGCCTCCCAAAGTGCTGGGATTATAGGCATAAGCCACTGCACCTGGCTGTTTGTTTGTTTTAAGAAAAATCTTTTTCACTGTGTAAGTTGATTTTTTTTTTTTTTTTAAGAGATGGGGTCTTGCTCCGTAGCCCAGGCTGGAGTGCAGTGATGCAGTCATAGCTCACTGAAGCTGCAAACTCCTGGGCTCAAGGAATCCTCCCACCTCAGCCTCCTGAGTAGCTGGGACCACAGGCACTCACCACCATGTCTGGCTAATTTTTTTAAATTATTTTTTGTAGAGTGGGGGTCTTGCAATGTTGCCCAGACTGGTCTCCAAATCCTGGGCTCAAGTGATCCTCATGTCTTGGCCTCCCAAAGTGCTGGGATTACAGGCGTGAGCCACCACACCTGGCCTGCAAGTTGATTTTTTATGAGTATATTGCTTCTCTCCAAGGGCGGATGGCCTGACCGGGATAAGACCCGTGAACAGATAGTAAATGTGGGTTTGGCATTTGGCAGGAAATGCTTGTGGAATTCAGGAGACAGCTGTCATTGATCTGTCCTATATGCCAGCTGGATATCAAGTACATTGCAGAATCTTAAGACCATCAGCCAGTTTTAATTATTGGATGCTTATTAAGTACCTAATGCCTATTTAATATCTTCATAGCCACCTTAATGCTAATAATCATCCTCACCTTACAGACGAGGAAACTGACACGGAGCCATGACTTTCCGAAAGTCCCCGGCTGGGCGCGGTGGCTCACGCCTGTAATCCCAGCCCTTTGGGAGGCCGAGGTGGGCGGATCACCTGAGGTCAGGAGATCGAGACCATCCTGGCTAACACGGTGAAACCCTGTCTCTACTAAAAATACAAAAAATTAGCCGGGCGTGGTGGCGGGCGCCTGTAGTCCCAGCTACTCGGGAGGCTGAGGCAGGAGAATGGCGTGAACCCGGGAGGCGGAGCTTGCAGTGAGCCGAAGTCGCGCCACTGCACTCCAGTCTGGGCGACAGAGCGAGACTCCGTTTCAAAAAAAAAGAAAGTCCTTCAGCCAAGTTGGTAGCAGAAGCTACCTAGCCGGTTCTGTTTGCATTTGGCCTTGCTGCTGCCTCTTGCTTGAATGCTCTCAGGGGCCATGCAGGCTCACTCCTCAGCTATCCCCTTGTTCTGGTCCTCCAGCAACAGTCTTGGGAAGTTAGCGGGTCCCACAATCCTGAGCCAAGCTCAGTGCAGCTCTCCCACCCTCAGGTGTCTTCTGCAAACAAAAGACCTCCCAGAGCCCACGGAGGGAACGTTTCAAAAGTGTGCTGGCCAGGAAAGAGACCAGACGTGAACCGCACTTCCTCCCTCCCTCTGCTCCAGATGGCTGCACCAGAGGTGGTCGGGAGAAGGCTGCCAAATACGCAAGACAACAGGAGCGTCGGAACAGGGCGGCTTCCACTACTTCCTCCCAATGTGGGATGTGACTGGGAGAGCAGCTCCACGACCCAAGGATGGGACTTTGGCTTTCTTTAATCCCCAAGCCAGCCCATGACATGCCTTCTGCTAGATGGCCGTCTGCAGCTCTGACCCTGTAGTTTTGCCCAGATTGTCTGTCCCATGAAACTTTTAGACTCCGGCCTGAGAATTCCTTTCTTCTTCTTCTTCTTTTTTTTTTTTTTTTTTTTTGAGACAGAGTCTCGCTCTGTTGCCCAGGCTGGAGTGCAGTGGCACAGTCTCGGCTCACTGCAACCCCCACCCTCCAGGTTCAAGCAATTCTCCTGCTTCAGCCTCCTGAGTAGCTGGGATTACAGGCACGTGCAAGCATGCCCGGCTAACTTTTCGTATTTTTAGTAGAGACGGGGTTTCATCGTGTTAGCCAGGATGGTCCCGATCTCCTGACCTCGTGATCCGCCCGCCTCGGCCTCCCAAAGTGTTGAGATTACAGGCGTGAGCCACCACGCCCGGCTGAGAATTCTTCCTTTCTAGAGGCTGCTGCATGTGGCCTTAGAGGGGAGGGGTCGTGGGGACAGGAGTAGTTACCAAAGGCAGAACCCTTTTAGCTTCCCCTGATTCTTAAGAGAGTGGGCTGGAGGCACATTAACCACCTGATAATGCAAGCCGGGTTTTCCTGAACGTTCTCTGGAGTAGGTCGCTCATCCTAGGTGAAAGCAGATCTTTTTCCCAGGATCTGAGACTTTAGACGCAGGAATTGTCACTGCCACTTGCTCCAGCATCCCAGTGCTGCTCCGTCTGTAATTCCTCATTTTACTGATCAAATGAGACAGACACATGCAGTTAGAAGGCACTGGAATGACCTCTGGAAGGTCCAAGGGACCAGAGTGAATGTCGTCGCCAAAGATCCTGTAAGTGAGAGGCGGAGCCGGGACAGGGACTGGACACCTGCCAGCGAGCTCGTTCCCCCCACCACACCCTGGCCTGTCTTGGCATATGCTGGCAGTCTGCGTTCTGAACAGAGGAGACGTTTCTTACTCAACCTTGGCTTAGAGTTCTCCCCAGAGTGATAAATGTTGGCGAGAAAGACTGGCACATTCTTTTTTTTTTTCTTTTTAGACGGAGTTTCACTCTTGTCACCCAGGCTGGAGTGCCACGGTGCAATCTTGGCTCACCGCAACCTCCGCCTCCCGGGTTCAAGCAATTCTCCTGCCTCAGCCTCCCGAGTAGCTGGGATTACAGGCATGTGCCACCACGCCCGGCTAATTTTGTATTTTTAGTAGAGATGGGGTTTCTCCGTGTGGGTCAGGCTGGTCTCAAACTCCTGACCTCATGTGATCGCCCGCTTCGGCCTCCCAAAGTGTTGGGATTACAGGCATAAGCCACTGCGTCCGGCCAAGAGTGGCACGTTCTTAGGGCCGGCTCACCCGTGAGGCCCTACATCCCTCTTTCCACTGTAAACCCTCTGGTGGCTGCTACAAATCAGCCACAAGCGCACTGCAGAAAGTGCTGAACCTGACGCGGCCACCCAGGGGGAGCCCCCATCCCGGAGACTTTGCTGTGCCCTCCCAGGCCCCTCGCGGGATTCTCTTTTCTTTGGATCCCTGGCGGGGGTCGGGGGTGGTGCGGGAGGGCGCAGAATAAACCCTGAGCCTGCCTGATTGGCTGCCTGGGCTCCGGAGCCCTGCCAGTTGCTTGTGGAGGACTTTCTGGGAATCACGTGCACTGGCCAGAGGGCTGGGAACTGGAGAGCAGGCAAGGATTCTGGAAGAGGGAAGATCCCAGTGGGAGGGATCTGAGGCTGGCAGTGGGTCAGAGACAGAAGTCCAGATGGACAGGCTTAAAGTCTCTGCTTATGGCTGGGCGCGGTGGCTCATGCCTGTAATCCCAGCACTTTGGCAGGCCAAGGCGGGCGGATCACTTGAGGTCAGGAGTTTGAGACCAGCCTGGGCAACATACTGAAACCCCGCCTCTACTAAAAATACAAAAATTAGCCGGGTGTGGTGGCGAGCACCTGTAGTTCCAGCTACTCGGGAGGCTGAGGCAGGAGAATCACTTGAACTCAGGAGGCGGAGGTTGCAGTGAGCTGAGATTGCACCACTGCACTCCAGCCTGGGCGACAGAGTGAGACTCTGTCTCAAAAATAAATAAATAAATAAATAAATAAATAAATAAATAAATAAAAATAAAAGTCTCTGCTTAGATAAGCACTAAGCCTCTGCTGCCTGTAAGTGGCTCTTTTACCCTTTCTTTACTATGAAAACACATTTTCTAATTATTATAAACAAAATGTGTGCAATGTGGAGGCTGGCTGTTGGTACTCATTATCCTTCTCTTGCTTGACGTCAAGTGAAAGATAAATTGTTGCCTCTGGCCCTCCCCAGGACCAAAGAGAAGGTGCAATGCCAAATGCATCTCCTTGGATTTGGGGGGCAATGTGTACTTAATCTGGGTGTGCTTCTCCGGCCTGGTTGGGGAGGCCATCGTGCCCTCCCTCCATCAATCTGCGCTCTGTGGCATGTGTGGTGTGGACCCTTCTTGGCTTTGCAGAGGCAGGATGTCTGCATTCTGCATCGTACCCAGCCCAGTCCAGAGTTTACAGTAGCGTCACCCTTGGAGGTCTGTGTTCTGTGGGTTTTACCCAATGCATGAGGTTACATATCCGCCATGACAGTGTCACATATAGTAGTTTCACTGCCCGCCAGATCCTCTGTGCTCCACCTATTCACCCTTATCCCTGCTTCCTTCAACCTGGGTAAGCCCTGATTTTTTTTTTTTGGATGGAGTTTCACTCTGTCGCCCAGGCTGGAGTGCAGCGGTGCCATCTGGGCTCACTGCAACCTCCACCTCCCGGGTTCGAGCGATTCTCCTGCCTCAGCCTCCCGAGTAGCTGGGATTACAGGCGTGCACCACCACGTCCAGCTAATTTTGTATTTTTGGTAGAGACGGGATTTCTCCATGTTGGTCAAGCTGGTCTCCAACTCCCGACCTCAGGTGATCCGCCCGCCTCAGCCTCCCAAAGTGCTGGGATGACAGGCGTGAGCCACCACTGATGTTTTCACTCATGTATAGCTTTGCCTTTTGCGGAATCTTTTCTAGTTGGGATCGTAGCGTGGAGGCTGTAAAGAAGGCTGTAGCTTCTTTCACTTGTTTCCCGGTATATTCCAGCTTCCAGGGGTTATTTGTACAACTCGGCTTGTGGCTTCACATCACTCTAGCCTCTTGTTTCTGTTGTTATGTCTCCTTCTCTGATTGACCTTCCTGCCACCCTCTTACAAGGACCCCATGATGACATTGGGCCTACCTGGATAATCTAGGCAAGATCTTTGATTTTTTTTTTTTTTTTTTTTTTTCGGAGACAGAGTCTTGCTCTGTCGCCCAGGCTGGAGTACAGTGGCTTCATCTCGGCTCACTGCAACCTCTGCCTCCCTGGTTCAAGCGATTCTCCTGACTCAGCCTCCCAAGTAGCTGGGACTACAGGCACCCACCACCACGCCCGGCTAATTTTTTGTATTTTTAGTAGAGATGGGGTTTCACCATGTTGGCCAGGCTGGTCTCAAACTCCTGACCTCAGGTGATCCACCCACCTCGGCCTCCCAAAGTGCTGGGATTACAGGCGTGAGCCACCATGTAATCCCAGCTACTCGGGTTGCTGAGGCAGGAGAATCGCTTGAACCTAGGAGGCGGAGGTTGCAGTGAGCTGAGATCGCGCCATTGCACCCCAGCCTCGCGACAGAATGAGACTCTGTCTCCAAAAAAAAGAAAAAAAAAATACTACACATTGAGTACAGGGTACACTGCTCAGGCTCGGGTGATGGGTGCACCGGAATCTCGGAAATCACCACTGAAGAGCTTATTCAAGTAACTAAACACCGCCTGCCCCCTAATAACCCATTAAAATAAATTATTAATTATCCATTTTTAAGTGCACAGGTCAGCAGCATGAAGCACATTCACACGGTAGTGCCGCCATCGCCACCATCTTCTCCAGAACTTTCTCCTCTTCCCAAACTAAAACTCGGTCCCCAAGAAACACTCACTCCCCATCCCTCTCCCTAGCCCCTGGCAACTCACCCTTCTACTTTCTGTCTCTGTGAATCTGACGACTCTAGGGACCTCATATAAGGGTAACTTTAAAAATTTTTAAATTATTATTATTTTTTTTTCTTTTTTTTTTGAGACGGAGTCTCGCTCTGTCGCCCGGGCTGGAGTGCAGTGGCGCGATCTTGGCTCACTGCAAGCTCCGCCTCCCGGGTTCACGCCATTCTCCTGCCTCAGCCTCCTGAGTAGCTGGGACTACAGGCGCCCGCCATCACGCCCGGCTAATTTTTTGTATTTTTTTTTAGTAGAGACAGGGTTTCACCATGTTAGCCGGGTTGGTCTCGATCTCCTGACCTCGTGATCTGCCCACCTCGGCCTCCCAAAGTGCTGGGATTACAGGCGTGAGCCACCGCGCCCGGCAATTTTTAATTATTATTATTTCTTTTTTAAAAATATGAAATGCTCCATGTCATCCTTACGCAGGGGCAATACTAATCTTTGCATCCTTCCAACTTTTTGAATATGTGCTACTGAAGTGAGCATGTTATAGGGGTAAGGTTTTGTTTTTTTGCTTTTTTTTAAATTTTGAGATGGAGTTTTGCTCTTGTTGCAATGATGCAATCTCATCTCACTGCAATCTCTGCCTCCCAGGTTCAAGCGATCCTCCTGCCTTAGCCTCCTGAGTAGCTGGGATCACAGGCATGCGCCACCACGTCCAGCTAATTTTGTACTTCTAGTAGAGACGGGGTTTCGCCATGTTGGTCAGGCTGGTCTCGAACCCCTGACCTCAGGTGATCCACCCACCTTGGCCTCCCAAAGTGCTGGGATTACAGGCGTGAGCCACTGTACCCGGCCAGTAAAGGCTTTAAATGTTTAATGACTTCAATCTGTTGGGACTTTTTTTCTGTCCTAATAGCTTAAGCAAACCCCTTCCGGAATATCTGAAAAATATTCTGGTGGATGTATGAGACAGGGCCGACTTCATGGGTGTGCGACTTGTGAGTCACCCAGGGCCCCATGATCAGAAGGGCTGTGTGGTCGGAAGGGCCCCACACTTGGTTTAATGCTGCGTCATTGTCTTGAAATTCTTCAACATTTTTGAAAAACGGCCCTGTGTTTTCATTTTCTACTGAGCCCTGCAAATTATGTGGCCTGTCCTGGTATGAGACCCTCTTATGCTCCCCTGCAGAGCCTCTCGGCCTCACCCACTCACGGGCTAGCTCTGTCGGGTGTTGACGGATGTCACTCAGGTGTGAACTCTGCACTTGAGCTCCCCCCTGCACACAGGCAGCCACAACCAGTGAGGGCAGAGGTGAGCCTGTGACCAGTGAGGAGTCGCCAGTGAGTCAACCTCCTCCCATCTATGGGCCCTGAGATGCCACCTCCGTGAGCTTGCGGGGACACGGGCGCCTATATTAAGCCAAGGCTGAGGCAGTGACACACCCTCTTCTGGGCCTGCTCTCATTCCCTGTTTCATTGTCCTGGTCCCTTCCTCTCGTACAGAGGATCAGACTGGACTCCCCCAGAAAACAAGAGCACATCAACCTTCTGTCTCAGGCTCTGCCTCTGGGCAGCCCAAGCAGTGGTTGGCTGAATAGCGGCCGGCAAAGATGTCCTTGTTCTAATTCCCGGGACACAGGGATATGTCACCTTCCACGGCAACAGACACTCTGCAGGTGCGATTGAGTGAAAGACTCTGAGATGGGAGAGCAGCCTGGATGGTCTGCAGGTCCCAGTGTCCTCACAGGGTCCCTCATAAGGACTGGAAGAGGCTACGCTCCTGGCTGTGAAGGTGGAGGAAGTCTAGGAGAAAATATTTGCTACACCTATAACAGATCAGAATGAACAAGCCTGCAGGTTTGTTACATAGGTAAACATGTGCCATGGTGGTTTGCCGCGCCAATCAACCTGTCACCTAGGTATTAAGCCCCATGTGTTGCTGGGCGCGGTGGCTCATGCCTGTAATCCCAGCACTTTGGGAGGCCGAGGCGGGTGGCTTGCTTGAGGTCAGGAGTTCGAGACCAGCCTGACCCACATGGTGAAACCCCGTCTCTACTAAAAATACAAAAATTAGCTGGGTGTAGTGACGGACACCTGTAATCCCAGCTACTCAGGAGGCTGAGGCAGGAGAATCGCTTGAACCTGGGAGGCAGAGGTTGCAGTGAGCTGAGATTGCACCATTGCACTCCAGCCTGGGTGACAGAGCAAGACTCCCATCTCAAACAAACAAACAAAAAGCCCCACGTGCGTCAGCTCTTTATCCTGGAGCCCTCCCTCCCCTCCCCTCCCCCTCATCTCACTGCCGGATGGCCCCAGTGTGTGTTGTTCCCCTCCCTGTGTCCATGTGTTCTCAGTGTTCAGCTCCCACTTACAAGTGAGAACATGTGGTGTTTGATTTTTCGTTCCTGTGTTAGTTTGCTGAGGATAACAGCTTCCAGCTCCATCCATGTCCCTGCAAAGGACATAATCCCGTTCCTTTTTATGGCTGCATAATATTCCATGCTGTGTATGTACAACATTTTTTTTTTTTTTTTGAGACGGAGTCTCGCTCTGTCGCCCAGGCTGGAGTGCAGTGGCACGATCTCAGCTCACTGCAACTTCCACCTCCCGGGTTCGAGCAATTCTCCTGCCTCAGCCTCCTGAGTACCTGGGACTATAGGCGCCCACCACCACGCCCAGCTAATTTTTTTGTATTTTCAGTAGAGACAGGGTTTCACCATGTTAGCCAGGATGGTCTTGATCTCCTGACCTCGTGATCCACCCTCCTCGGCCTCCCAAAGTGCTGGGATTACAGGCGTGAGCCACCGCGCCCGGCCCAACATTTTTTTTTTTTTTTTTTTTGAGACAGAGTTTCACTCTGTCACTCAGGCTGAAGTGCAGTGACTCCCTCTCAACTAACTGAAACCTCTGCCTCCCAGGTTCAAGCAATTCTCCTGCCTCTCAGCCTCCTAAGCAGCTGGGACTACAGGCACGCGTCACCACGTGCAGCTAATTTTTGTGTTTTTAGTAGAGACGGGGTTTTGCCATGTTAGCCAGGCTGGTCTCAAATTCCTGACCTCAGATGATCTGCCTGCCTCGGCTTCCCAAAGTGCTGGGATTACAGGTGTGAGCCACCCCACCCAGCCAGGATGTATCATTTTAAATCTTAGTTTGTGGAACAGTTTTCTAACTAAGCATGTCACAAAACCTAGAGAATCAAGAGAGGAACATGTTGATGAGTTTTGTGTGCCAGAGGTAAAAATCTAAATGATAGTCTAGGAGAAAAAATTTGCAACACTTGTAACAGATCAGAATTAACAAACCTGCGTAAAAAGTGTCTTTAATCCCAAAGAAATAGGCAGGTGATTTAATTAGGAAATAAACAGGCCGGGTGCAGTGGCACACACCTGTAATCCCAGCACTTTAGGAAGCCAAGATAGGAGGATCACTTGAGCCCAGGAGTTGGAGACCAGCCTGGGTAACACAGCGAGAACTCATCTTTAAAAAATTTTTTAAAATTAGCTGAGTGTAGTGGTGCTTCCATGTAGTCCCAGCTACTTGGAAGGCTGAGGTGGGAGGATTGCTTGAATTTGAGAGATCAAGGCTACAGTGAGCTATGGTAGCACCACTGGACTCCAGCCTGGGCGACAGAGCCAGCAGGCCCTGTCTCAAAAAGAAAAGAAAAGAAAAGAAAAGAAAAGAAAAGAAAAGTATGACTAGGCATTTTACATATGAGGAAATACAAATGTCTCATAATTCTAGGGACAGGTACACACATATGCTGGAATGCACACACTCATACAAGTGTGTGTACAGAAATTAATATGTAGGCTGGGTACGGTGGCTCATGCCTGTAATCCCAGCACTTTGGGAGGCTGAGGCAGGCGGATCACCTGAGGTCGGGAGTTCGAGACCAGCCTGACCAACATAGTGAAATCCCGTCTTTACTAACAATACAAAATTAGCCAGGTGTGGTGGTGCATGCCTGTAATCCCAGCTACTCGGGAGGCTGAGGCAGGAGAATCGCTTGAATCCGGGAGGCGGAGGTTGCAGTGAGCCGGGAACAAGCCATTGCACTCCAGCCTGGGTGGCAAGAGAAAAACTCTGTCTCAAAAAAAAAGAAAGAAATAAACATGTTCATAAGGCACTTTATTGAAAGATAGTGTGTAAAAGAAGCAAAACTCAGAAATAATCTAATTGTCCATCAATAGTATATAATTTTTTTTTTTGAGATGGAGTCTTGCTGTGTTGCCCAGGCTGGAGTGCAGTAGCACAATCTTGGCTCACTGCAACCTCTGCCCCCCAGGTTCATTGCCTGCCTCAGCCTCCTGAGTAGCTGGGATTATAGGTGCCTGCCACCATGTCTGGCTAATTTTTATTTTTTATTTTGGTATTTTTAGTAGAGATGGGGTTTCACCATGTTGACCAGGCTGGCCTTGAACTCCTGACCTCAGGTGATCCTCCGGCCTCGACCTCTCAAAGTGCTGGGATTTCAGGCGTGAGCCACTGCGTCCGGCTAAGCATGTAAATCAAATTACTCTGGAGTTGTTAAAATGCACTGATTTTTAAAAAATTATTATTTTTTTATCTTTTTTGTTTTCCTTCATAAAAATGCAATAACTTATCAAGCTGTCGGTCATAGGAACTTAAACGAAAAAAAAAAAAAAAAGCTAAGCTAGCATCAGAGCAGTCTGTGTTGAGTGAGTCCAGTTTTGAAAAACAAATAGTGGGCCAGGCTCGGTGGCTCACGCCTGTAATCCCAGCACTTTGGGAGGCCGAGGCGGGCGGATCACAAGGTCAGGAGATTGAGACCATGGTGAAACCCCGTCTCTACTAAAAATACAAAAAATTAGCTGGGCGCAGTGGCGGGTGCCTGTAGTCCCAGCTACTGGGGAGGCTGAGGCAGGAGAATGGCGTGAACCCGGAAGGCGGAGCTCGCAGTGAGCCGAGATCGCGCCACTGCACTCCAGCTCCAGCCTGGGCGACAGAGTGAGACTCCGTCTCAAAAAAAAAAAAAGAAAAACAAATGGCAAGTGTTGGTATGAAATAGTGCCAATCTCCACTACAGAAGACGGTCTTGGGCACGTGTGCAGGAGCCCTACCGTCTGGCTGAAAATTCTGCCCAGTTCTGGCCGTACCACTTTCTAGCTGTGGACTCAAGGGAGTTGCTTACCTTCTGAGTCCATGTTTATTCATCTGCACAATCAACGCGTACAACCATAGCCCTTACCTCACAGCGTTTCCGGGAGGATCAGATGACACAATCTGAGGAAATGAACCATTAATGCTACTTACTGTCACTACTTTCTTCTGATGCCAACGTTTGTGCACGCCTAGAAGTTTGAAGGATTTGCCTCAGCTGTGAACAAATGGTGCCTACAGGTGCTGAGAATGGGTCTGAGGAAGGGTGTGGAGAGAT
This sequence comes from Nomascus leucogenys, assembly GCF_006542625.1. Lineage (NCBI taxonomy): Eukaryota > Metazoa > Chordata > Mammalia > Primates > Hylobatidae > Nomascus > Nomascus leucogenys. The sequence continues at coordinate 93,272,026 of NC_044397.1, read as the reverse complement.
CTTCCCTCCCCTCCCTCCCTTCCCCTCCCCTCCCCCCCTCCCCTCCCCCTCTCTCCCTCCCTCTCTCCTCCTTTTCTTTCTTTCTCTCTCTCCCCTCCCTCCCTCCCCCTCTCTCTTTCTTTCTCTTTTCTTTCTTTCTCTTTTTCTTTTTTGACTGAGTCTCACTTTGTTGCCCAGGCTGGAGTGCAGTGGTGCGATCTCCGCTCACTGCAAGCTCTGCCTGCCAGGTTCACGCCATTCTCCTGCCTCAGCCTCCCGAGTAGCTGGGACTACAGGCGCCCGCCACCGCACCCGGCTAATTTTTTGTATTTTTAGTACAGACGGGGTTTCACTGTGTTAGCCAGGATGGTCTCGATCTCCTGACCTCATGATCCACCTGCCTCGGCCTCCCAAACTGCTGGGATTACAGGCGTGAGCCACTGCGCCCGGCCTCTTTTTTTTTTTTTGAGACAGAGTATCGCTCTGTTGCCCAAGCTGGAGTGCAGTGGTGCGACCTCAGCTCACTGCAGCCTCCCGGGTTCAAGCGATTCTCCTGCCTCAGCCTCCCGACTAGCTGGGATTACAGGTATACACCACCATGTCCAGCTAATTTTTTTTTTTTTTTTTTTTTTTTTAGTAGAGACAAAGTTTCTCCATGTTGGCCAGGCTGGTCTTGAACTCCTGACCTCAAGTGATCCACCTGCCTTGGACTTCCAATGTGCTGGGATTACAGGCGTGAGCCACGGTGCACGGCTGGATATATTCTTTTTTTTAACTTGCAAATAAAAAAAGGTAAATTAAGGATGACTTAAAAAAAAATTTTTTTTTTTTTTTTTTTTTTGAGACGGAGTCTCGCTCTGTTGCCCAGGCTGGAGTGCAATGGTGCGATCTCGGCTTACTGCAAGCTCCGCCTCCTGGGTTCAAGTGATTCTCCTGCCTCAGGCTCCAGAGTAGCTGGGACTACTGGCATCGCCACCACACCCGGCTAATTTTTGTATTTTCAGTGGAGATGGGGTTTTTCCATGTTGGCCAGGCTGGTCTCTAACTCCTGACCTCAGGTGATCCACCTGCCTCAGCCTCCCAAAGTGCTGGGATTACAGGCGTGAGCCACTGTGCTCGGTCTAAGGATTACTTTTAAATACTGTATTATTTTATATAACTTCTGTAATGATTATATTTTGTTTTGGGGACCAGGGAAAGAAGTGGTAAACCTTTTTGGCTTATTTTCCACGTCTTTTTTTCTGTGCATTAAAAAAAACCCACAGTTGATAGTAATGTGTGCAATTTTGCACGTAGGTTTTGCTTTACCTTTTTTTTTTTTGAGACGGAGTCTCGCTCTGTCGCCCAGGCTCGAGTGCAGTGGCACGATCTAGGCTCACTGCAAGCTCCGCCTCCCAGGTTCATGCCATTCTCCTGCCTCAGCCTCCCAAGTAGCTGGGATTATAGGCATGCGCCACCACGCCCAGCTAATTTTTGTATTTTTAATAGAGACGGCGTTTCACCGTGTTAGCTAGGATGGTCTCGATCTCCTGACCTCGTGATCCACCCGCCTCGGCCTCCCAAAGTGCTGGGATTACAGGTGTGAGCCACCGCGCCTGGCCGCATGTAGGTTTTTCAATGGCTGTTATTTAAGCATCTTCCATGTGCTTTGTGTGTGTGTTTTTTGTTTGTTTGTTTTTTTTGACAAGAGTCTCGCTCTGTTGCCCAGGCTGGAGTGCAGTGGCATGATCTCAGCTCACTACAAACTCCACCTCCCAGGTTCAAATGATTCTCCTGCCTCAGCCTCCTGAGTAGGTGGGACTACAGGTGCATGCCACCATACCCAGCTAATTTTTCTATTTTTAGTGGAAACGGGGTTTCACCATGTTGGCCAGGCTGGTCTCCAACTTCTGACCTCAGGTGATCTGCCCACCTCAGTCTTCCAAAGTGCTGGGATTACAGGCATGAGCCACAGTGCCCAGCCAAGGATGACTTTTGAATCCTGTATGATTTTATGTAACTTCTTTTTTTTTTTTTTTTGAGACAGAGTTTTGCTCTTGTTGCCCAGGCTGGAGTGTAATGGCACCACCTTGGCTCACTGCAACCTCTGCCTCCTGAGTTCAAGTGATTTTCCTGCCTCAGCCTCCTGAGTAGCTGGGATTACAAGAATGGGCCACCACGCCCGGCTAATTTTTTTGTATTTTTAGTAGAAACAGGGTTTCTCCATGTTGGTCAGGCTAGTCTTGAACTCCCAACCTCAGGTGATCCGCCCGCCTCGGCCTCCCAAAGTGTTGGGATTACAGGCGTGAGCCACTGTGCCTGGCCTATTTTATGTAATTTCTATAGTTATTATATTTTGTTTCGGGGACCAGGAAAAGAAATTGTAAACCTTTTTGGCTTATTTCCCATGTCTTTTTTTCTGTGCATTAAAACAAAACAAAACAAACAAAACAAGGCCGGGCGTGGTGGCTCACGCCTGTAATCCCAGCACTTTGGGAGGCCGAGGCGGGTGGATCACAAGGTCAGGAGATCGAGACCATCCTGGCTAACACAGTAAAACCCTGTCTCTACTGAAAATACAAAAAATTAGCTGGGCGTGGTGGCTGGCGCCTGTAGTCCCAGCTACTCGGGAGGCTGAGGCAGGAGAATGGCCTGAACCCGGGAGGTGGAGCTTGCAGTGAGCTGAGATCCCACCACTGCACTCCACAGCCTGGGCGACAGAGCGAGACTCCATCTCAAAAAACAAAACAAAACAAAACAAAAAACCCATTGCTAGGAATGTGTATGATTTTGCATGTAAGTTTTTCAGTGACTATATTATTAGGCTGGTGCAAAAGTAATTGCGATTTTGCCATTAAAAAGGTGAAAACCACAATTACTTTTGTACCAACCTAATATTTAAGCATCTTCCATGTCCTTAAATAGCAATCATAATGGATAAATACAAGGTGGTCTGTCTGGAAAAAGGAATATTACTCAGCCATGAAAAGGAACGAAGCTCTGACATAGGCTAGCACCTGGATGAACCCTGAGGACGTCACGGCCAGGGAGAGGTGCCAGACATAAAAGGCCACACAATACATGATCCCATTTATGTGAACTGCGAAGGACAGGCTAATCCACAGAGACAGTAAAGGGATTCACGGTGGCCTGCGGCTGGGGAGGGGCGGAGAGTGACTGCTGATGGGGATGGGATGTCTTTGGGGTGATGACAGTATTCTGAAACTACATAGAGGTCATGATTACACAACTCCTACATTTTACATTTTATTTAATTAATTAATTAATTAATTAATTTCTGAGACGGAGTCTTGCTCTTGTTGCCCAGGCTGGAGTGCAGTGGCGTGATCTTGGTTCACTGCAGCCTTTGCCTCTTGGGTTCAAGCAATTCTCCTGCCTCATCCTCTTGAGGAGCTGGGATTATAATCACGTGCCATCACACCCAGCTGATTTTTATAGTTTTAGTAGAGACGTGGTTTCACCGTGTTGACCAGGCTGGTCTCGAACTCCTGACCTCAGGTGATCTGCCTGCCTCGGGCTTCCAAAGTGCTGGGATTCCAGGCCTGAGCCACTGCGCCCGGCCCCTCCTAGATGTTCTAAGTACAAATCCGAAAGCTGAACATTCCTGGTTTCTGGTGCTGCCTCTCGGGGTCCCCTCCTGTTACCTCTTCCCTGGGCTGGTGAAGGGAGGGTGACGGGATGGTGTGCGGCCGCGGGTCCCCATGCCTGGAGCCAAGCCTGGGGCATCTGCTTGTATGCTAGGAGCTCCCTCCCCAGCAAGCCCCGGGCCAGGGAGAGAAGGAACAGCCCAGAGCCGGGAGAAAAGGGAGAGTGACGCTTTTTATTGTGTATGAATTCACGTTGTATCAACAACTCCACACAATATTAAAACACTGCGAGAAAGTGGGTGCGGCACACCTGGAATTTTAAAAAAGTCAGAAATAAAAACAACCAGACATCCCAATGCAGATGGCATAGAACCTGCTAGAACCACAGGCGGCGGCTGGAAACAGGACACAGGTCTTTAGAAAGATTAGATCGGCAACGGTTCCGTGGACAGAGGAGGAGGCGCGGCTGGCCGGCATATGGCTTCTGTGCAGAGGGCCGGGCCTCAGGCCGTGGACTTTTTAATAAGTGACCCCTTGAGGAAAGGCGTGGTGGCTCCACCTGCGCCCGGAAGCCCCCTCCCGTGTCACTCACGCACGGGCAGGTGTGTGATGGCCGTCTCCTACCTGCCCCAGAGCTTGGGCAGGACAGGGGCTGTTAACTTGGAGATGGATGCGTGGCCTGGAGGCCTAGCATTGTGCCTCGGACACGGTGGCCCGCCCGTCAAAGTTAGCACGCAGAAGGAGGGAAAGAGGAGCACCTTCCGCCCTGGCCCAGCCGCCCCGTATATGTCCCCAGAGGCCAGAGGTCACAGCTGAGCTATCTGTGCTTGGCCTGGGGTTACCCCTGGGGAGGGTGGGAGAGGGGTGCATGTTCTGCCTCCTTCCTAGAGACAGGAGGGCAGGGGGGGCGGAGCCGGTCTGGGAAGGTGCCCAGGTGGGTCACGACAGGGTCGGGGCTGGCCCGCTGTGGCCCTTCACCCGGCAACTGGTGTCTTGCTCAGCACCGGGGAAGGCCCATCGGAGACCCAGGCTACAGAAGGAGAAAGGGCCTTCTCTCTCCCACTTGACGCTGCCTTCTGTGTGTGCGTGGGTGGGGGTGAATGTCCTTAACTCTCTTGTCCCCTGGGGTGGCTGAGAGAGGCTCGTCTCCCCAAGGCTAGAGCTGCTGCTGCTACCCCCGCCCCCAGCTCCCCATCTGGAAGTGCACACACGCTCCTGGAAACGCCCATAAAACATTCGTTCACCCCAGGGATTCCCGGCAGAAAAGCACATGAGGCGGTTGGTGTGTGCTCTCAGGTGCTGCATCTGCAAAGGTATTTTCTGCAGTGTGGTCACTGAGGTCTACTCTAAAAGAAAAAAAAGTAGAGAATTTTTTTAATCCCCCAAGCTAGAAAGAAACTCACAGGCTTCTGGTAATGGCCACCTCCCTGGAGTCCTGGAGATGGTGGGGTCTGGACAGCTCAGGGAACCCAAGGCCCTGTGGACGGTGAAGGAGAGGCCAGCCTGTCCTTCCCCTCCCCGAGCCTCAGTTTACCTAGAACGCGCAGACCCCAGGCTCTCTGACTTCTGTGCAGGATCCCGTCTGTGGGTCCGGAGGACGTGGCTTTAGGGCCTTTGGAGCTAAGTGTCCCTGGAAGCCGGGGTTTAACCCCACCATCTCCACCAGCCTAGGAGGCCCGGCTGCCTGGGGCTGTGTCTCTGCAGCGGCCTCCGTTCCACGCTGGCATTTCTGGGGTCACATCGTGAGGACACACCAGTGGGGCTGGGCTTGGCACAGCTGTGCCCCCTCCTCCCTCTGCCCTGGCAGCGGGGGCTCGGGGATTAAGGCCTCTTTTAAGGAAAAACGGGGTGGGGTGTGTTTGTTCCCAGTTACCAACATGGCTCGTTGGAAGGGGTGGAGGCAGGCAGGGTCTCCGTGCCTGGGGTCCTCCCAGGGTCCCTGGAACAGGCTTTTGTCCCGTCCTGCCATTCCTGCTATGGGTGGTGGGGACGCCCACACCCCAAACCCCGCTGGCTCCCAGCCCAACCACAGGAGGCTGCAGTCTCCAGGAGCCTCAGGGGCTCTCCTGGGCCAACAGTGGGTTTGGTGGGGAGGGCTCCCCGAAGCCCCAGCCCTCTCGGACCTGCCGTAGAGAGCTGGGTGCCTGGGGTGAGGAGCCCGGCTGTGGCCTGTGGGAGCTGCCCGAGGTTGAGGAGTGGAGGTCACTCCCCCCACACCTGCACACGCATGGAGCCCTCTAGCCTTGGTGAGGTGGGAACCCTGGCGGTCACCCCAGGAAGTGAACTGAGCAGGGATGCCTGCCTCACGGGCCTGCACGGAGGACCCGGGCAGCCGTCCAGGAACCCTCTCGGCACGGGTTCTTAGATGCCCGTCTCCACTGGGGCCGGAGGGACAGGACTAGGCTAGCTTTTTTCTACTACTTGCTTCTAGGCCAGCCCCGTGGAGGGGGTCGGGGCGGCCAGGCCTCCTGTGATCAGGGCTGCGTGGGGTCCCGGCTGCTCAGGACCCATCTCAGGTGTGGCCGCAGGTGATGCCGGCAGGCCCTGGAGGATGTGGCTGCACCTGCTCCCGTCCGTGCCGCAGAGGAGGACACAGTCATCTTTCAGAAGCCTCCCCCTGACCCCATGACGTCTTCGATTTCCACTTGCCGCTGGGAGGAGTGGCCCATCCTGCGTCCAAGGCATCTCTGGGCCTCAGACAGCCGTCCTGGGTTGCACGGGGTGGAAAAGCAAAAAGATCGGGTTCGAGCAACAGGGTAACGTTTTGAGCGGACGTTTCCATCTCCGGGACAACGTCTCACCTCCCAGAGTCCTTCAAAGTCACTCCAAGGTCATGGAACAATTTTGTACACACAGCAGCACAGGGTAGCCCCACCCGCCCTGCCGCGGCTCCCCAGCCTGCATTTCTGTTTGAAAAATGTCTCTGGTGGACGTCAGAGGGTAGGACAACCTGGAAGAGCCAAGGACGGTCAAAGCCTCTCCCAGCCACACGGATGCCTCGTGCTTAAAACACGCTGGGCGCGGTGGCTCACGCCTGTAATCCCAGCACTTTGGGAGGCCGAGGTGGGCGGATCACGAGGTCAGGAGTTTGAGAGCGACCTGGCCAATACGGTGAAACCCCGTCTCTACTAAAAATACAAAAATTAGCCGGGCGTGGTGGCGCACGCCTGTAGTCTCAGCTACTCGGGAGGCCGAGGCAGGAGAATCGCTTGAACCGGGGAGGCGGAGTTTGCGGTGAGTCGAGATCACGCCACTGCACTCCAGTCTGGGCGACAAGAGCGAAACTCTGTCTCAAAAAAAGAAAAAGAAAAAAATCCAAAAACGTGATGGGCCGGGCCGGTGTCGGCTCCCCTGGGGCAAGTCCTGAAAACCCGTTTCTGGCACAGAGGGGACCCTGCAGAAAGGACCCATGGCGAACATCATGCAGGGGAGTCACACTTCGCAACTTTTCATAGACAAAGCCCCCTCCCAACCCCCACACTCCATCGTGCATTTATTGCATGATGGTGCAGTTTAGCGACGGGTTCAACCATCACAATCCGAGTTTAGCCGTATGGAGTAACAATTTTTTAAATGGAGAGATATTTCCAAAAAACTTCATGATGTCACCTCCCCACCCCCACACCTCAATTTTACCTCTACTTAAAAACAACACAAAGCCTTCCAGTGACCCTAGGAATATGAAGTCTTTACCAATGGCCAATTCTCCCGGAACTATTGCCACCGGGCGAAGTCACCTCCCTTTCCCCCTCGGCGCCGGTCCACAGTCCAAACGGCAATTGAGAGTTTTAAAAAATTGTTACCCCATCGCTGGGGGATTTCAGTTATTCCGAACGGGAAGCGGCCGTAAAGCCTCCATCCCTTTTGGCCCAAACTGAGAGGGCCATGGGGTCGGACCTGAAGATCCATCTACACCTACAAGGTCCATTCTACCCCATCCGGGCGGTGGGAACGCCTTTTTTGTGGGGGGAGGGGGGATTTCTTTTCGAATTAAAGGTTTTGGGGACTTGAGATGTTTTGTTTGAGCTAATTAATGAATGATGTCCTGCCTGAGACAGAGAGAGAGAGAGAGAGAGAGAGAGAGAGAACATATGAGAACACAGTTATAAAATAATACAAGGTTTCTTGTCCTTAAAGGGGTTCTCAGAGGCAGGGACTCCGACCAGCAGGGGGTCGTTCCGGGCGTGTTGCTCACAGTAGCTCATGAGGTCAGACGCCGCTTTGGAGACCTGTGTTTGGGCACAAGGAGGAGAGAGGGGAGATATAAGAAGAGGCTGGCACACCCGGGTTCACAGCAGCACCATTCCCAACAGCCACAGGCAGAAACAGCTCAGGAGCCCATGGACGGGGGCGTGGGCAAACAGTGCAGCCCATCCACACACTGGAATATTACTCAGCCATGAAAAGGAGCGAGGCTCTGACACAGGCCACAGTGTGGATGCATCTAAGGGCCTCACGCTCAGTGAGAGATGCCAGACACAGAAGGCCACACAGTGTGTGATCCCATTTCTTTCTTTTTTTTTTTTTTTTTTTTGAGATGGAGTCTCTATTTGTTGCCCAGGCTCTAGTGCAGTGGCATGATCTCGGCTCACTGCAACCTCCACGTCGCAGGTTCAAGTGATTCTCCTGCCTCAGCCTCCCAAGTACCTGGGATTACAGGTATGCGCCACCACACCCAGCTAATTTTTGTATTTTTAGTAGTGACAGGGTTTCACCATGTTGATCAGGCTGGTCTTGAACTCCTGACCTCGCGAACCGCCTGCCTCAGCCTCCCAAAGTGCTGGGATTACAGGTGTGAGCCACCGCGCCCGGCCGTGTGATCCCATTTCTATGAAATGTCCAGGACAGGCCTATCCACAGAGACAGGAAGGGGATCTGTGGGTGCTGGGGCTGGGGAGGGGCTGGGGAGTGATGGCTGATGGGGCACAGGGCTTCCTTTTGGGGTGATGGAATGTCCTGGAATAAACGTGATTGGGCGCACAGCATTGTGACTATATTAAATATCACTAGTGGTAAACTTTAGATGTGTCTTGGCCAGGTGCAGTGGCTCACACCTGTAATCCCAACACGTTGGGAGGCTGAGGCGGGAGGATCACTTGAGCCCAGGAGTTTGAGACCAGCCTAGGCAAGACAGTGAGGCCCTATCTCTACAAAAAATACAAAAATGAGCCAGGCATAGTGATGTGGGCGTCTGTAGTCCCCGCTAACTGGGGGGCTGAGGCTGGAGGATTGCTTCAGCCTGGGAGGTTGAGGGTGCAGTGAGTCAAGATTACGCCATTGCATTCCAGCCTGGGAGATGGAGCGAGACCCTGTCTCAATTAAGATAAATAAATAAATAAATAAATAAATAAATAAATAAATAAATAAATTTATGTGTGTCCTTTCTCAAAATTAAGAAAAGTGCAGTGGTGTGATCTCAGCTCACTGCAATCTCTTGCTCCCCGGGTTCAAGCAATTCTCCTGCCTCAGCCTCCCAAGGAGCTGGGACTACAGGTGCCCGCCACCACGTCCAGCTAATTTTTGTATTTTTAGTAGAAACAGGTTTCACCATGTTGGCCAGGATGGTCTCAAACTCCTGACTTCAAGTGATCCACCTGCCTCAGCCTCTCAAAGTGCTGGGATTACAGGCGTGAGCCACGGCACCTGGCCTAAAAAAGATTTTTTTTAAAAAGAAAAGGCTGAGCTTCCTTCAGCAAGCGTTGCCAGATTTTGAACACAAAGGGTCAGGGACAGATGGACCCCGCTTTCGGAGCCCAGGACCTCATTCTCACCCCAAGGAAGGAAGGTCCTGATAGGAAAACGCTGCCTGCACAATTGATGAGCTCGAGGGAGGTTTCACAGTGACACCCGGCCAGGGGGCTGGGCCCGGTGAGGATGAGATAAGTCCGTCTCCATCTTTGTCTTGCAGCCTGAACCCCCTGATGACTCCGACCCTCTGAAGGCCTGATGCTTCCGGTCACAGGAGGGACCCCCAGCCCTGGGCTGCTGCCAGCCCGCCCCAGGCCACACGCCACACGCCCGTCTCTCCTGGCCATGCCTTTGGGGGTGCTGCTGCCACTCCCCGCTTAGCTCACCCCAGCAGGGCTGGGGCTGGGGTGTCGGGTGTCCTGGGTCAGGCTTAACGGGGACACGTCCGTCTGGCCCTGGATCTCATGCCGTAACCGGTAACCGTGTCTCTGTGGGACTCAGCGACCTTTCTCTCCTGGCTTTCTCTCCTGGAAAGCGAGAGGGCGATCACGGGGAGGATTAGATGTGGCAGAGGCGAGGGGATGATCCAAGAGGGATCGCAGTGTCGCTTCACGGAGGTGCGTTTGTTATCTGTTTTTGAGACAGGGTCTCGCTCTGTCCCCCAGGCTGGAATGCAGTGGTGCTATCATAGCTCAATGCAGCCTCCACCTTCTGGGCTCAAGTGATTCTCCCGCCTCAGCTGGGACTACCCGAGTGGCTGGGACTACAGGAGTGAGCCACTACACCTGGCCATAATATTTATTTATTTATGTATTTATGTATTTATTTATTTATTTAGACGGAGTCTGGCTCTGTCTCCCAGGCTGGAGTACAGTGGTGCGATCTCGGCTCACTGCAAGCTCCGCCTCCTGGGTTCACACCATTCTCCTGCCTCAGCCTCCCAAGTAGCTGGGACTACAGGCACCCGCTACCATGCCCGGCTAATTTTTTTGTATTTTTAGTAGAGACGGGGTTTCACCATGTTAGCCAGGATGGTCTCGATCTCCTGACCTCGTGATCCGCCCGCCTTGGCCTCCCAAAGTGCTAGGATTACAGGCGTGAGCCACCGCGCCCGGCTATTTATTTTTTTGAGACAGAGTCTCACTCTGTCAGCCAGGCTGGAGTGCAGTGGCATGAGCTCGGCTCACTGCAACCTCCGCCCCCTAGGTCCAAGCAATTCTCCCACCTCAGCCTCCCAAAGTGGCTGGGACTACAGGCGCACGCCACCACGCCAGGGTAATTTTTGTATTTTTAGTAGAGACGGGGTTTCACCATGTTGGCCAGGCTGGTCTCAAACTCCTGACCTCAGGTGGCCCGCCCACCTCGGCCTCCCAAAGTGCTGGGATTACAGGCATGAGCCACCGTGCCCGGCCTGGCCATAATTTTTAGAATAATTTTCTTGTACAGACGAGGGTCTCAGTATGTTGCCCAGGCTGGTCTCAAACTCCTAGGCTCAGGTGATCCTCCCGCCTAGACCTCCGAAAGCGCTGGGGTTACAGGCATGAGCCGCCTCGCCCGGCCAGTACCTCTGCATCCCAGATCCTCCGTCCTCCTTTGGACCCCAAGGAAATCTGGGACCTGGGCCCCTCAAACGGCCAGGAGCCTGTGGGACAGCTTTGGGGTCTTGCCCAGCTGGGCAGCCGGGGGACACTCTTGCCCACAGAGTGAGCCCGCCGGCCGCGGCCTGTGATAACTCGGACCTGGCCTGCTTTCTAGACTTCTGTTTGGGAAGCGGCCCTCCTGGACGACAGAAATAGCCTCCAGACCCTAAAATAGCTGGCACTGTGGCTCCAGCACGTGGCCGCCTTGGCACCACCCCCCATGCCCACTGTGCTGGGCTGGTGAGCCCCAAGATCGTCGCCATTGAGGTTCTGTGGTTCTGGTCGCCGCGTTGGAGCTGGGGATATAAAACCTCAGGCGGGACTGGGCTCGGGGACGGGTCAAATCCTGGCTCCCCCAAGGCCCGACATTCAAAGGGGCGGTGGGGGCCCCTCCTCAACATCAAACGGGGCAGGACGAGTCACCGCCCTCCGCCCGGGCTGGGGGCTGGCACCCACTGGTAAAAGGAAAACCACTTCAACCAGGGCTTTCTCTTTCTTCAGCCCCAAGGAATGCTTTGAATGCTCAGGTCTGTCCTCTGCAGTCAGATTTCTGGAACATTCAGACACCTCGTGGGAGGCAGACCCCTCCCCTCCTGGCTGGATCCCGGCCAGCGGCAGCGTGGTGGGGTCTGGGAGGGGAGGGAGGCTCACCGGCCGATCAGAACCGTTTCTGACTCCTGTGCCACCTGGCCAGCAGGGACGAGTCTGTCCACCCCCTGCTGGGAGCAAAGCAAGGGCTGGGCACCCCTTCCTAATAAATTCCCGTGGCCGATAATGACAAGCTGGTGACAGGTGCTGGAGAGCTGAGTTCTGAGTGGATACGTGGGGTGATGGCTGATTTTATGGGTGCACTAGGGCGGGCCATGGTGCCCCAGGGTTTGGTTAAAATTTTTTTTTTTTTTTTTTGAGACGGAGTCTCGCTCTGTCGCCCAGGCTGGAGGGCAGTGGCGCAATCTCAGCTCACTGCAACCTCTGCCTCCCAGGTTCAAGATATTCTCCTGACTCAGCCTCCCAAGTAGCTGGGACTATAGGTGCCTGCCACCACGCCTGGCTAATTTTTTTGTAATTTTAGTAGAGACGGGGTTTCACCATATTGGCCAGGTTGGTCTCGAACTCCTGACCTTGTGATCCGCCCACCTCAGCCTCCCAAAGTGCTGCAATTATAGGCGTGAGTCACCGTGCCTGGCCGGTTAAATGTTTTTCTAGATGTTGGTGTGAAGGTTGTTTTTTCTTTTCTTTTTTTTTTGTTTTTGAGATAGAGTCTCGCTCTGTTGCCCAGGCTGGAGTACAATGGCACAATCTCGGCTCACTGCAACCTCCGCCTCCCAGGTTCAAGCGATTCTCCTGCCTCAGCCTCCCAAATAGCTGGGATTACAGGCCTGTATCACCATACCTGGGTAATTTTTTTTGTATTTTTAGGAGAGATGGGGTTTCACCATGTTGGCCAGGCTGGTCTCAAACCCCTGACCTCAGGTGTTCTGCCCACCTCAGCTTCCCAAAGTGCTGGGATTACAGGTGTGAGCCACAGTGCCTGGCATGCAAAAGTTTTTTTTTTTTTTTTTTTTTTTTTTCTGATGTGATTCACATTTAAATCCGTAGACTTCAAGCACAGCAGGTGACCGTCTGTAATGCGGGTGGGCCTCATCTAATCAGTTGAAGGGCTTAAGAGAAAAAGCCTGGGGTCCTCTCAGGAGGAGGGAACTCTGCCTCCAGGTGGCCTGGGGGTTCCAGCTGCAGCACCAACTCTTCCCTGGGTCTCCAGCCTGCTGGTCTGCCCTGCAGATTTCAGAACTTGCCTCAAAATAAATCTCTGTCAATCAGGCACAGCCTCAAGTGTGATCCTTGTAAAAAACTTCAAACGGGCCTGGCATGGTGGCTCACGCCTGGAATCCCAGCACTTTGGGAGGCCAAGGCGGGCGGATCACCTGAGGTCAGGAGTTCAAGACCAGCCTGGCCAACATGGTGAAACACCATCTCTACTAAAAATACAAAAAATTAGCCGGGTGTGGTGGTGCACGCCTGTATTGCCAGCTACTTGGGAGGCTGAGGCAGGAGAATCGCTTGAACCCGGGAAGTGGAGGTTGCAGTGAGCCGAGATCGCGCCACTGCACTCCAGCCTGGGCGACAGAGCAAGACTCTGTCTTAAACAAACAAACATCCTTCAAACAACACAGAAGTGAAAAAAGTAGACAGGACATGCCATCTCCTCCCGCCTGGGACCGTGTCTCTCAGTTTAATTTGCATCCATCATAGCCAAGGAGCAGCACAGAGCAATGCAGATGAGGACGACAAAGTGCTCTGTCACGATGACCGTCTCCACGGGGCCCCAGTGTGTTCACAAGGCACATTACATTGCTGCAGGAAGGCAGGAGATAGGTGTTAAATCAGCTGCCTCTTTCTGCCGAGGAAACGGAGGCTCAGAGAGGTTAAGGGAGGGTCCCCAGGTCACACAGCAAGAGGCACAGTTGGGGTGCAAGCGTCTGCCCTCCGGCTGAGCCTCCTATCCATCATTTGCAGGACATCCATGGGTCCCTCCCCTCCTCTTCCTGGCGCCCGCTGGGCTCACCTTGATACGCTCAATCCCAGCTTCGATGCGTAGCTGTTCCACCAGCTTCCGGGCCTGGGCAATGTTGTTAGTGGCTGACATTGTCTGCCATTAGCTCTGGGCCTCGTTGTCCAGAGAGCTGTGGGGGAAGCAGAGGGGTGTGGGTCAAAGTTCAGGTCAGGCCTCCGGGTGGCAGCAGGGGCAGCGGCCTTGGCTCAACCTTCCCGACTCTAGGCACGGCCACTTCGCCTCTGAGTGGGGACCAGGGGCCTCCGTGTACACAGAGCTGGCACTCGTTTAACTCTCAGCATAGAGCCTGGCACGCGGTCAGCCGTCACAATCCTCTGTGAGAGTTTGCAGAATGAGGGAATGAAAGGGCAAAGGCAGGGCCGGGCGCGGTGGCTCACGCCTGTAATCCCAGCACTTTGGGAGGCTAAGGCGGGCGGATCACAGGGTCAGGAGATCGAGACCATCCTGGCTAACACGGTGAAACTCTGTCTCTACTAAAAAAAAAAAAAAAATACAAAAAAAATTAGCCGGGCGTGATGGCGGGCGCCTGTAGTCCCAGCTACTCTGGAGGCTGAGGCAGGAGAATGACGTGAACTCGGGAGGTGGAGCTTGCAGTGAGCCGAGATCGTGCCACTACACTCCAGCCTGGGCGACAGAGCAAGACTCCGTCTCAAAAAAAAAAAAAAAAGAGCAAAGGCCCTCTGGAGAAGGCAGGACCCACACAGGCTCCCTGGGGGCCTGCCTCAGTCCGTGACAGGGGTTCTTGCCCTCCAGGGGACACTGGGTGATGTCTGGGGACATCTGTGGCTGTGGGGGGAGCTCCTGGCATGGAGTGGGTTGGGTGGAGGCCAGGGACGTTGCTCAGCTCCCTGCAGTGCCCAGGACGGCCCCGCTCCAGGGAACGATCCAGCCCCACGTGTCGGCAGTGTCCAGCCTAGAGAAACCTGCTTAGTAGGACCCAGCAGGGGGATTGGTGCTGATGGGGGTGGCAGGGGCAGGGGCCAGGTTCAAGAGTCCTGGGTAGCCGCAGTCCCAGCTGGGCGTCTGTGAGCAGCTAATTAAGCCACACTCTGTCTCTGTCATAACTCATGGCATCGCTGTCTGTTTTGCAGAGCCAGGCAGCCGCAGAGAAGCCGAGGCAGATTCCAGAGTTTTCAAAAAATGCCTACTTAGTGATAAGAAGGGAAGGATCGTCCACGTATACCACACCACAGGGGAATCTCCAGGGCCTGGGATGTGTAGCATATGCTTCTGTTTGTGTAATGTGTTTAAGAGGACTTTTTTTAGACAAGAGTCTCGCTCTGTTGCCCAGGCTGGAGTGCAGTGGTGCGATCTCAGCTCACTGCAACCTCCGCGTCTCCAGCTCCAGCCATACTCCCACTTTGGCCTCCTGAGTAGCTGGGATTACAGGTGCATGCGCCGCCATGCCTGGCTAATCTTTGTATTTTTGGTAGAGACGTGGTTTTACCATGTTGGCCAGGCTGGTCTCAAACTCCTGGCCTCAAGTGATCTGCCTGTCTCGGCTTCCCAAAGTCCTGGGATTACAGGCATGAGCCACCATGCCCAGCCCAAGGACGAAATTTTATAAATGGAAAACAGATTATCGGCTGCCAGGGATCGGTGGGGCAGGGACTGGGAGGGAGATAGGTCTCTGTATAAAAGGGCAACACAGCCAGGCCCGGTGGCTCTTGCCTGTAATCCCAGCACTTTGGGAGGCTGAGATGGGAGGATCACTTGAGTCCAGGAGTTTGAGGCCAGCCTAGGCAACATAGCAAGACCCCCTCTCTACAAAAAATTAAAAAATTAGCTGGGCATGGGTTGCACACTCCTTTGCTTCCAGCTACTTGGGTGGCTGACATGGGAGGATCACTTGAGCCTGGGAGGTTGAGGCCAGACTGGGCAACTTAGTGAGACCCCATCTCTGAATAAATAAGTAAATAAAAGGGCAACATGAATGATCCCTGTTAGTGCCTCAACTACGGTGATGAATCCACAAGCCTACATGAGTGATAAACTCACAGAGAGCCTCACACACTCACTCACCAGCAGGCACAATACTGAATACTGCGGAACCTGAGTGAGGCTGGTGGGTGTGTGACTGTCTGGCTGCAATCTTGCCCGTAGCTTTACCAAATGTTACCACCAGGGACGGCCGGGGAATGACACACAGAATTCCTCTACATTCTTTGTTAGCACTGGATGTGACTCCACGGCGATCTCAATAAAAGGATCAATTAAAAAAAAAAATCCCTTTGACACCACCCAGCCTCCTTGGTTTCCAGCAGACGTCCCGCCCCAACTTTTTGGGGGCAGAGAAGGCCCAATCTGTCTGCTCTGGAGGCAGAGCCCACGTGTGGCCGCTCAGAGGGCTCTGATTCCAGAGAGCTTCAAAGCAGCCACAAAACATCCAACTCAGGGAAAACCGCCCTTGGTTGGGCTTAAAAATACCTAAATTACTCAGTGCTAAAAATACGCGCGCACAGAGAACAAACGGGCTGGCCCCACCTCCTGTTTTCCTTGGAAGGCCGGGGGTCCTATTTAGCACCCACACTCAGGAGTGTCTACCCAGACCCTGGGTCCCTGCTGCCCTGGGCAGCCACCCCCCGCAATTTCCATGTGAGCATCAGGCCCTGAGCCGTGCTGGCTTTTCTGTTTTGGGCGAAATTCCCTGCAAGATGCTCCCTTTGGGCTGGGTAATAACCCAGGCCCGCCAGAAAGGCCAGAGAGAGCTGCGCTGTGTGTGTGTGTGTGAGTGTGTGAGTGTGTGGGCATGTGTGTCTGTTTATTTGCAGGTATGTCAATGATGTGCATGTGACTGTACACGTATGTGCGTGTACACGTGGTGTGCATGTCAGTGTGCACATGTGTATGTGTACCTTGTGTGTGCATGTGTGTATACTGGCATGCATGAGTGGGCATATATGCGTGCATGTGTGTACACATATCTGCATGTGTGTGTACGTGTACATGCGTATGCATGGGTGTGCATGCCAGCATGCATGTGAGTCTGTGCATCTGTGCATGTGTGTACCTGAACAGGTGTGTACATGTGCATCTGTGTCTATATGAGTGCATGTACATATCTACATGTGTGTGCGCCTGCGTATGAGTGTGTGCATAGGTGCATTTGCATATGTGCATGTGTGTGGGCATGCATGTCAGTGTGCACGTGTGTATGTGCACGTGTGTGGACATGGCACTGCATATGCGTGTGCGCACACGTGTGTGGGCATGCATGTCACAATGGGTGTGTGCATGTGTGTGGGCATGTGTATATGTCACTGTAGGTGTGTGGATATGTGTGTGCGCGGGTGTGTACATGTGTGTCTGCATGTGTACATGCGTGTGTGTGTGTGCACGGGCGTGCATGTGTATGTTTGTGCTGAGATGCCGAGACTCAGACACAGATTGCATCACCCATGCAGTCGCCTCCCTAAGTCCCCGTCTCGGTGGTGTCACCAGCCGGCACTGACTCAGGAGCAGCCATGCCCCCAGCAGAGGACTAAGCCAACAGCAGCAGAACTGGCCACGCGCTGAGTCAGCCAGGAACGCCCCTCCCAGCTGCCTCCCTGCAGAGGCGCACGGGTGCCAGCACCCCGACCTGAATGCGCTTGCCTCGGGGCCCCGGGAAGCTGTGGGAGGGGCAGGAGCAGGCAGCTCTGGGGGCAGGGCCAGGTGGTCAAAGGTGCACACAGTCCCCGAGGCACCGTCCTGAGGGTCGGGCTCTGTCTCGGTGCACAGGCCCCTTCAGGCAGGCAAGGCGCCAGGCGAGGCTCTCCAAAAATAAAACTGAAGAGGGACGCTGCCCGGCCCCGCGCTGGCCTCCTAGCAAAAGGCTGATAGCCACACCCGAGTCTAAGCCCGCCTCGTGCAGAAAAATCCCACTCGCGCCTGAAAGTCAAGAAGGATGAGTGTACCCCCCACCCAAGGACATAGTGGAAATCTGTGGTCGCTCAGCGGAGGGTGACCAGCCCCGAAACAGAACAGACCTGAGCTGATTAGACACGAGGCTCCAGTGCACACAAGGGCTGAACAAAACCGCAGGAGAGGAGCTGGCAGCACCGGCAGGGAGGGAGGTGGGATCACAGGGAACCCCAGGGAGCGGCCGCCCTCTAACCCCTTGCTCGGGCAGTTATCCCGAGGGAAAAAAATGAAAAGAAATAAAAAGCTACATATAGAAAGGCGTTTATAATTGTGTTATGTGTAAGAGTGAAAAGTTAGAATGAAAGCAAGTGCTCTGCCTCTTTTGTTTTTTTTTGACGGAGTCTCGCTCTGTCGCCCCGGCTGGAGTGCAGTGGCGCCATCTCGGCTCACCGCAACCTCCGCCTCCGGGTTCAAGCGATTCTCCTGCCTCAGCCTCCTGAGTAGCTGGGACTAAAGGCGTGCGCCACCACGCTCAGCTAATTTTTGTATTTTTAGTAGAGACGGGGTTTCACCATGTTGGTCAGGCTGGTCTCAAACTCCTGACCTTGTGATCCACCCGCCTCAGCCTCCCAAACTGCTGGGATTACAGGCGTGAGCCACCGCGCCCGGCCCTATCTTAACTTTTTATTTTGAAATAATTATGGACTCAGGCAGTTGCAAACAGTCCAGGGAGCCCCACGTACCCTCTCCCGGTCCCCTCCAGGGCGACGTCACCTGTGACTGTGAGAAAGTATCAGAACCGGGACCCTGAGGTCAGCCCAATGCTGTGTCTCACTCAGACGGCACCACTCCCCCCGGCCCTCATCTGGGGGTGCAGAGGGAGTTTTGGTGTCGTGCATCCCTCCAGGAAGGTGGCCTGGGTTCCTGCCTGGAGGCATCGCCCCTCTGGAGCCGTGCCCCCGCCCGCCGGTCTGTCTCCACTGGGAGGAGGAGAGGAGGTGTGGCCTAAACGTTTGCTGAGCAGATGGCTGGGCAGACAAAGACCCAAAACTGTGACAAAATTGACAGTGGTGTCAGTAAACAGATACACAGCCTAGGGCCCCAGTCTGCAAAGCTGGCTGAACTCCGAAGTTCATAAAATCCTCAAGAGACCTGATCTACACTGGGAAGTGTCACTCACTCCAGTACCGGCCCTTTCCCTCTGGCTGGACCCTTCTCTGGGGTGGGGCCGTCCTGGGCACTGCAGCGTGCTGGGTAGCATCCCTGGTCTCCACCCACTCCATGCCAGGAACCCACCCCCCACCCCCCGCACGCCCACAGTCATGACAAGCACAAATGTCCCCAGACTTGGACAGGTGTCCCCTGGGGGAAAAAGTTAGGCCTTTATGGAACTCCTTTATCAGGAGAAATCCTGCAGCTCAGAGTGGTTCCCTTAGGCAAAATGCAAAGAGTTTGAACCCAGCTGACTGAAGGCCCCAGGAAATAAATAGTAATGAATGAAAATATGCTGGGCCTGGTGGCTCACACCTGTAATCCCAGCACTTTGGGAGGTTGAGGCGGGTGCGTCATTTGAGGTCAGGAGTTCAAGACCTCAAATGGTCTGGACAACATGGTGAAACCCCGTGTCAGCTAAAAATACAAAAAAATGAGCCAGGCATGGTAGCGGGTTCCTGTAATTCTAGCTACTCGGGAGGCTGAGGCATGAGAATCGCTTGAACCCAGGAGGTGGAGGTTGCAGTGAGCCGAGATCGTGCCACTGCACTCCAGCCTGGGTGACAGAGTGAGACCCTGTCTTAAAAAAAAAAAAAAAAAAAAAAAAAGGCCAGGCTCGGTGGCTCACACCTGTAATCCCAGCACTTTGGGAGGCTGAGGCGGGCAGATCACGAGGTCAGGAGATCGAGACCATCCTGGCTAACACGGTGAAACCCCGTCTCCTCTAAAAAAAAAAAAAAAATACAAAAAAATTAGCCAGGCACGGTGGCGGGTGCCTGTAGTCCCAGCTGCTCAGGAGGCTGAGGCAGGAGAATAGTCTCAAAAAAAAAAAAAAAAAAAAGTAAATAGAGGGGTGTTTCCAAAAGGGCTTTAATTTTATTAGCATCCCAGAATGCTTTGTGACTAGGAGAGGCCCCACGGGGCGGGAGCCTTCCCCCAGATGTGAGCCCCATCGCATTTGAAGCTCCCACAGAGGAGGGAACTCTGGAAGGTGGTAGGCCAGAAATCTGCCCTGGCTCTACCAAGCTGTGTGGCCTTGGGAAAGTTGCCTTCCCTCTCTGAGCCCCAGTGACCTCTGTTGGAATTCTCAGACGGACACTCTCTTCTCTGCACCAGGCCTGGCCCCCAGGTTCCTGTGCCAGGAAACAGGGGTTCCAGAGTCTGGCAGGCAGGAAGAGGACCCTCTTCTAGGGACCTGTGGCAACTTCCAAATATAAACACAGCTGCTGGAAAGACAAGGTGGCTGGAACATCCTGCACCCAGCAAATGTGGAAGGGCCGGTTTGCCCGGAGCTCTTGAGAAATCTCACTCCCCGTGGACTTGCACCCTGTCGCCACTCCCCTGACCTGCCCTGAGGCTGGGGTGCAGCAGGGAATTGCAACAGCCCCCACCCCCCGCCCGCAGCCCTGGGGAGACCTGGGCAGAGCTGGAAGCTGATTATATTAAAAATCAGCATGGATCGGATTCGGGATAGAGCCACAGACTGTGTGTCCTGAAATTACCCATTTTTGTGTTGGTGGGTTTTTTTGTTTGTTTGTTTGTTTGTTTGTTTTTTGGAGATGAGGGCTCACTCTGTCGCCCAGGCTGGAGTGCAATGGCGCGATCTCAGCTCATTGCAACCTCCGACTCCCAGGTTCAAGCGATTCTCCTGCCTCAGCCTCCTGAGTAGCTGGGATTACAAGCATGAGCCACCACGCCCGGCTAGTTTTTGTATTTTTAGTGGAGACAGGGTTTTGCCATGTTGGCCAGGCTGGTCTCGAACTCCTGACCTCAGGTGATCCGCCCGCCTTGGCCTCCCAAACTGCTGGGATGACAGGCGTGAGCCACCATGCCAGGCCCATTTTTGTGCTGTTGAACTTAAAGCATGAGCTTGGGCAAATCCCTTCTTCTTTTGAGCCATAGGGTAAAGGTGACAGGAGAGTCTTATAAGCTCCGTGATGAGTTCCAGAAGTCCAGGGTGACCAGTCACGCTTAGATCATTTCCGTGTCATTTATGGACTCGATGAGAGACAAAAGGGCCTCTGGGGACTGTGAGTTGCATCAGCCTCTTGCTGAATTGACAGAACATTCAGGTTTCAGGGAGAGGTGAGGTCATTGCCAGGGATCTTATTCAAGGGATAAAGGCTGACACCTGTTCCTGCAGAGGGACCACACGGTGCGTGCCTGGAAATGGAAAATCCGGGCTCGCACTCTGGCTCTGCTCCTGGTTTTTGGGTCTTGGCTTCCTCAACTGGAAAATGAGAGGGATCCTGTCAAGGCTGAGGATGGGTCCTCATTTGTCATCCTGTGGCTCTCAGATCAAGAGGATCTAGAATATCCATGACCTCCTTCTAAACGACTTGGACTTTGGGTTAAAAATCTCTATTGGTAGGTTTTGGCTTGCACAATGGTGGATTAGCCGCTAAAGACAATCCCACTCTCTTGCTGAGGTCAACTAGAAAAGCTGGACAGGGCCGGGTGCGGCAGCTCACGCCTGTGATCCCAGCACTGCAGGAGGCCGAGGCAGGAGGATCATTTGAGGTCGGGAGTTTGAGACCAGCCTGGCCAACATGGTGAAACCCTGTCTCTGCTAAAAATACAAAAATTAGCTGGGCATGGTGGTGCGTGCTTGTAGTCCCAGCTACTTGGGAGGCTGAGGCACAAGAATCGCTTAAACCCAGGAGGCAGAGGTTGCAGTGAGATGAGATTGTGCCACTGCACTCCAGCCTGGGTGACAGAGAGAGACCCTGTCTCAAAAAAAGAAAAAAAAGCTGGACAGGGCCGGGTGCAGTGGCTCAAGCCTGTAATCCCAGCACTTTGGGAGGCCGAGGTGGGAGGATCACTTGAGGTCAGGAGTTTGAGACCAGCCTGGCCAACATGGTGAAACCCCGTATCTATTAAAATACAAAAATTAGCTGGATGTGGTGGCAGGTGCCTGTAGTCCCAGCTACTTGGGAGGCTGAGGTACTTACAATTACTTAAACCTGGGAGGCTGAGGTTGCAGTGAGCTGAGAATTGTACCACTGCACTCCAGCCTGGGTGACAGAGTGAGACCCTGTCTGAAAAAAGAAAGAAAACCTGGACAGAATGTCAAAGCATCTGCTCAAGGGTCTGCAGGGTTATTAAGATAATGGAGAATTTCCAGCCAGGATTTAGGGGAGGATCAAAGGAGAGCCTGGGTTTGGGGTCACTTTTTCCTGGGGTGGGGAGGGTTTTTGCTGAGAGGCCAAGTGATATTTCTATCAGCTTCACAAGGCCAAGGGTACAGAAATTGAGGTCCAGGATTTCTTGAGAAGGCTTGGTAAATTCCCCCTTGGTGTGAATTTGGACAACTTAATGTTGCACTGTAAGAGGAATGATCACAGCTGGGAGCGGTGGCTCATGCCTGGAATCCCAACACTTTGGGAGGCCAAGGCAGGTGGATGACCTGAGGTCAGGAGTTCAAGACCAGCCTGGCCAACATGGTGAAACCTCGTCTCTACTAAAATACAAAAATTAGCTGGGCATGATGGTGGGTGCTTGTAATCCCAGCCAGTCAGGAGGCTGAGGCAAGAGAATCACTTGAATCCGGGAGACGGTGGTTGCAGTGAGCCGAGATTGCACCACTGCACTCCAGCTTTGGCAGCTGAGTGAGATTCCATCTTAAAAAAAAAAAAAAAAGAGGAAAGATCTAGAGGAAGCAGACAGGTTCTTAGAGCAACTGCAGCTGAGTTTTGAATAATCTCAATCCCTGATACTTCATTAAGGTGATGCGAGATTGCCGGTGGCCCCAAATGCCTGGAAGAAGTAAACATAAATCCCCTCTGGAGGAAAACAATATGATCCCAGGCCTCAAATTATTTCTACATACAAATCCACAATACAGGCCAGGCCCGGTGGCTCACGCCTGTAATCCCAACACTTTGGGAGGCCGAGGTGGGCAGATCACGAGGTCAGGAGATTGAGACCATCCTGGCTTACATGGTGAAACCCCGTCTCTACTAAAAATACAAAAAATTAGCCAGGCGTGGTGGCGGGCACCTGTAGTCCCAGCTACTCCAGAGGCTGAGGCAGGAGAGTGGCATGAACCTGGGAGGCGGAGCTTGCAGTGAGCCGAGATTGTGCCACTATTAATTGTGTTAATTATGTTCAAGGAGATAAAAAGATGAAATTGGAATTTTAGCAGCAAATTGGAACAATAGGGAAAAAAGGAACCAGTGGATGTGGAGAAAATGACAATATCTGAAAAATAAGAACTCAATGGAAGAAATAAAAATTAGTGAACTGGAAGATGGAACAGAGAAAAATATCCAGAATGAAGCAAGAAGACACAAAGGGAAAGAAACTACAGAAGAAAGAGCAAAAGACATAGAAGATACAGTGACGTATAATATACGTGTTATTGGAACACCAGAAGGAGGAGAGAGAGAATGAAGCAGGAACAATCTTTGAAGAGATAATGACCAATAACTTTCTAAAACTGACAAAAAGACCTCAAGCCACAGATTTCAAAATCCCTAGAACCTCAGGCAAAAGAAATGTCCTAAAAAAGTGGCAGAGAAATGGCCAATAAGCACATGAAATGGTGTCTAATGATTAGTCATCAAGGAAATATGAATTAAAGCCATCAAGGGAGACTGCCTCCCAACCACTAGAGTGGCAAAAAGTTAAAAGACTGACAACACTAAATATTTGGGAGGATGTAGAAGAACTGGATGCATCATCCGTTACTGACGGGAATGTGAAATAGTACAACCACCATGAAAAATGGTTTAGCAGTTTCTTATAAGGCTGAACACATACCTCACCTATGACCCAGGAATTCCACTCCTAGGGATTTACTCAAGATAAATAAAAACATGTCTCCATAAAAGGACTTGTACGAGATGTTCATAAGCTTTTACTCATAATAGCAAAACCTGGAAACAACCCAAATGCCTGTCAACGAGAGAATAAACAAGTCATGGCATTTCACACAATGAAATACGGCTGCGCAATAAAAAAGAATAAACTATTGAGAGATCGAGCAACGTGTATGATTCTCAAAAATATAAATGTATTCTCAAAACTATAAAAAATAAATTATTCAATATTAAATATTAGTATTTAATTAATACATTAAATATTAATATTAAATATTTAAAAATAAATGATTCTCAAAAATAAAAAAAGTAAAGCAACAGAAGCTGGATATTAGAGGTGCATATTATATAATTCCATTTATATAAAGTTCAAGAATAGGCAAAACTATGGTGATAAGAGATGAAAACAGAGGTTGCTGCCTCTGGCCAGGGTGTTGGCTAGAAAGGGCCATGAAATAACTTCTAGGGTGATGGCAATGTTCTGTATGTTGGTTGAGCTGTTGGCATACACAGGTGTACACATTTGCTAAAATCCATCAAACTGTGTCTTTAAGATCTGTTCATCTTACTGCATTTGAATTGAAATTTGATAAAATCAGTTAGTTACAAACAAAAATCAACAAACAAAAGTTGCCAGAGGAAAAAACAGCAGCAATTAGGTGGACCCAGTGAAAATATCCTTCAAGAATTAGGGGGAAATAAGGGCATTTTCAGATAAACAAAACCAGAGTTTCTCACCAACAGACTTGCCTTTTAAAAGGCAAAACTAGAGAAAGATAATTCCAGATGAAAGGTAGAAAATGCAGGAAGGAGTGAAAAACAACAAAAATGTTGCAGAGAGGAAAGAGCTCGATAAAATAATTCTAAAGTTCCAGTGGAAAGATCAACAGGAAGTGAAAAACTGTGTAAAAGCCTTAGAACAAACACACATGGATCATAACAGCCTTCAACTCAGTCCTCACCTCCAACCAACCCACAACAGAATATGTTCTATGCTTCTGCCTTCACATTTTTATTATACGACTTTTATTATATTATTTTGGTCATTGGATTCCAGTGATAGGAGTTATAAATATTACTTCAGGAGTTTACTAGTGATACATTAATTGAATTTTGCAATTCTACATGCACACAAAATGAAGTCAGCATCTGAAAATATATATATACATCCCATCCGCTGTGACTGGTCCAACGTCAGCATGATAAGACTCAATGCCAGCTGTCCCCAGAGACTTTTCTTCAGTCCAGTCAGCCCCTCCTTGGACGTCCACTTTAGCAGTGCTCTGCAGCCTCAGGCAGATCCCTGTGTGCTCCACCAATGGCCTCCGCTCCACTCCCCACTCCCTCCATCTCCTCCCAACAGCTAGAGTGTGCTTCTGAAAATGCAGTTGAATCTGTTCCTCCCCTACTCAGAAACCACCAGCAGCTTCCAATTCCTTACAAAATCAAGTGCAAAAATCAAGGCTTATTGTTCAATTCCCACTGCTAGGAATTCTTCCCCCAGCTCCAATCTCATCAAAGAACTGCCTTCTCTGAAGCATCGCTCCAGGATCATCTCCTTTCTCACCCTGTGGCCTCATAAGCTCAGCATTTTCCAGATTCGGAAACCCTGGAGGGGGCCATGAGGGAGATGGCTGTCCCTGGGCAACTAAGACCCTTCTCTGGGCAAGTCTCTTAGTTCTCTTAGTTTTCTGGGCAAGATGGCTTCCCCAGAAGATATTTATTATAAGAAATTGGCTCACATAATTATGGAGGCTGAGAAGTCATAAGATGTACAATTGGCAAGCCAGAGAGACACAAGAACTGATAGTTTCTGTCTGAAAGCCAGCAGGCTTGAGACCCTGGAGCATCTGTTTCAACTGGAGTCCAAATGCTGGAAAAGCCTATCTGCCAGCTTGAAGGCTGCCAGGCAGGAGGAATTATCTCTTACTTAGCATTTTTGTTCTATTGAGGGCTTTAGCTGATTAGATGAGGCCCCCACATTGGGGTGGGGAAGCAATATGCTTTACACAGCCAATGGTTCATTTCATCCAGGAACATTCTCACAGACACACCCAGAATAACATTTAAACAGATGTCTGGGCACCCCGTGGACCAGTCAAGTTAACACATAAAATTAACAGTTACGACAACCTTGGAGCCAGTCATGCAGCCCACCACATCATTCTCTCATGGCTGTTTGTTTTCTTGTAGTATTTATAATTTGATATTTAAGTTGTCCACCTACTGGACTGTAAGCCTCATGAGGCCAAAGATCTGGGGGCTGGGCACAGTGGCTCATGCTGGTAGCCCCAGCACTTTGGGAGGCTGAGGCAGGAGGATCGCTTGAGCCCAAGAGTTTGAGACCAGCCTGGGCAACATGGCAAAACCTTGACTCTACGAAAAAAAAATACAAAAAACTAGTTGGGTGTGGTGGTGCACACCTGTAGTCCCAGCTACTCAGGAGGCTGAGGTGGGAGGATTGCTTGAGCCCAGGAAGTGGAGGTTACAGTGAGCCGAGATCATGCCACTGCACTCCAGCCTGGGCAGCAGAGTAAGACCCTGTCTCAAAAAAAAAATAAAAAAGGTATGAGTTGTTCTCCCTAGAACCTGGTATATATAAATGCTCAAGAGACATTTGCTTGGGGCCCGAAGCGGGGGACTATGCCTGTCTTCGCAGATGTCGACCTTAACCCTGGAAGATCTCTTTCCCCTGTGACATGTTCCTTCTTTACGATGTGGGCTTCAAATGTTGTTTCTTTTTGGAACACATGTTTTTAATGGCTTCTAGCGCCAGGTGACCTTGACTCGGAATTCCTAGAACACGGTACACTCGGAAAGTCATATGGGCTGTTTGTTGCAGACTAAATATTTGTGTCCTCCTCTGACCCCATCAAGTTCATATGTTGAAATCCTGGGCCAAGTGTGGTGGCTCATGCTTGGAATTCCAGTGCTTTGGGAGGCCAAGGTGGGAGGGTCACTTGAGCCCAGGAGTTTGAAACCAGCCCGAGCAACAGAGTGAAACCCCACCTGTACAAAAAGAAGAAAATTAGCTGGGTGTGGTGGTGTGTGCCTATAGTCTCAGCTACTTGGATGGCTGAGGCAGGAGGATCGCTTGAACCCAGGAGTTGGAGGCTGCGGTGAGTTATGACCACACCACTGTACTTCAGCCTGGGCAACAGAGTGAGACATATCTCAAAAAGAAAAGAAGGCCGGGCGTGGTGGCTCCCGCCTGTAATCCCAGCACTTTGAGAGGCCAAGGTGGGCGGATCACAAAGTCAGGAGTTTGAGACCAGCCTGGCCAACATGGTGAAACCCCGTCTCTACTAAAAATACAAAAACAGTAGCCAGGCGTGGTGGTGGGCGCCTGTAGTCCCAGCTACTCAGGAGGCTGAGGCAGGAGAATTGCTTGAACCTGGGAGGCGGTGGCTGCAGTGAGCCGAGATCGTGCCATTGCACTCCAGCCTGGGCAACAGGAGCGAAACTCCATCTCAAAAAAAAAAAAAAAAAAAGAAAACAAAAGGGCCTCAGCTTGCTGTTTTTGAAACTGAAGCCACATGTTTTTTTCCTAATCAGAACTAAAGTGAAAGATTAAAACAATCGATGTTTTGTTTGTCTTGGAGCAAGAAATATAAGATCTGTGTTTCTGGCTTGCAGACGAGCACCGCAGCACTGAAGCGTGTGTGGGTCGTGCATGTGACAGAGCACAGGAGGCCTGCAGCGAGGTCCTGACAGGGAGGACTTTCTCGGGCCGGAGACCTGGTTCTGAGCACGTCCCCTGGCCTTCCCTGAGCCTCAGCTTTCTCGGCTGTAAAATTCAGAACTAGAGAGCAGTTTCCCCTGTGCTCCATGACACCCTAGGAGTTCTGTGCGGAGGCTGAGCCACCCTGGGTTCCCAGGAGGGGCTCTCTTGGCCTTGGGGTAGAGCCTGTGCTTCCTGGTCAGATTCCATTTGTGTATGTGTATATTTTATTATACAGATAATAAAATATATATACATACATGTTTTTATTTTTATTTTTATTTTTTTGAGATGGCGTCTCGCTCTGCCGCCCGGGCTGGAGTGCAGTGGCGCGATCTCGGCTCACTGCAAGCTCCACCTCCCGGGTTCATGCCATTCTCCTGCCTCAGCCTCCCGAGTAGCTGGGACTGCAGGCGCCCGCCACCATGCCCGGCTAATTTTTTGTATTTTGTTTAGTGGAGACGGGGTTTCACCGTGTTAGCCAGGATGGTCTCGATCTCCTGACCTCGTGATCCACCCACCTTGGCCTCCCAAAGTGCTGGGATTACAAGAGTGAGCCACTGCGCCCGGCCACATACATATTTTTAGAGCCAGGTTCTCACTCTGTTGCCCAGGCTGGAGTGCAGTGGTGCAATCATAGCTCACTGCAGCCTCCAACTCCCGGGCTCAAGCGATCCCCCTGCCTGGGCCTCCCGAGTAGCTGGGACTACAGGTGCATGCCACTAGGCCTGGCTAGTTTTTTATTTTTTGTAGAGATGAAGTCTCTACAGCTATGTTGCCCAGGCTGGTCTCAAACTCCTGGCCTCAAGTGATCCTCCTGCCTTAGCCTCCCAAATCACTAGGGCTGCAAGCGTGAGCCATGGCACCTGGCTATAATAAAATAAATATGATATAGAATATAGAATAGCATCATAATATACAAATGTAATCAACATATAATACACTAAGCATGCTCAAAGTGTACAGTTCTGATGGGACAGGAAGCTGGAGGCGGGAAACTGGCCCTGGAGTGGGGGTTGTGGTGTTAGGCGAGGACCTGGTTACAGTGACTGCGGGGCTGACAAGAAATTATGAAAGGTCTTGAGGGAAGCGACACAGAATTTCAAAAGAACATAATGAATGCACTTTGGGAGGCCGAGGCAGGCAGATCACTTGCGGTCAGGAGTTCCAGACCAGCCTGGCCAACATGGTGAAACCCCATCTCTACCAAAAAATACAAACATCAGCCGGATGTGGTGGTGCATGCCTGTAGTCCCAGCTACTCGGGAGGCTGAGGTGGGAGAATTGCTTGAACCTGGAAGGCGGAGGCTGCAGTGAGCTATGATTGCGCCACTGCCCTCCAGCCTGGACAACAGAGCAAGACTCTGTCTCAAACAAAACAAAACAAAACAAAACAAAACAAAACAAAACAAAACAAAACAATGAATGGAGAGGAGAAAAGCTGCAGTGGCTATGGAGGCCCTGATGCTGTGGATGGTAAACTGGTATCTTCTGATGATGATGACTTTATTCTAAAAAGAGAACATACACGAGCATCAGGAACAAGGAAAGCCGTGCTGAGTGGCCCAGGTCAATCTGCTGAGAATGAAACCGACTGGGTCAATTTTAGAGAGACCCCTCCACGATGCTATCCAAAGCATGCGTCAGGCCGTCAGCAGGGGTGGTGACTCATGCCTATGATCCTACCACTTTGGGAGGCCAAGGAAGGAGGATCGTTTTGAGGCCAGGAGTTTGAGACCAGCCTGGGCAACATAGTGAGACCCCCGTCTCCACACACACACAAAAAGAAATTAGCCTGGCATGGTGGTGCACACCTGTAGTCCCAGCTACTCGGGAGGCTGAGGCAGGAAGACTGCTTGAGCCCGGGAGTTGGAAGCTGAAGTGAGCTATGATTGCACCGTTGCACTCCAGCCTGGGCAACAGAGCAAGACCCTGTCTTTAAAAAAACACAACAGAAAGGCATGCATGTATTTTACCTACAAGGTTCACTACTCTAACAGCTCCACTGAGATTCCTGAATTCCTCACTGCACTGGAAGTGCTGATGGCTTCAGACTTCCTAGAGATATATATTTTTTTCTTTTTTTTTTGAGACGGAGTCTCACTCTGTCTCCCAGACTGGAGTGCAGTGGCGTGATCTTGGCTCACTGCAAACTCTGCGTCCCGGGTTCACGCCATTCTCCTGCCTCAACCTCCCGAATAGCTGGTACTACAGGCGCCCACCACCAGGCCCAGCTAATTTTTTTTTATATTTTTAGTAGAGACAGGGTTTCACGGTGTTAGCCAGGATGGTCTCGATCTCCTGACCTCGTGATCCGCCCACCTCGGCCTCCCAAAGTGCTGGGATTACAGGCGTGAGCCACCACGCTTGGCTATATAGATATATTTTTTCGAGATGGAGTCTCACTCTGTCTCCCAGGCTGGAGTGCAGTGGCGCGATCTCAGCTCACTGCTACCTGTGCCTCCCGGGTTCAAGCGTTTCTCGTGCCTCAGCCTCCCAAGTAGCTGGGATTACAGACGCCTGCCACCACGCCTAGCTAACGTTCGTATTTTTAGTAGCGATGGGGTTTCACCATATTGGCCAGGCTGGTCTGACCTCCTGAACTCAGGTGATCCGCCTGCCTCGGCTTCCCAAAGCGCTGGGATTACAGGCGAGAGCCACCGCGCCCGGCCATAAGCTCAATTTTAGACGCATACGACATCCAGTGGGGAACGGACACCCACCTCACACGGTCCCCGTGGAGCCCTGAATGGAGCCGTGTGCCAGAGGCTGGTTGTCGTCCCTCCCCCGGCTGCCCTGTCACATTGGCCAAAGGGTTTAGGGAGAACAACCTAGAGGGTTTGCTCATCCAGTGGCCTAAAGTTCTGCATTCTAAATATACACCATCCCAGGAACTCACACCTCTTCTTTCTCTCTCCTTCCTTCCTTCCTTCCTCCCTCCCTCCCTTCCTCCCTTCCTCCCTCTCTTCTTCTCTCTCCCTCTCCTTCCTTCCTTCCTCCCTCCCTCCGTCCCTCTTTCTCTTCCTTTCTTCTCTCTCCCTCTCCTTCCTTCCTTCCTTCCCTCCCTCCCTCCCTTCCTCCCTTCCTCCCTCTCTTCTTCTCTCTCCCTCTCCTTCCTTCCTTCCTCCCTCCCTCCGTCCCTCTTTCTCTTCCTTTCTTCTCTCTCCCTCTCCTTCCTTCCTTCCCTCCCTCCCTCCCTTCCTCCCTTCCTCCCTCTCTTCTTCTCTCTCCCTCTCCTTCCTTCCTTCTCCCTCCCTCCGTCCCTCTTTCTCTTCCTTTCTTCTCTCTCCCTCTCCTTCCTTCCTTCCTTCCCTCCTCCCTCCCTCCCTCTCTCTCTTTCCCTTCCTTCCTTCCCTCCTCTCTCCCTCCCTCTCTTTTCCTTCCTTCCTTCCTTCCTTTCTCTCTCTCTTTCTTTCTTCCTTTCTTTCTCTCTCTCTTTCTTTCTTTCTTCTTTCTCAATATCTCGCTCTCTTTCTTTCTTTCTTTTTTTCTTCTCTGAGACGGGGCCTCACTCTGTTGCCCAGGCTAGAGTACAGTGGTGTGATCCCAGCTCACTGAAGCCTTGAACTCCTGGGCCCACGCGATTCTCCTGCTCCAGCCTCCCAAGTAGCTGGGACCACAGTCACACGCCACCATGCCCAGCTAATGTTTTAATTTTTTTTGTAGAGATGGGGGTCTCACTATGTTGTCCAGGCTGGTCTCGAGCTCCTGGCCTCCAGTGATCCTCCTGCCTCAGCCTCCCAAAGTGCTGGGATTACAGGCGGAGCCTCCACACCCGGCCTGTGCTCTAAGACTGATTCTTGCCAGGACCCTTTAGCACCACGGTGTGCCCAGCCTGTGCAGAGGGTGGGTACGTGGGACCCTGCTAGGGGGTGGGTGGGCTGAATCCAGGTGTCCTGGGCTGTAAAGCCAAGAAGCAGACAGCAGGCCTGGGGTGGCTGGAGATTTCGCGGGTACCCTGGGGGCGCTGAGGCTGGAGCATCCCGAGAAGCCCAAACCTGCCTGGCCTGTCTCTGCCGAGCAGACGGCGAGGCCCGCTGGGCAGCGGGACAGACTGGCTTTCCTCCTCCCGGGGAGACCTGCCGGAGCAAACCCAGCTCCTTTTTTAGGTCTGTGATGCCACGGCCACTCTTGGAGGTGTTTTCCAGCTGCACAGGAAGCCGTGACAGCGAGACCCAGAGAGGCTGGGTCTGAATTCCAAGCATAGTTCTCATAGTTGGGAAAGTGCCACTCCCGGCTCGATAAACCGACCAGGAGCCGCCGCCACCAGGGCCATCTTCTCACCAGCAGGGAAAGAGCATGCAGCCGGTGGAGGCTTCTGAGAGCTGGCCGGGCGGCCTGCGTAAAAGGACAGGAATGTCAAGAATGCACCCGGTCTGGCACAGACAGGGACTTTACGGAGCGGCTCCTGGGCCTGGCGGCCAGAGAGGCGAGGGAGCAGGAGCTACCGAGGGTTCCTCCATTGGCAGGGAAGGTCCTGAATCCCCCAGACCCTGTTAAAAGAGGCTGATCAGGTTGGGTGCGGCGGCTCGTGCCTGTAATCCCAGCACTTTGGGAAGCCGAGTCAGGAGAATTGCTTGAGGCCAGGAGTTCAAAGCCAGCCTGGGCAACACAGTGAGACCGTGTCTCTAAAATAAAAAAATAAAAATAAATGTTCTTGGGGTAAGCGCGGCAGAATTTCAGGAGAACATAATGAGGGTGCAGTGAGCTGGGGTGGCACCACTGCACTCCAGCCTGGGCAATACAGCAAGACCCTCCCTGGTCAGGAGTTCAAGACCAGCCTGGCCAACATGGTGAAACCCCATATCTACTAAAAATACACACACACACAAAATTAGCCTGGCATGGTGGTGGGCGCCTGCAATCCCAGCTACTCAAGAGGCTGAGGCAGGAGAATCACTTGAACTTGGAAGGCGGAGGTTGCAGTGAGCCGAGATCACACCACTGCACTCTAGCCTGGGTGACAGAGCGAAACTCCATCAAAGAAAAAAAATTAAAAGGTAAGCTGGGTGTGGTGGCACAAGCCTGTAGTCTCAGCTACTCTGGGAGGCTGAGGCGGGAGGATGGCTTGAGGCCAGGAGTCTGAGGCTGCAGCGAGCTAGGGTTGCACCATTGCACTCCAGACTGGAGGACAAAGTAAGACTCCGTCTCAAGAAAATAAAAATAAAAATAAATTAAGAGAGGCTGATCAGGGCCAAGGGCTGAGCTGGGAAGAAATGGTGCTTCTGTACCTAGCGCTGCCGGGCCTCCTGTCTGGGGCTGGCTGCAGGGCGGCCCTTCCAAACTGCTCCCTGTGGCAGGTGCACAGCCGGGCCTTGGCTAGGCTCACGGGAGGCAGCTCTGTGTGTTCTTTTTTTTTTTTTTTTTTGAGATGGAGTCTTGCTCTGTCACCCAGGCTGGAGTGCAATGGCATGATCTCGGCCCACCGCAACCTCTGCCTCCCGGGTTCAAGTGATTCTCCCGCCTCAGCCTCCCGAGTAGCTGCAATTACAGGCGCTCACAACCACATCCGGCTAACTTTTGTGTTTTTTAGTCGAGACGGGGTTTCACCATGTTGCCCAGGCTGGTCTTGAACTCCTGGCCTCAAGCAATCCACCCACCACGACCTCCCAAAGTGCTGGGATTACAGGTGTGAGTCACCGCACCTGGCCTGGGGTGGGTTTTTTCATTTGTGCACTGCATGTTTATTACTGACAACCAGCAAGGAAAGGGGGACTGCGTCCTACGACTGCAAGGAAGTGAATTCAGGAAGAACCTGAATGAGCTGGGGATGACAGCTGGAAGCTTCGTGTCACACAGCAGGCGACTCATATTTTCAGTTTCAGCCTGGGAGACCCTGGGCAGAGGACCCCATTGCACCATGACCTCCAGAACTGTAAGCTCAGGCAGGGGTGCTGCTTTAAGCCACCACGTGCGCAGTAGTTTGTTATGCGGTGTGAGGAGCTGATACACAAGGCCAGGATGGGACCGGTTAGGGTCTCCAGGCTGGAGCGCCTGCCGGGGAGCAGGCGTGGGTCCCACAGCCCGGGAGAGCTTCAGCTCTTATTCGCCATCTGCTGCTGCTAGGTGTTAAATGCTGGACTGAGCATGCTGCACACATCATCTCTGCTGTTTTCCTTTTTTTTTTTGGTTGTTATTGTTGTTGTTGTGTTGTTTTGTTTTGTTTTTGGGCAGAGTCTCGCTCTGTCGCCCAGGCTGGAGTGCAATGGCGCCATCTCGGCTCACTGCAACCTCCACCTCCCGGGTTCAAGTGATTCTCCTGCCTCAGCCTCCTGAGTAGCTGGGATTACAGGCATCCACCACTGTGCCTGGCTAATTTTTTATTTTTATTTTTTGTAGAGACAGAGTTTCACCATGTTGGCCAGGCTGGTCTCGAACTCCTGACCCCAAGTGATCCGCCCGCCTTGGCCTCCCAAAGTCCTGGGATTCCAGGTATGAGACGCCGTGCCTGGCCTCCCTTTTTTTTTTTGAAACAGGGTCTTGCTCTGTCACCCAGGCTGGAGTGCAGTGGTGCAATCACCGCTCACTGCAGCCTTGACCTCCTGGCCTCCAGGGATCCTCCCACCTCAGCCTCTTGAGTAGCTGGGACTACAGGTGTGCACCACCATGCCCGGCTAATTTTTAATATTTTTTCTTTTAGAGCTGGGGCCTCGCTCTATTGCTCAGGCTGGTCTCAAACTCTTGGGCTCAAGCAATCCCTCTGCCTCGGCCTCCCGGAGTGCTGGGATCTCGGGCATGAACCCCTGCTCCCGGCCTGCAATTTGTCTTTTCACAGCCCTGAGATGAGGGTGCAGCATTAAAACCGTGCAGAGGGTGGCTTCTTCTCCATGACCCGAGCAAACCGTCCCCCCACGGCTGCTGCTTCCTGTAAACCAGCTCCTAAGCCCGGCGTGCGTTTGCTTTCCTGACGGCACAGGAAGTCAGGCTCAGCGAATTCCAGCTCAGAGCGGGCTCTGGTGGCTTCCAGGCAGTTCCACAATGAGGCGGCTGCGCTTTTCCAGTCTGCTCATCAAAGCAGACCCAGCCTTGTGTGGCGCGGCGTGCCGGGGTGAGTCAGCCCCGGGGGAAGGTGGCCTTGAAGGCGGGAGGGGCGGCCGGCCTGCAGCAGCAACGTGAGAACAGAAGCAGCCTTCATCTGGCTTTAAAACTTCCAGAACCAGTAGCTTTATAGCTCGCAGAGCTCCTGGACTCTTTCCTCCTGGGGTCTGGCAATCCTCCACCCCTCACCCCTCCAAACCTGTGCCTGCCTCGGAAAAGGAAAGAAAAATAAACCCCAAGCAACAAAACCAGCAACCAGATTTGGCAGGAGGGGAGACAATGCTTGGAGTGGAAACGTCAGCCCTTGCCCGTGGAGGGATGACTGCTTCTGAGAACACAGTGTTCAGAGACAAGAGAGACAGGGTGTTATGTTTAGAGAGGAAAAGATCCAAACCCAAACAAAACGGAACAGTAGTTTGGGAGAGAAGAGAAGGCTCCGAGGCGCTGTGAGGAACAAGTCGCCTTCGCACAGTGGCCGGGGCAGCTGGGTTTGCAGAGAGCTGTGTCCCCGGGCACCTGCGTCAATGTGCACATCTGCACGCCCGCTGTGGGCACGAGGGCCTCAGCCATGAGCACCCCTGGGAGCCATGAGGACCTCAGTGCATCTCACAGAAGCCCCTGAGGACAGTGTGCAGTGGCGTGATCTCGGCTCACTGCAACCTCCGCCTCCAGGGTTGAGGAGATTCTCCTGCCTCAGCCTCCCGAGTAGCTGGGGTTACAGGTGCCCCCCCGCCCCCACCCCACCCAGCTAATTTTTGCATTTTTAGTAGAGATGGGGTTTCACCATGTTGGCCAGGCTGGTCTCGAACTCCTGACCTCAGGTGATCTGCCCGCATTGGCCTCTCAAAGTGCTGGGATTTTAGGCACGAGCCACCGTGCTGGGCCAACAGTGGCTCTTAATGGGGGCGGGGGGCGGTGATTCAGTCCTGCCAGGAAACCCTGGGCGATGCCTGAGACATCTGTGGTTGTAGGGGTTGGGGGTGCCCCTGGCGTGGAGTGGGCGGAGGCCGAGGATGCTGCTCAGCACCCTGCAGTGCCCAGGCCAGCCCCACCTCAGAGAACAATCTGACCGCCATGTCTACAGTGCCTAGGGGACCCTGGTTTAGACTCTGCAGAAAGGCGCACACATAGGCCAGGCACGGGGGCTCATGCCTCTATTCCCAGCACTTTGGGAGGCCGAGGCGGGCGGATCACTTGACGTCAGGAGTTCGAGACCAGCCTGGTCAACATACTGAAACCCCGTCTCTACTAAAAAAAAAAATCGAAATTAGCTGGGCATGGTGGCGCATGCCTGTAATCCCAGCTACTCAGGAGGCTGAGGCAGGAGAATCGCCTGAACCTGGGAGGCGAGGTTGCAGTGAGCCAAGATTGTGCCACTATACTCCAGCCTGAGCAAAAGAGTGAAACTGTCTTAAAAAAAAAAAAAAAGGGCCAGGTGCAGTGGCTCACACCTGTAATCCCAGCACTTTGGGAGGCTGAGGTGGGTGGATCACCTGAGATCAGGAGTTTGAGACCAGCCTGGCCAACATGGTGAAACCTCCTCTGTACTAAAAATACAAAAAATTAGCTGGGAGTGGTGGTGGGCACCTGTAATGCCAGCTACTTGGGAATCTGAGGCAGGAGAATTGCTTGAACTCGGGAGATGGAGTTTGCAGTAAGCCAAAATCACACCACTGCACTCCCAGCCTGGGGAATGGAGTGAGACTCTGCCTCAAAAACAAAACAAACAAACGAAAAAGAAAGGTGCACACAGCTTCGAGAGTGGACACAGGGCATCAGGGTGAGAAGGCACAGGGCGAGGGTCAGGCGTTGATGTGTCCCCTGGCAGCTGGGATGCAGACCCCCCATGTCCTGCCATGTTCTCACCAGGACGCCAAAGAGGGGACCCACGCAGAGCCCAGCGAGCCTGACTGACATGGGAACTTCAATACAAGAGACAGGTCTGAGACTGGCCACACCTGCTGCCTGCTCCACAGAACCCCAGAGCCCCCTCATCAACGAGGGTCTGCATGCAGACCCTGCACCCAGGGTGGCCCCCGCCCCCCCACGGCACCTGCAGCCTCTCCGGGGCCAGGTCGCCCAGCAGGGCATGGGAGGGCGGCTGTGTGCGGGGCCTTCCATGCCAGCTCTGACCGTTGGTGGCTCTGTGACCTCAAGGCAGGGCCGTGGGGCCCAGGGCTGCAGTCGGGGGGGCCTCTGCCACACGGAAGGGAGGGCCACACCCTGGCTGGAAAACAGCGCCTTGTGACTGTCCCTGTCAGCGCAGGCCCTTTGCTCCCAGGCTAAATCGGTCCCCGGGGCAGCTATATTTAGAAGGGGCTAAAGAGAGGGAATGAATGAGGTGCCCACGAGAAAGTGAAAAATAGACCAGCGGGGCAGGTCCCGCCGCTGCCTTCGGCCGGAGCTCGGAGCCCAAGAATGAGCCGGCTTGTTCAGACAAAGAGGCCGTGGTGACAGAGGGTGACGCGCCGCCAGTGCGGGTTTGGTCGCCGCGGTGACGGGAGCAGGAGAAAAGAAAAGCTGCTCTCTGTCCACCCGGCAGTGGGGTCGGCGGGGGCGGGGGATGACCACAGTCATGTGAGAGTTTGCAAGCCCGGGAACCGGGGCCGGGCCAGGACACTGAACCCCGTGGCTCCTGTCACTCCAGTTCTGGGCTTCCCGGCTGAGGAAATGCTGTCACTCTGGCCCTGGGCCAGGGCAAGGGGCAGCGCCGGCCTCGTGACGGTGGTGCTCGGGAGCTGAAGGCTAGGAGGGGTAGGAAGAGACCAGAAGGCAGTACCGGGCCTTCCCACCTCGGCACAGGGGCACAGGTGGGTCTTTCTCCACTCAGGCTCCCCCAGCAAACTCCTATACACCCTGCAAAGCCCCACCATGTCATCACCTCTGAGAAGACCCTGATTGCAATCATCTATGCACAGCCAGGCTGCACTAAAACCCCTTCTTGGCACACTGGCAGCTCCCTGGACATTCCTTGTGTCCTGTGACATTGTGGCTGCTGCACACGACACACGTTTCTCATCTCGCAGCTCTGGGCTCAGAGTCCAACATGGGCCTCACTGGGTTAAAATCAAGGCATGGGCAGGGCTGGTCCCTCCTGGAGGCTCCAGGGGAGAATCCCTTTTCCGTCTTTCGCCTAGAGGTGCCTGTATCCCTCGGCTCGGGACCCTTCCTCCCCCTTCACAGACACAGCACAGCCTCTTCCAGTCTCTCTCTGACTCTCACCCTCCTGCCTCCTCTCGTGAAGATCCTGTGAGGTCACTGCGCCCCCCGGCTTATCGACGGTGGTGCTTTCATGACTCAGGGGGTCCTTCACTCAATCCCACCTGCAGAGTCCCTTTTTCTGTGTGTGGTGACACAGCCACAGCTCCCAGGGATTAGGACATGGATGTCTTTGAGGCCTTTGTTCTGCCAACCCCAGGCACATCCCAGACGCTGGGTACCAAAGACGCCACTTGGATGGAAGGGGCTGGAGGCCGTGGTGCAGGGAGTTCACAGAGGGTGTTACTTCCCGGAACCCACTCTGTTCCCAGGGCCGATCTCCCAGGACACAGGCTCCCAGGCCCAGGCAGCCCTCGGACGTGGAGTGCCTGCCCCACCTCCATCCATAGCAGGTGCTGCTCCTGTGCATGGGCACGCATGGCCTGGTGCACCCACCCCTCTGGGCTCTGCAGCAGGGGCCAGCCTGTCCGGGCACACACATGGCCAAGGATGGACCTCGAGCCTGGGGTTCTCTGCTGTGGCCCGTGGGCTCCAGGTCACGTCATCAGAATGGCTGGAGGTCACCAGCATTGTGTGTGACATCTCCAGGGCCACCCCACTCCAGCCCTGGTGTTGTTAGAAAGTCCCGGAAAACTACAGGCCCAGGGAGGTGCTCCCTGAGGGCTCGGAATAATTAGGGATGTTTTCATGTTAACAATGAAAAAAAAAAAAAAAAACCAGGTATGGTGGCTCACACCTGTAATCCCAACACTTTGGGAGGCCAAGGCGGGCAGATTGCCTGAGCTCAGGAGTTCGAGACCAGCCTGGGCAACGCGGTGAAACCCGGTCTCTACTAAAATACAAAAGAAATTCGCTGGGCATGGTGGCATGCTACTGTAATCCCAGTAATCCAGGGTGGCATCCCAGGGTGGCATTCCTGTAATCCCAGCTACTCGGGAGGCTGAGGGAGGAGAATGGCGTGAACTCAGGAGGCAGAGGTTGCAGTGGGTTGAGATCGTGCCATTGCACTCTAGCCTGGGCAACAGAGCGAGACTGTGTGGAAAAAAAAAACAAAAAAAACCTAGCCAGGCCCAGTGGCTCACACCTGTAATCCCAGCACTTTGGGAGGCCGAGGTGTGTGGCTCACTTGAGGTCAGGAGTTTGAGACCAGCCTGGCCAACATGGTGAAACCCCGTCTCTACTAAAAATACAAAAATTAGCCGGGTGTGGTGGCGCTCATCTGAAATTCCAGCTACTCGGGAGGCTGAGGCAGAAGAATCACTTGAACCCAGGTGGCGGAGGTCGCAGTGAGCCAAGATCACACCACTACACTCCAGCCTGGGTGCAGAGTGAGACTCCGTCTCAAAAAAAAAAAAAAAAAAAAAAAAAGAAAAGAAAAAAAACCCAATAGCAAATAATGGATGAATTTAAGTTTTAGAGACTTGCTGGTGTGAAGAGCTGAAGTCTAAGGGAGGGGTCTCAACTAGAGGGGACTGTGACCCCCTCCTAGGAGACACTGGGTGATGTCTGGGGACATTTGTGGTTGTTATTACTTGGGGGTGCTCCTGGCATGGAGTGGGTAGAGGCCAGGGGTGCTGCTCAGTGCCCTGCAGTGCCCAGGACAGCCAGTGCAGTGGCTCACGCCTGTAATTCCAGCACTTTAGGAGGCCAAAGCGGGTGGATCATTTGAGGTCAGGAGTTCAAGACCAGCCTGGGCAACATAGTGAAACCTCATCTCCACTAAAAATACAAAAAGTAGCCAAGCGTGGTGGCGCTTGTCTGAAATTCCAGCTACTTGGGAGGCTGAGGCAGAAGAATCGCTTGAACCCAGGAGGCGGAGGTGGCAGTGAGCTGAGATCGCGCCACTGCACTCCAGCCTGGGCGACAGAGCAAGACTCTGTCTCAAAAAAACAAAACAAAACAAAACAAACAAACAAAGACAACCCCATCTCAAGAATAATCTGACCCTAATGTCAGTGATGCTGAGACCCAGAGACCCTGGTCGAAGGGATGTTCCAGCCAGGAGCGGGCTTTCTCGTGAAATGTGCATGTTGTTCGCGTCCCGACAGGTTCAAGTGACAAAGCTGGGCAGGCTGAGGCCACCAAAGGGTCTCCTGGGTCCCTGTTCCTGCCACACACCTTGAATCCTCAATGCCAAGGCAACTCCAAACCCGAGGGACCCCAGGGGGGACACTTGGTCTGGACATGAAGGTTTGGCAGCAAACCGTCAGGACCCCTGGAGAGAACCCTGACTGCTGTGCCGACCCAACTGTGTCTGGCTGAACACTTGACGCTCAAACACAGCAAAGGGCAAGAAAGCAAGTTTCAGTCCAGGATGTACGTTTCGGCAAAAATGGCAGCCATGGGGGCGGAGGTGGGGGAGGACATGGAGGGAGGGCTTCCACAGGGCTGTTTTTTTTTTGTTTGTTTTTTGTTTTTTTTTTGAGATGGAGTCTCCCTCTGTCAACCAGGCTGGAGTGCAATGGCTCAATCTCGACTCATTGCAACCTCCTGGGTTCAAGCAATTCTCCTGCCTCAGCCTCCTGAGTAGCTGGGATTACAGGCATCTGCCACCGCACCCGGCTAATTTTTGTATTTTTAGTAGAGACAGGGTTTCACTATCTTGGCCAGGCTGGTCTTGAACTCCTGACCTTGTGATCCACCTGCCTCGGCCTCCCAAAGTGCTGGGATGACAGACGTGAGCCACCGCACCGTCCGGGGCTGCGTTTTCATCTGGAGGTTCGCACGGGGCCGGGGCATTGTGAGGCTAAGCATGGGAATTTCAGTCTCTCCTCCAGAATCTTCTGGAGAGGCACCACTGCAGCTACCACGGCTGCAGCTACCAGGCACCAGGCACCAGCTGACCAGGAGGGAGGAACCACAAGGCTGCTGTGTCTGGGGTCAGCCAGCAGGCCGGGGGTGAGGGCGGGGGTGACAGGGGAACCAGCACACTTGTTGTGCACAAAGTTCCTTGTGACAGTGAGTTCGTCTTGGCCTCCATCCCAAGATGAGGTTTTGATGACACGCATGGAATTTCTAACAATGAAATGGAGTGTGTGGTTTTGCTCACGCTTACATCCCCTTTTCTTGTCTATCCAAATTCCATTACGCCTTTTCTTGCTAATGCAGCAACACGGCCAAGTCCTGGGCTGCCCC
Organism: Nomascus leucogenys; assembly: GCF_006542625.1. Taxonomy (NCBI): domain Eukaryota; kingdom Metazoa; phylum Chordata; class Mammalia; order Primates; family Hylobatidae; genus Nomascus; species Nomascus leucogenys. Next base: position 93,231,569 of record NC_044397.1, on the reverse strand, counting down.
AGGAAGTGCCGAGGCCTCTTGCCGCTCTCAGTGGAAAAGGGAAACGTGGCTGCCTTGGGGCTGGGGTGCCCTGATTCTCAGAATCCCTGTGGAATGGGGAAAGAGTGTTTGGGTTGAGACCTGCTCACGGGAAGTGGGTAGAATGCAGGAGAAGGAGCGGCTGGGAGGCACTGTCTCATCCAGCCCCTGTGGTGACCCTCCTTGCTGGCTTTTTTTGAGACAGAGTCTTGCTCTGTCGCCCAGGCTGGAGCGCACTGGTGCAATCTCGGCTCACTGCAACCTCCGCCTCCCGGTTTCAAGTGATTCTCCTGCCTCAGCCTCCCGAGTAGCTGGGATTACAGGCGCCCAACACCAAGCCCGGCTAATTTTTTTTATTTTTTGGTAGAGTTGCGGTTTCACCATGTTGTTCAGGCTGGCCTTGAACTCCTGACCTCAAGTGATCTCCGCCCACCTCAGCGTCCCAAAGTGCTGGGATTACAGGCAGGAGCCGCCGCTTCCAGCCACCTCTGCTCACCTCCTCACCAAGCCCCAGCTTCTGTGACTGTCTCCCAGAGAGAATGACCATGGCCCTGGTGGGTTCTGAGGGGCCCGCACAGCCTGAGGGACCACCAGCTGCTCTGTGGCCAGAGTCTCATGACTCCAATCCCGCTCTGGCCCCCGAGCCTTGCTGCATCTTTTGGTTGCCAAGCCTCAGTTTCCCCACCTATAAAATGGGGACAATGAGCCCTGCTCCCCAGGGATCCTAGGAGAACTAAAGGATTTGGAGCAGTGGACCTGGCCTGCAGGGGGCATGGCAGAGGTGTCTGCTGAGTTGCTGAGTAGGGGGAGCTGAGGACCAGGGAGGCATCAGTGGTGGGGATGGCCAGGCTGCTGGGAACAGGGCCAGGGGACTTAGCCAGGGCCCGACGAGAACTGCCTGATGTCATTGCTGGAGCCTCTTGTCATCCCTCCCAGCAGATGCTGCAGCATAGGGACCTAATCCCCATGGTACGTGGCCACGTGGCTGGCAGCTTGAGCCTGCGGCCTGGAGACACCTGAGCCCTGCCCTGGCAGCTCCGTGCCACCTGCCGTCCAGCCGCACTGCCATCAGCCAGCACGTGTGTGTCCCAGAGGACCGGGCTCAGGGTGGGCTCCAGGGACCTCGCCCTGGCCATCTGACCTCTAGCAAAGGAGGTCTGGTCTCCCGGTCAGAAAACAGCAGGGAGGGCAGGGACTTCTCCATGGAGAATATATTCACGGAGAAGGACGTAAAAGGATCCAGACCAGACACTGCAGGCACGTGCGACCCCTCGGCCATCAGTCACGTTTTAAATCATCACTGTCTTCGTCGTCATCCTGAGTGTCAGGGGTGTGGGGGCTGGGACTAGGGTGAGGCCATGAGGCACTCACCTTGGGGGCACAATCTAGGGAACGCCAAAAAGCCCCGCCATGCTGGTAAATCATATTTTCATGCAATCTTTTATTATTTATATATAAATATATGTATTTATTAATATATATTTATCTACTTATAATAGATAAATATATATAAACAAATATATATTTATAAATATATAAAAACATATATACATGTCTATATTTTTATTTTTTATTTTTTTTGAGACAGAGTCTCGCTCTGTTGCCCAGGCTGGAGTGCAGTGGCACAATCTCAGCTCACTGCAAGCTCCGCCTCCCGGGTTCATGCCGTTCTCCTGCCTCAGCCTCTCCGAGTAGCTGGGACTACAGGTGCCCGCCACCACGCCCGGCTAATTTTTTGTATTTTTAGTAGAGACGGGGTTTCACCGTGGTCTCGATCTCCTGATCTCGTGATCCGCCCGCCTCGGCCTCGCAAAGTGCTGGGATTACAAGCTTGAGCCACCGCGCCTGGCCTATATACATGTTTATAAATAAAATATATATTTAAATTATATATATATATATATTTTTTTTTTTGAGACAGAGTCTCGCTCTGGCCCCCAGGCTGGAGTGCAACAGCACGATCTCAGCTCACTGCAACCTCTGCCTCCCGGGCTCGAGTGATTCTCCTGCCTCAGCCTCCCGAGTAGCTGGGATTACAGGCATGCACTGCCACGCCTAGCTAATTTTTTTTTATTTTCAGTAGAGATGGGGTTTTGCCATGTTGGCCAGTCTGGTCTTGAACTCCTGACCTCAGGCGATCCACCCACCTTGACCTCACAAAGTGCTGGGATTACAGGCGTGAGCCACCGCACCTGTCTGCTTCTTCTATATTCACAGCTGCTCCCCATCGCTTGCATTCCCGCCTGAGCTCCGCCTCCTGTCACATCAGCGGCGGCATCAGATTCTCATAGAAGCGTGAACCCTATTGTGAACTGTGCATGCGAGGGATCTCGGCTGCACGCTCTTTATGAGAATCTAATGCCTAATGGTCTCGACTGGCTGACAGGATGAAACCCCATCTCTACTAAAAAATACAAAAAACCAGCTGGAAATCACTTGAACCCGGGAGGCAGAGTTTGCAGTAAGCTAAGATCATGCCACTGCACTCCAGACTGGGCAACAGAGAGAGACTCTGTCTCAAAACAAGCAAACAAAAATAATCTAATGCCTGATGATCTCACTGTCTCCCATCACCTCCAGATGGGACCATCTAGTTTTATTTGTTTGTTTGTTATTGAGACAGAGTCTCGCTCTGTTGCCGAGGCTGGAGTGCAATGGTGCGATCTTGGCTCACTACAACCTCCGCCTCCCGCGTTCAAGCGATTCTCCTGCCTCAGTCTCCCAAGTAGCTGGGACTACAGGTGCCCACTACCACACCTGGCTAATTTTTGTATTTTTAGTAGAGATGAGGTTTCATCATGTTGGTCAGGCTAGTCTCGAACTCCTGGCCTCAAGTGATCCGCCCGCCTCAGCCCCCCAAAGTGCTAGGGTTGCAGGTGTGAGCCACCACGCCCAGCCCGGGGACCATCTAGTTGGAGGAAACAAGTTCCGGGCTTCCACTGATCCCACATTATGGTAAGTTGTGGCATTATTTTATTATGTATTACAATGTAATAATAACAGAAATAAAACGCACAATAAAAGTAATGCGTTTGAATCATCCCCAAACCATCCTCCCGGCTCCCCCACCACCCACCTCCCCACTGTCTGTGGAAAAACTGTCTTCCACGAATCCACTCCCTGGGGCCAAAAAGGTTGAGGACTGCTGCCTTAAGGAACCAGTAAAGGACGAACAAAGGCAGCCCCAAGCCAGCAGGAGGAAGGAAATTGTAAAGATCAGAGCAGCGATAAACCAGACAGAGATGAGAAAAACCGGCAAGTCGACGAAACCAAAAGTTGGTTCTTTGAAAAGAGCTGCAAGATTGACAAACCTCTAGCGGGGCTGACCAAAAGCAAAACCATAAAAAAAAAAAAAAAAAAAAAAAGGAAATAAGATGCAAATAACTACAAGCAGAAACGAAAGGGGGACATTACTACCAATCTTATGGAAATAAAAAGCATTATCAGAGAACACTGTAGTATTATGAACCAGTGAGTGACACCCAATTAGGTCATCTACATGAAATGGACAAATTCTTAGAAAAACACGAATGAAACAGATCAGCGACGGTTTCAGGTTCCACTCACATCTCTTAGATACTGACTTAGATGCCAGCATGGCGCTGAGCATATATAGATGTACATTTTATATGTAATATATATATTTTATATGTAATATATAATATGTAATATATAATATATATATATATATATACACACACAGTGGCGTGCGCCTGTAGTCCCAGCTACTCGGGAGGCTGAGGCAAGAGGATTGCTTGAACCCAGGAGTTCGAGATTGCAGTGAGCTATAATATAATATTATATATAATAGATAATATATATATATATTTTTTTCTTTTCTTTAGAGACCTGATCTCACTCTGTTGCCCAGTGTGGAGTCCTGTGGTGCAATCACAACCGCAGCTCACAGTAGCCTCCACCTCCTGGGCTCAAGTGATCCTTCCACCTCAGCCTCCCAAAATGCTAGGATTACAGGCACATGCCACCACACTGGGTATATTTTTTAAGAGACCGGGTCTCGCTCTGTCACCTAGGCTGGAGTACAGTGGTGTGATCATAGCTCACTGCAACCTCGAACTCCTGGGTTCAAGCAATCCTCTTGCCTCAGCCTCCTGAGTAGCTGGGACTACAGGCACATGCCACTGTGTATACATATATGTAGGTATATGTGTGTATAAAATATATATGATATATATATATATATATTTTGAGACAGAGTCTCACTCTATTGCCCAGGCTGGTGTACAGTAGCGTGATCTCGGCTCACTGCAACCTCCGTCTCCTGGGTTCAAGTGATTCTCCTGCCTCAGCTTCCGGAGTAGCTGGGATTACAGGCACATGCCACCATGCCCTGCTAATTTTTGTATTTTTGGTAGAGACGGGCTTTCGCCATGTTGGCCAGCCTGGTCTCAAACGCCTGACCTCAGGTGACCCACCTGCCTCGGCCTCCCAAAGTGCTGGGATTACAGGCGTGAGCCACTGCACCTGGCTATTTTTATATTTTTGTATCTATATCCTTGTTTAATCTTTGCGACCTTCCTGCAAAACGCAGAACGTCATCTCCACTGCAGACAGTTGACAGGAACCCACCCAAACGGGGCAGAGCTGGTAAAAGGGGATCTGGGATTTGAACTCAGGTTTCCTGGCTCTGAGCCCGGAGCCCTTTTATGGGATGACTCAACCTCCCAATGTGTCAGGCACACATAAAAGACTGGGGCTTGTTTGTTCCTTTTTCTAAAAAACAAGAGATTCCAAGCTCATGAAGTAATAGAAAATGCCACATACCTTTTTTAGTTTCCCCAGGAATCACGGCTTGCTGTACACCCTGTTTAAAAAAGGACAGAGAAGGAGAAAAGCATGGTTACATATTTTTTACTTACAAGGAACTCACAGAGCTACCTCCGGCTTTTATCGGAGAAGGACGTTGCTGTCCCCAAAAACGAGGCATGGGAATTCAAAACGGCCGTGCCCTCCGGAGAAAACGGGGGCAGAATCAACTTTATTCTTTACCACCAATCCGTGCGGAAAAGACCTGGATGCTTCTCTCGCAGGACAACAGAGCAAATTATCTCCTAGAAACTTGTGTTATTCTATTTCAGAACAAGGAAGCCCCAACCCCACAGTCAAAGTCCAGTCCATCAGACACACCAGTGCAAGAAAAACAAAATATCCAGGCACGGAGCCTTCTCATGGAATACTTCGGTGTTTTTCCATCTCTGATTTCTACTTTTATGTAAGCCACGTGCCGGGCAAAGGGAGAGGTGGAATGTGGAAACTGGGGACAAACCAATTAACCCCGAATGGAGGAACTGACAGGTATACGGGGGGCAGGAAGGCCGGGGGTCTCACGTGAGCTGCCGGGGGCCAGGGGGTCAACAGGAAGGAAAGCACGGCTCCAGGCCCCCGTGATTGGTCTCCGGGGGGTCAGCGGGGTTGGGGCCTTTGGAGCTGCCGTTTTCCATGGAACGGAATCCTCTGCTCCAAACCGGACCCTGGATAGAGCCGGGCCCCGCATCCGTCTCCGATGCAGAGTGCACGGATCGTGATGGGGGGGCCCACGGGGACCACCTTCTGTGGTCTTTCCTGACTCCCACGAAGGCCTGGAGGGAGAGGCAGGCAGCGATATGCCCCCTCCAGCTTTGCGGCAGCCTCCTATTTCGTGGACATGGAGGCCCGAGGCAGGCAAAGCCCCTGCCTTGCTGAGCGTCTGCACCGGCCGAGGTCACAGGGCCGGGACTTGCGCACAACGGGCCCAGATGCCAGGTTCTGTGTCTCCCGGTTAGGCCACCACTGCTCTGCTGCTGAGCCGCCGGCCCCACTTGGAGAAGCCAGGAGCTGCACCACTGTCAGCTCTAGGGGAGGCCCTGTCCTGCGTAGCGGGGCTCACCCTGCAGTGGGCTTGCCCGGCGAGGTCAGCAGACGCCCCTGCACCGGGCCCAACCCAGGCCCAACTTCCTGAGCTGCTCGAGGCCGGGCTGGGCCGGGTTCACGTGGACGAGGCTGTTTCCCTCCTGCCCTGAAGGGCGCCTGTGGTCTCTGAAGCCGGCCAGGCCCCTCTTCCTTCACAAACATTTGCTGTTTCCACAAACCAATGGGTTTTTTTCCACCGACACAAAGAAGAGCCACACGGCTGCTGCCCCTGGGCTGGAGTCCGGGCCACGCACACACGACACTTTCTCAGCAGCCCTGCGCCCTGGGGCTGCATTGGAGGCCAAGGAAGCTGAGGTCGGCGGGAAGCCTCCTTACCTTGCAGCCCAGCTGGGGAGGCCAAGTCCCGGCTTTCCCGGGGGCTCCCAGGTCTCAGCTGCAGGAAGGCGGTAACTGAGGTCACCTTCTCCTAAGCGAGGGTCTCTCCCCCCACCCAGCATTACGGACACCAGCGCCGGATTGTTCTCCGGGGCGGGACCATCTGGGCTCTGCAGGGTGCTGAGCAGCGTCCCTCGCCTCCACCTGCTCCATGCCAGGAGCACCCCCCAGATGTGTTGGCCACAAATGTCCCCAGACACTGCCCAGGGTCCCCTGCCAGGGGGCTGCCTCCCCTCCCACCTCTACACACACGTACACACACACGCACACGCACGCACACACGCACGCACACACACGCACTCACACACATGCACACGCACACACATGCACACTCACACACATGCACGCACAGACACACACGTGCACACACATTTGCATGCATTCATGTGCACACATACACGTGCACACACATTTGCATGCACGCAGACACGTGCACACAGACGTGCACATACATGCACAGACACACATGTGCACACACAGACACACACATGTGCACACACACACGTGCACGCACACATGCACGCAGAAGCGAGAGCCTCCACCCAATCCTGCATCTAAAGCAAGGTCCTGCTAGTAAACACGCACAGACTCAAGAAACGAGGGGCCCCAGGACTTTTCCTCCCTCCTGCCCAAAGGTGCCTGCACTCACAAAAGACTCAGAGGCTCCGCCTGGCCGGGTCAGTGAACGGAGTCGTAGCACCGTTCCAGGACCGTGATAGAGAACGACGGGAAATTAGACTTCTGGCCCGTCACAAACTCTTGAGTAAGTGCGACATGCCCAGGCCAGCCCGGTGTGACCTCAGCTCCTGATCCATAAGATCAGGACAGTGACCGAGGATGCTGGGGCCACCTCACCTGCAGTCTCGGGTCAGCCTCAGAACCCACAGGACTTTGACCCTGCCCCAGGCCATGGCCCTTGACCAGGGAACCACAGCTCCTCATTCTGTTGGGGTGACTCGGTGCATTTCTCTCTCAGGCTTACTTTTTTTTTTTCTTTGAGATGGAGTCTCACTCTGTCACCCAGGCTGGAGTGCGGTAGCGCGATCTTGGCTCACTGCAACCTCTGCCTCCTGGGTTCAAGCGATTCTCCTGCCTCAGCCTCTCAAGTAGCTGGGACTACAGGCACGGGCCACCACGCCTGGGTAATTTTTTGTATTTTTAGTAGAGAGGGGGTTTCACCGTGTTAGCCAGGATGGTCTTGATCTCCTGACCTCGTGATCTGCCCACCTCGGCCTCCGAAAGTGCTGGGATTACAGGCGTGAACCCCCACGCCCGGCCTCTCAGGCTTACTTTTAGGTGGCTGGAAATACCGCTTTTCGTCAGCACACTGTATTATTTTCATCACCCTTGCCACCGATGGGCATCGTTGTTTTTTTTTTGTTTTTTTTTTTTTTGAGATAGGGTCTGTTACCCAGGCTGGAGAGTGCAATGGTGTGATCACAGCTCACTGCAGCCTCAACCTCCTGGGCTCAAGCGATCTTCCCTCCTCAGCCTCCTGAGTAGCTGAGATTACAGGCACATGCCACCACACCCAGCTAATTTTTATTCTTGCACAGACAGGGTTTTGCCATGTTGCCCAGGCTGGTCTCAAACTCCTGGGCCCAAGCGATCCTCCCACCTTGGCCTCCTAAAGTGCTGGGATGACAGGTGCGTGCCACTGCACCTGGCCAGCAGAAAAGATTTTAAAGGCAGATGATCAAACCGTGTGTAGAACCTCAATTTTTTTTTTTTTTTTTTTTTTTGAGACAGAGTCTCGCTCTGTCGCCCAGGCTGGAGTGCAGTGGCGCAATCTCGGCTCATTGCAAGCTCCGCCTCCCGGGTTCACGCCATTCTCCTGCCTCAGCCTCCCAAGTAGCTGGGACTACAGGCGCCCGCCACCACGCCTGACTAATTTTTTGTATTTTTAGTAGAGACGGGGTTTCACCCTGTTAGCCAGGATGGTCTCAATCTCCTGACCTCGTGATCCACCCGCCTCGGCCTCCCAAAGTGCTGGGATTACAGGCGTGAGCCACCGCGCCCGGCCAGAACCTCAATTTTTAAAAATAAAAGTGTGTGTGTAGATGTCTGGAGAAAGGATAAAGTGCTGGGATTGTGGATGATTTTCCTCTCCTTATGTGATTCTCAGATTCTGTAAAATGAAGTTATATAACTTTCTTTCCCCTTCCTTCCTTCCTTCCTTCCTTCCTTCCTTCCTTCCTTCCTTCCCTTCTCTCTCTCTTTCTCTCTTTCTTCTCTCTCTTTCTCTATTTCCTTCTTTTCTCTCTTTCTCTCTTTCCTTTTTATTTTTATTTTTTATTTTTTGAGACAGGTGTCGTTCTGTCACCCAGGATGGAGTGCAATGGTGCGATCTCTGCTGACTGCAACCTCTGCCTCCTGGGCTCAAGCAATTCTCCTGCCTCAGACTCCCGAGTAGCTGAGATTACAGGCATGCACCACCACGCTTGGCTAATTTTTGTATTTTCAGTAGAGACAGGGTTTCACCATGTTGGCCAGGCTGGTCTCGAACTCCTGACCTCAAGTGATCCACTCACCTTGGCCTCCCAAAGTGCTGGGATTATAAGCGCCCAGCCTGTGTGTTTCCTTTCAAAGGCACCTTTTTTTTTTTTTTTTTTTTTTTCTTTTAGTAGAGGCGGGGTTTCTCCATGTTGGTCAGGCTGGTCTCGATCTCTTGACCTTCTTGACCTTGTGATCTGCCCGCCTCGGCCTCCCAAAGTGCTGGGATTACAGGCATGAGCCACCGCGCCCGGCTAACTTTTGTATTTTTTGTAGAGAAGAGGTCTTGCCCAGGCTGGTCTCGAACTCTTGACCTCGTGATCCGCCCGCCTCAGCATCCCAAAGTGCTGGGATTACAGGCATGAGCCACCGTGCCCGTCTCAAAGGCGCCTTCTTGAATGCCTATCGATGACGGGAGTGTTGAACAGGGCGGCTGCTCTCAGTCCTGCCTGAGCGAAGCTTCTCTCACCTACCGGTTCCTGCACACGGCCCCGAGGGACACGAGAAGGGGGGGCCTCAGCACGATGCCAGGGGCCACTGCAAACAGCAAAATCACCAACAAGAGTACAAAAACCCAAACCCCGAGGCTCTCGCTCGACAGTAATGAGGGCGTGGTCCACCTGGGAGGGGAAATGGGAAGGTGGAGCGTGGCCTCCGCTCAGGGAACACACACCCACGACTCTAATTTCTGTCTCTCTGTGCGTGTCCCAGGATGAGAGGGAAAGTACCCCAGGCATCGATTTGGGGTTCACGAATACACACCATCATGCTGGCGAATTCGCAAATACGGACTCCGTGAACAACCAAGGGGACTACAGTACGAACCCAGCCTGTCCCTCACGCCCCCTCCGTGTGCTCAGGGCCTGGCCGTGGCAAGAAGGAGGGGACTGCCTCGGACCCCACATCACCCCATCCCACAGGTCTGTCTCCCACCGGCCCCCATGGTCGATTCTCAGGAGAGGAGGTCCGACCTGCTTTAGGGGGCCCAAGCAGGACCCCCGTACCTCCACATCTTATTTCTGTGTCCCACCCAGTCTTTCCCTTGAGGCAGTGACTCTCACCTGGGAGTGGCCCTGCTCCCAGGGGACCCTGGACGGTGGCTGGGGACATTGTGGTTATCCCGACTTGGGGGTGCTCCTGGCATGGGGTGGGCGGACGCTGCGGTGCCCAGGACGGCCCTGTTCCAGAGAAGGGTCCAGCCCCGATGTCCACAGGGCCCAGGGGGGACCCTGAATTCATTATTTGGGAAAAGGCTGGGCGCGGTGGCTCACGCCTGTCATCCCAACACTTTGGGAGGCCAAGGTGGGTGGATCACTTGATGTCAGGAGTTCGAGACCAGCCTGACCAACATGAGGAGACCCCGTCTCTACTAAAAATACAAAAATTAGCCAGGCATGGTGGTGGGTGCCTGTAATCCCAGGTACTCAGGAGGCTGAGGCAGGAGAACTGCTTGAACCTGGGAGGCGGATGTTGCAGTGAGCTGAGATCGCACCATTGCACTCCAGCCCGGGCAACAGAAGGAGACTGTCTCAAAAAAAAAATTATTTGGGAAAACAGTTGAGTGCAATTTCTGCTTACAGTAGGCATCAGAATAAGCTCCCGATGGGGCACAGGGTGTGTAAACCAGGGGGACCCCCAGCTCCTGGGACTCACCTCCTCTCTCCCTCCCACTCAGGGTGTGGATTTCAATGTGTGCAGCCTCCTGGGGCCTCAGCAGAGCAGAGGATCATGGGACGCAGAGTCTCTTGGGGGTCCGTGGAATCCCATAACCCAGGGGGGCTCAACCAGGATGATTCTGCACCCAGGGGACACCGGGCCATGTCTGGGGACATCTGTGGTTGTCACGACTGGGGGCGCTCCTGGCACGGAGTGGGTGGAGGCCAGGGATGCTGCTTGGCACCCTGCAGTGCCCAGGTTGGCCCCACCCCAGAGAATGACCCAGGCCCCAATATCCACAGTGCCCTGGGGAGACCCTGGTTAGGTCCTGTCACAGTGCTGGTTCCATCAGCACCACTGCCCTTCTGTGCCCAGGAGGGGCCCTGTCCTCCCCCTGTCCCTTCCTCTCTGCACCCTGGCCTGGGTCTTTGACCCTCCCAGCTCTCAGCACTCTTGGACACACAATCCCCACAAGAGCCTATCTCAGAAGGATAGAAATGACACTGGTTGGCCGGGCTTGGTGGCTCATGCCTGTAATCCCAGCACTTTGGGAGGCTGAGGCAGGTGGATCACCTGAAGTCAGGAGTTCAAGACCAGTCTGGCCAACATGGTGAAACTCCGTCTCTACTAAAAATATTTTTTAAAAAAAGAAAAAGTTAGCCGGACATGGCAGCAGGCGCCTGTGATCCCAGCTACTTGGGAGGCTGAGGCAGGAGAAACGCTTGAACCTGGGAGGCAGAGGTTACAGTGAGCCGAGATTGCACCAATGCATTCCAGCCTGGGTGACAAGAGCAAAACTCTGTCTAAAAAAAAAAGAAATGACACTGGCTTCTTTCTCTTCTTTGCACTCTGAAAAGCACCTGAGAGCAAAGTGCCCGGCAGAGGCAGCTGCCCTGGGGCGACCTGAGACACAGGAAACCCTGTTTCCCCTGTTTCTGGGCTTCGCAGGTCTCTTCTGGGAGACCAGCGGGTAATCCCCTTCCTCCAGCATTTCTCTGAGAAGTTCCTCTGCATTCTGCTTCTCAGAAAGAAACCGGGGTCCGGGGCAGGCATTCACGCCCTCCACCCACTCAGGGCTTTGCAGTAACACCCTTGGGATCTGCAGGTTCACGAGAGCCAGAGCCTTGAGTCACCGCAGCCCTGGAACTGCCGGGGTCCCCACCTGCTCAGCCCCAGGAACACACATCTACAGCGGATTCCTTTTTCTTTCTTTTCCTTTTTTTTCTTCTTGAGACGGAGTCTGGCTCTGTCGCCCAGGCTGGAGTGCAGTGGCGCGATCTCGGCTCACTGCAAGCTCCGCCTCCTGGGTTCAAGTGATTCTCCTGCCTCAGCCTCCCAAAGTGCTGGGATTACAGGTGTGAGCCACTGCCCTCTGCTCCTTTTCCTTTTCTTTTAAATGATTAATACTCATGATTTCTGTTCAGCTGAAAGCTACACTCACTTTCAATATCTACAACTGGGTTTTTCCCCTGGGCACTGTGCACACTGGGGCCACATCCTTCTCTGGGGTGGGGCCATCCTGGGCACTGCAGGGTGCTGAGCAGCGTCCCTGACCTCCACGCACTCCATGCCAGCAGCAGGTGCCCCCAGACATTTACCGAGTGTACCCTGGTGGTGGGGACAGAATCGCTCCCAGGGTACACTGGAATCTTAGGGGATTCCACTGACCCCCAAGAGACTCTGGGTCCGTGATCCTCTGCCCTGCTGAGTTCCCAGAAGGCTGCACACATTGAAATCCACACTCTTAGTGGGGAGGGAGAGAGGATGTGAGTCCCAGGAGCTGGGGTCCCTCTGGTTTACACCATCGGCCCCATAGGGAGTTTATTCCGGTGTCCAGTGTGAACAAGGGACAGATTCAATCTTTTTCTTTTTTTTTTTTTTTTTTTGAGACAGAGTCTCGCTCTGTTGCCCAGGCTGGAGTGCAGTGGCGCGATCTCGGCTCACTGCAAGCTCTGCCTCCTGGGTTCACGCCATTCTCCTGCCTCAGCCTCCCGAGTAGCTGGGACTACATGTGCCCGCTACCACGCCCGGCGAATTTTTTTTTTGGTATTTTTACCAAAGACGGGGTTTCACCGTGTTAGCCAGGATGGTCTCGATCTCCTGACCTCGTGATCTGCCCGCCTCTGCCTCCCAAAGTGCTGGGATTACAGGTGTGAGCCACCATGCCTGGCCCAGTATTTTTCAAATAATGAACACAGGTCTCTCCCGCTCTGTACTCTGGACATTGGGGCTGGATCGTTCTCTGGGGTGGGGCTGTCCTCAGCACTGTAGGGTGCTGAGCAGCATCCCTGGCCTCCACCCACTCCATGACGGGAGCACCCCGTAGTCGTGACTACCAGAAATGTCCCCACACTCTACTCAGGATCCCAAGAGAACCCCTCCCAAGCATTATTGAGGTCACACTTTTTTTTGTTTATGTTTTGAGATAAGTTTCATTTCTCTTGCCCAGGCTGGAGTGCAGTGGCACGATCTTAGCTCACTGCAACCTTTGACTCCTGGGTTCAAGTGATTCTCCTGCCTCAGCCTCCCTACAGTAGCTGGAACTACGGGTGTGCACCACCACGCCTGGCTAATTTTGGAATTTTTAGTAGAGATGGGGTTTCGCCACGTTGCCCAGGCTGGTCTTGAATTCCTGACCTCAAGTGATCCACCCACCTCGGCCTCCCAAATTGCTGGGATAACAGGCATGAGCCACCACGCCCGGCCCAGGTCACACCTTTGAACCCTTCAGTGGGCTTATTTTATGTGTGAATTTTTAGCCTAATTGTCAACTGTCGAGTTATTTAAACCTTCCCACCCAAGCTTCCTTGGTCCAGAGAGGATTTGAAGCCCATACATAAACAACACAGCAGCATTGCGAATCCAGGAATGGAGGAGACGGTGAAGGTGGTATTTAGGGGTGTTGGGTGGGGTGGGAGAAATAGCAGGGAAAAATCAAAGGATGGTTAGCCAAATGAGAATGGCGTTCGTGTGTATAAGGACGGGTTCCTGTTTAAGTGTAGGTAATTTTCAACTCAAGAAAAAGAATGTGTATTGAATGCAGTGGGTTGAATAGTGTCCCGCAAAAGCTCACATCCTCCTGGAAGCTTGGCACGTAACCTTCTCAGAGATGGGGTCTCTGCAGATGGAAGATGATACGGATCTTGGGATGCAATCATCATCCTGTTTGTAGGGTGGGCCCTAAATCCAATGACTGGTGTCCTTTTAAGAAGGAGAGACACAGGCTGAGATCAGTGGCTCACACCTGTAAACCCAGAACTTTGGGAGGCCGAGGCAGGAGGATCGCTTGAGGCCAGGAGTTCGAGACCAGCCTGGCCAACATGGTGAAACCCCATCTCTACCAAAAATACAAAAATTAGCCAGGCGTGGTGGCGTGCACCTGCAGTCCCAGCTACTCGGGAGGCTGAGGCACGATAATTGCTTGAACCCAAGAGGCGGAGGTTGCAATGAGCCAAGATGGTGCCACTGCACTCCAGCCTGGGTAACCGAGCAAGACTCTGTCTCAAAACAGACAGACAAACAAACACCAAGAAGGAGAGATTTAGAGACACAGAGGAGAGGACAAGGCTGTGTGGAGATGGAGGCAGAGACTGGAATGACACGGCCACAAGCCAAAGATCCCTAGAGCCCCCAGAAGCTGGGAGAGGCAGGAAGGACTCTGCCCCTGGAGTATCTGGAGGGAGCCCAGCCCTGCAGACACCTCGATCTCAGACTTCTGGCCTCCAGAACTGGGAAAGGAGACTGTCATAAAATGTCTGTTATTTAAAGCCCTGCAATCTGTAATAATTTGCATGGCACCCTAGGAAATGAACACATTGGTTATTAAAAAAAAAAAAAATGATTGGTGGCTCATGCCTGCAATCCCAGCACTTCGGGAGGCTGAGGCAGGAGGACCACTTGAGACTAGGAAGTTGAGGCCACTCCGGTAAACATAGTGAGACCCTGTCTTGAAATGGAACGAAATGAAATAAATACAATAAACTATCAGCTGAGCGTCTGTGCCTCCCTGTAGCCATGACCACGGAAGACCTTGAGGTGGAGAAGATGACGCCTTCTGTTGGAATCATGGGCTCAGACTATGTGGGGCAAACAGAAAACACATGTGCGACCCTCACACAACGTGTGCACCCTGCAGGCTCAAAAACCAAAGCTGAGCCGGGCGCGGTGGCTCACGCCTGTCATCCCAGCACTTTGGGAGGCTGAGGCGGGTGGATCACGAGGTCAGGCGATCGAGACCAGCCTGGCCAACATGGTGAAACCCCGTCTCTACTAAAAAAATACAAAAATTAGCTGGACGTGGTGGCACATGCCTGTAATTCCAGCTACTCAGAAGACCGAGGCAAGAGAATCTCTTGAACCCGAGAAGCGGAGGTTGCAGTGAGCCGAGATCGTGTCATTGCACTCCAGCCTGGGCAATAGAGACAAGACTCTGTCTCATAAAAAACAAAAACAAAACAAAACAAAAACCAAAGCTGTTTGCATCAAATGAAGGGTCGGTTAGTTCCTTCCCTCCAGGACTGAATCCATGAGAACTGCAGAAATTTAGGATTAGGAACCAGTTCGCCCAGGGATCCTAAAGCCTGCAATCACTGGGGGAGGCCCATCCCACCCGGAAGAACCTGATTGAGTGGTGTGGGGTGTGCCAGGCACAGGGCAGTTAAGACTCCAGGTGACAGTTACCGGCAGCTCAGCGTGGAGCCCGTGTGAGGCCGGCCCTGAGTCCTACAGGAAGCGGCTGCAGAGTCTAATGTGCTCAGTGCTTCTGCAGGGGACGGGCGGAATGATGTGTGCAAACATTTTAAACCATGGTAGAGGCCGGGCGCGGTGGCTCACACCTGTGATACCAGCACTTTGGGAGGCCAGGGCAGGCAGATCATCTGAGGTCAGGAGTTCGAGACCAGCCTGGCCAACATGGTGAAACCCCGTCTCTATTAAAAATACAAAAATTAGCCGGACGTGGTGGCGGGCACCTGTAATCCCAGCTACTCAGGAGGGTGAGGCAGGAGAATTGCTTGAACCGGGGAGGTGGAGGTTGCAGTGAGCCGAGATCACACCACTGCACTCCAGCCTAAGCAACAGAGTGAGACTCTGTCTTAAAAAAAAATTAAATTAAAATTAAAACTTAAAAATAAATAAATAGATAAACGATAGTAGAAAACAACAATTTAAAAATTAAAACATCAAATTCTGCCCTTACGAAGTTTTCTGTGCAGAGTGTGAGGGGAAAGGAAGCATTCTTTTTATTTTATTTATTTTTATTTTACTTTTAAGGAGGGATTAAGACCCACAAATAGCCAATTACCTTGGATGTCGCAGGTGGTAGATCATGAGCACACCTTTTCTGTAAATGATCAGAGAGTAGACACTTTGAATCTGGGGGCCAGAAGGTCTCTGTGGACACTGTTTATCTCTGCCTGCCCAAGTAGCGAGAAAGTGGTCGTGGATTATATGTAAATGAGTAGGTGGGGCCGTGTGCCAGTAAAACTTTATTTGTAAAAACAGGCAGCGGGCCAGATTTGACACATGCACAGGCCGTGTCTGCGGAACCCTGAGCTGCAGAGATGAACAGCCTCTGAAGTTAAGGATTGGCAGTTCCTCAAAAGGTTAAACACAGTTTCCATGTGACCCAGCAATTCCAGGCCTAGGTATCCGCCCAAGAGAACTGAAAGTTACATCTACACGGAAACTTGTATAGGAAAGTTCACAGACGCATGAGTCATAACAGGCAAAAGTGCAAACAGCCCAAATGCCCGTCAACGGATGAATGGATAAGCAGAATGTGGTCCATCCGTTTAATGGAACAGTATTCAGCCATCAAAGGAACGAGGCTCGGACACAGGCCACGGCATGGATGCACCTTGAGGACGTCACGCCCAGTGAGATGCCGGACACAAAAGGCCACACAGTGTGTGATCCCATTTCTTTTTTTTTTTGAGACAGAGTCTCACTCAATTGCTCAGGCTGGAGTGCAGTGGTGCGATCTCAGCTCACTGCAACCTCCGCCTCCCGGGTTCAAGTGATCCTCCTGCCTCAGCCTCCTGAGTAGCTGGGACTATGGGTGTGCACCACCACGCCCAGCTAATTTTTTGTATTTTTACTAGAGACGGGTTTTCACCATGTTGGCCAGGCTGGTCTCGAACTCCTGACCTCAGGTGATCCGCCCGCCTTGACCTCCCAAAGTGCTGGGATTATAGGCAAGAGCCACCGCGCCCAACCGTGTGATTCCATTTCTATGAAATGTCCAGGACAGGCCCATCCACAGACGCAGGAAGTGGATGCATGGGTGTCGGTGGCTGGGGTGGGGGGATAGAAAATGACTGCTAATGGGGTTGGGGTTTCCTTCGGGGGGAAGGAATGTTCTGGGCTGACAGTGGTAATGGTTGCAAAACCCTGTGAATATACTAAAAACATTAAATTGAGTCACTTAAACGGGCGAGTTTTATAGCATGTGAATTACATTTCAATTAAGGAGAAAAAAAGGAATACAGATGTCATGGCAGGGACAACGTCCTAACCCATAGGCGCGGCGTGGGTGCGGATATGGAGTTGGAAAGGCTGTGGGGGCAGACTGTGTGCAGAGGCCTGGGCTGGGGCAGCACCCTGAGTTCAGAGCTGGGACATGGGTGTGGAAGGGTGCAGGGAACGGGGGCCCGGTGGCCACAGCCAGGCCAGAGTCGAGTCAAAAATGGCCTTGAGGCCAGGTGCAGTAGCTCACACCTGTCATCCCAGCACTTTGGGAGGCCGAGGTGGGCGGGTCACCTGAGGTCAGAAGTTCGAGACCAGCCTGGCCAACATGGTGAAACCCCATCTCTGCTAAAAATACAAAAATTAGCTGGGCGTGGTGGTGCATGTCTGTAATCTCAGCTACTTGGGAGGCTGAGGCAGGAGAATTGCTTGAACCTGGGAGGCGGAGGTGGCAGTGAGCCGAAATTGCACCACTGCCCTCCAGCATGGGTGACAGAGCAAGACTCCAACTCAAAAAAAAAAAAAAAAAAAAATGCTTTGGCTGCCTCGTGGAGAGTTTTAGCCCCTTGCTGGGGCCAGAGGAAGTCTCAACGGTGAGAGGGATCTGTTCAGGGTGGAGGGGACGCCTCACCGTCTCATTATGACATCTACCATTCCCCATCCATAGAAAATACTACTTTATGACCACGTTGGTGGAAGAATAAATATGAGGCAGGTGGATGGTATTCTTCTGATTTTAGAGGAAATTAAAGGCTGGGCGTGGTGGCTCATGCCTGTAATCCCAACACTTTGGGAGACCAAGGCAGGTGGATCACCTGAGGTCAGGAGTTCAAGACCGGCCTGGCCAACATGGCAAAACCCTGTTTCTACTAAAAAATACAAAAATTAGCTGGGCATGGTGGCAGGTGCCTGTTATCCCAGCTACTTGGGAGGTTGGGGCAGGAGAATTG
This sequence comes from Nomascus leucogenys, assembly GCF_006542625.1. Lineage (NCBI taxonomy): Eukaryota > Metazoa > Chordata > Mammalia > Primates > Hylobatidae > Nomascus > Nomascus leucogenys. The sequence continues at coordinate 93,213,681 of NC_044397.1, read as the reverse complement.
CTTGAGCCTGGGAGGTGAAGGTCGCAGTGAGCCGAGATCACGCCATTGCACTCCAGCCTGGGTGAGAGAGAGAGAGAGACTCCATCTCAATAAATAAATAAATAAATAAATAAATAAATAAATAAGTAAAATAAATAAATTGAGGCTGGGCACGGTGGTTCACACCTGTAATCTCAGTGCTTTGGGAAGACCAAAGTGGGAGAATCCCTTGAGTCCGGGAGCGTGAGACCAGCCTGGACAATATAGCAAGATCTCGTCTCTGCAAAAAAATGTAAAAATTAGCTGTGTGTGGTGGCGTGTGGCTGTGAACGAACTACTTGGGAGGCTGAGTGGGAGGATTGCTTTAGCCCCAGGAGGTTCAGGCTCCAGTGAGCCATGACTGTGCCAATGCACTCCAGCCTGGGTGACAGAGACAGACCCTATCCCGTCTCTACTAAAAAACCAAAAATCAGCCGGGCGTAGTAGTGGGCGCCTGTAGTCCCAGCTACTTGGCAGGCTGAGGCAGGAGAATCGCTTGAACCCGGGAGGCGGAGGTTGCAGTGAGCTGAGATCGCACCACTGCACTCTAGCCTGGGTGACAGAGCGAGACTCCGTCTCATAAATAAATAAATATAAAAAATAAATAAAGGGGACATTTGGACACAGATGCACACAGGAGGGAGAATGCTGTATAGATAAGAGATTGGGGTGACAAGGCAGAGATTGGGGGGTGTCACTTCCACAAGCCAGGGAAGGCCAAGGATCTCCGGCCACCACCAGGAGCTGGGAGTGGCCCTAGGATGGATTCTCCTCCCTGGCCTCGGAAGAAGCCAGCCCTGCCTACACCTTGGCCTTGGACTTCTGGCCTCCAGAGCGGAGAGAGAATGAACCTGCGGTGTCTAAACGGCCAGGTCTGTGGACCTTGTACGAGCAGCCCCATGAAATTCACACAAAGCCCTAAGAGGCGGCTCAGCCTGGCTCCGGGGGGAAGGGTCCGAGACAGCAGACCAGAATTTGGGCCACAGCAATGGTCGGGGGACACCTCCTTCCCCTCCCACCCCCACTGCTAAAGGACTGGATAGAGGCTGTAAGGCCGGGGTTGGCAACATTTTCCTGTAAAAGGCCAGAGAGCAAACTTCTCTGGCTTCGTGGGTCAGATGGTCTCTGTTGCAACTGCTCGACTCAGCCACAGAGGCAGGAGAGCTGCTGTGGACGATTTCTCAATGAGTGGGCATGGTGGGTGCCAATAAAACTTTATTTACAAAAACACACTGTCGCTGGGCATGGTGGCTCAAGCCTGTAATCCCAGCACTTTGGGAGGCTAAGGCAGGCGGATCATTTGAGGCCAGGAGTTTGAGACCAGCCTGACCAACATGGTGAAACCCTGTGTCTACTAAAAAATACAAAAAAATTAGCCAGGCGTGGTGGCGGGCGTCTGTAATCCCAGCTACTCGAGAGGCTGAGGCAGGAGAATCGCTTGAATCCGGGAGGAGGAGATTCCAGTGAGCCGAGATTGTGCCACTGCACTCCAGCCTGGGCGACAGAGTAGGACTCTGTCTCAAAAACAAAAAACAAACAAACAAAAACAAAAACACAAAAACAATAAAAAACCCACACTGTCCATCCTAGGCCCTTGCTGGCTGACCTCTGCTCTAGAATCTCCTTAACTTCAAGTCATTGGGTTGGCCGTGATCACTTCCGTAGTGATGCTTCCAAAACACACCTTTTCCATCTGCAGGTTTATTTCTTCTCAGTTGTCCTCGATTTGTGTGTGTGTGTGTGTGTGTGTGTGTGTGTGTGACATAGGGTCTCACTCTGTCATCCAGGCTGGAGTGCCCGTGGTGCAATCATGCAGCCTCGACCTCCCAGGCTCAAGCGACCTTCCTGCCTCAGCCTCCTGAGCAGCTGGGACTACAGGCACACACTACCACACCGGCTAATTTTTGCATTTTTTTGTATAGATGGGGTTTCGCCATTTTGCCCAGGCTGGTCTTGAGCTCCTGAGCTCAAGCGATCCTCCCACCTCGGCCTCCCAAAGTGCTGGGATTGCAAGCGTGAGCCGCTGCACTGGGCCGGTGTCCTCTGTCATATCCTACTTAGGCACTGCCTCTGATGCTTCTGTGCTACAGCGGCAGAGCTGAGTGGTGGAGCCAGAGACTGTCTGGTCCACAGAGCCGAAAACAGCAACTCTCTGGCCCTTTACAGGAAAAGCTCGCTGCCTTGTGGTCTAGGATGAGACCTAAAAGGTCACAAGTCTCCTCTTCAGAGCACTAGACACCGACGGGGACAGGGTAATGTCAACTGGGTAATGGGGAAGTCACCCATCTGTTCCCGGGCACAACGCACTCAGGCATGGAAGGGAGAGAAGGGCGTTGCCATTCGGCAGGAACTCAGGAAGCAGGGCGTTCACAAAGCCTTCCTGGAAAATGCACCTCACCAGACACTCCAGCCACCCAAAGACAGAGTCACATGCACGCGAGCACACATGCACACACGTGCACATACACACATATGTAGACATACATATATAGACATACATACACATGCACACACACATATGCACATATGCACACATATAGACATACACACATACACACACGTGCACATACACACATATAGGCAGACATACATATACAACATGCACACACATACACACATAAACACAGACATACACACATACATATACACACACATGCACATACATATAGACATATGCACATACACACATATACACACACATGTGCACATATACACATACACACATACACATCTACATACACACACACACATACACACATACACACATATAAACACACACACACATATATACACATATACACACAATATAGACACACATACGCATACACACATATACATACACACATATACACACATATACATACAATATAGACACACATATACATACATACATACACATACACATAACTATATACACATATACACACATACACACATATACATGCACAAATATATACACACATACACACATACATATACACACATACACACATGCACATACATATAGACATATGCACATACACACATATACACACATGTGCACATATACACATACACACATACACATCTACATACACACACACACATACACATATACACACATATAAACACACACACATACACACATATATACACATATACACACAATATAGACACACATACGCATACACACATATACATACACACATATACACACATATACATACAATATAGACATACATATACATACATACATACACATACACATACACATAACTATATACACATATACACACATACACACGTATACATGCACAAATATATACACACATACACACATACATACACACATATACACAAATATACACACATATGCAAATACAGATATATACACAAGTACACACACATACACTCATATGCACACATATCCACACTATATATATACATACATATACAAATATACAAATATACACAAATATACACACAGATCTATGCACAAAAACACATATACACATACACATATTTACACACATATACACACAAGCACACATACACACAAGCACACACATATACACAAAAGCACAAACACATATACACAGAAGTGCACACACACAAGCACGCACGCACAAGCACACACGCATATACACACAAGTGCACACATGCATATACACACAGGTGCACACACACACACACACACACACAACTCAGCGAAGGGAGAGGCCCCAGCATGAGGCGCCTGCTGGGGTTCAGTCCCACAAAGGATGCAGCATAGCTGCTGGAGCAGGAGCAGCTACACAACAGATGGCGATCATCTCCATTCTCTCTCTCTCTTTTTTTTTTTTTTTTGTGAGACGGAGTCTCGCTCTGTGGCCCAGGCTGGAGTACAGTGGCGTGATCTCAGCTCACTGCAAGCTCCACCTCCTGGGTTCACGCCATTCTCCTGTCTCAGCCTCCCAAGTAGCTGGGACTACAGGCGCCCGCCACCACGCCCGGCTTATTTTTTGTATTTTTAGTAGAAACGAGGTTTCACCGGGTTGGCCAGGATGGTCTCGATCTCCTGACCTCGTGATCCACCCACCTCGGCCTCCCAAAGTGCTGGGATTACAGGCATGAGCCACCGCACCTGACCAATCATCTCCATTCTTAAACAAAAAGTGCGAGTAATGATAATTTTGTTGCTGTCATACTAAATGGGGTCTCTCAGCACTGTGGACACTGTGGCCAGACTGTTCTCTGGGGTGGAGCCGTCCTGGACACTGCAGGGTGCCGAGCATCGTCCCTGGCTTCCACCCACTCCATGCCAAGAGCACCCCCACCAGGACAACCACAGACGTCCTCAGACATCACCCGTCCCCCAGTCATGACAACCACAAATGTCACCAGACATCTCCCGGTGTCCCCGGGGAGCAGGATCAGCCCCAGCTGAGAACCACCACACTAGAACAATGGCAACAAAAATAACCACAAAACCCAGAATCCAGAAGCACAGGACTGAGCAAGGTCAGTGACACGGGGCCGACGTTTGTGGCTCCAGATCTCACGCTGAAATACGACCCCCAGTGTTGGAGGTGAGGCTGGGTGGGCGGCATTTGGGTGCTGGGGGGGATCCCTCATGAACGGCTTGGTGCTCTCCCCTCGGGAATGAGTGAGTTCCCGCTCTGTTAGTTCACGGACAACCTGGTTGTTAATAAAAGCCTGGCACCTCCTCCCTCCTTTCTCTCGCTCCCTCTCTGGCCATATGAGATGCCTGTTCCCCCTTCACCTTCTGCCATGAGTGGAAGCTTCCTGAGGCCTCACCAGAAGCCCAGGAGATGCTGGCGCCATGCTTGTATGTTCTGTAGAACTGTGAACCAGATAAACCTCTATGCTTTATAAGCCCCTCAGCCTCAGCTCTATTCCTTTATAGCAACACAAAACAGACTATGACAGTCAGGCACGGGGAGACACGCAGAGCTCAACTGGGCCTCAGGTCAGGAAGGAAACTTCCCTTTCCAGCCACATGTGGATGGGGCCCGTGTTCACTGGGGATGTGGCACCTGCAAACCTCAGCTCTTCCATCTGTAAAATGGCCATCTCCACATCCACTTAGCTGAGAACTGATGGGCGCAAAGGAGAAGCTAAATCCCTAAGGACGCAGCCCCATAACGGTCCCCAGGAGGAGCTTCAGAGAGACAGCGAGCCCAGGAGCCAAGTCTCAGCCATGAGCAGAAGGTACTGGAAGGTTTTCCAGGAGCAGACAGCCCTCCTCGGACAGTGGAGAGATGGTAAAGGATGTGAACACACAATTCACACAAGGAAACAAAACCCCAAGCCTAAAAAGAGATGTTCAGTTTGGCTTTTTAATTTTTTGAGACAGGGTCTTGGTCTGTCACCCAGGCTGGAGTGCAGTGGTGCAATCACAGCTCACTGCAGCCTTGACTTCCTGAGTTCAACCCATCCTCCTGCCTCAGCCTCCCCAGTAGCTGGGATTACAGGTGCACGCCACCACGCCTGGCTAATGTTTGTATTTTTTTTTTGTAGAGATGGGGTCTCACTATGTTGTCCAGGCTGGTCTCAAATTCTTAGACTCAAGCGATCCACCCACTTTGGCCTCCCAAAGTGCTGAGATGGGCCAGGTGCAGTGGCTCACGCTTGTAACCCCAGCACTTTGGGAGGCCAAGGTGGGCAGATCACGAGGTCAGGAGATTGAGACCATCCTGGCTAACACGGTGAAGCCCTGTCTCTACTAAAAATACAAAAAATTAGCCAGATGTGGTGGCGGGCGCCTGTAATCCCAGCTACTCGGGAGGCTGAGGCAGGAGAATGGCGTGAACCCGGGAGGCGGAGCTTGCAGTGAGCCAAGATCGCGCCACTGCACTCCAGCCTGGGAGACAGCAAGACTCCATCTCAAACAAACAAACAAACAAACAAACAAAGTGCTGAGATGATAGGCGTGAGCCACTGTGCCCGGCGGAGTTGTCCAGCTTTAACAAACAACAACAAATGCACCAATAACAAGATTCCACCCTGGCCCCTCGGACTGTCACGGATGGAAGCCTGAGGACGCCCAGTGTCTTCTAGGATCTGCGGAATGGGGGCCTCTCCGGCACAGATAACAGAGGGTTCCCTGGTCAACATTTTTGGAAGAAAATGCGGCGGCATAGTCGGAACCGAGAAGGTGCTACCTGCTGATACGACAATTCCATACCTAGGAATTTATTGTAAATACCTTGTTGGACACGTGGGCAAAGATGTCTACCTATATCCTTATCTTTGTTCTGATTGCAGAACTGTGAATGCTTCCAAACTGGAACCATCTCAAATCTGCCTGCAGAGGCGTGGGCAGGCCACGTTGCATTTCTAGGATGGGTGGTATGCAGGGATGGCTTGGAGGGCGCCCACAGGCTACGTTAAGTGGAAGAGTTATCAGATGTGTGGTCACTCTTTTTTTTTTTTTTTGAGATGGAGTCCTGCTCTGTCGCCCAGGCTAGAGTGCAGGGGTGCGATCTCGGCTCACTGCAACCTCTGCCTCCCGGGGTCAAGTGATCCTCCTGCCTCACCCTTCTGAGTAGCTGGGATTATAGGCGAGCGCCACTACGCCTGGCTAATTTTTGTATTTTTAGTAGAGACGGGGTTTCACCGTGTTGGCCAGGCTGGTCTTGAACTCCTGACCTCAGGTGATCTGCCCACCTTGGCCTCCCAAAGTGTTGGGATTACAGGCGTGAGCCACTGCGCCCGGCCAGTTGACCGTTTTATATGGGTTATATAAAATATGGGCTACCTACCTATCCTGTCCCATTGGCCTACTTGTCTGTTCTTTTGACAATGCCACGTTGTCTCTCTCTCTTTGTGTGTTTGTTGGTTTGTTTTTTGTTTGTTTGTTTTTTTGAGATGCGGTCTCACTGTGTCCACCAGGCTGGAGTGCAGTGGTGCGATCATAGCTCACTGCAGCCTCCACCTCCCGAGCTCAAGCGATCCTCCCAGCTCAGCCTCCCGAGTGGCTGGGACCACAGGTGCACACCACAACACCAGGCTAATTATTTATTTTTTTAAGAGACAGGGTCTTGCTGTGTTGCCCAGGCTGGTCTTTAACTCCTGGGCTCCAGCGATCCTCCTGCCTCAGCTTCCCACGTATCTGGTACTACAGGTGCATGCCACCATGCCTGCTTAATTTTTTTGTTTTGCTATGTTGCCTAGGCTGGTCGAGAAAGTTTTTCATTCCTTCACAGAGCTATGCAACCATCACCACTATCTAGTTCCAACACTTTTTCTTTTCTTTTTTTGAGACAGAGTCTCACTCTGTCACCAGGCCGGAGTGCAGTGGCATGATCTTGGCTCACTGCAACCTCTGCCTCCCAGGTTCAAGCAATTCTCCCCCCTCACCCTCCCTAGTAGCTGGGACTACAGGCGTGAGCCACCGCGCCCGGCCTTTTTTTTTTTTTTTTTTTTTTTTTTAAGAGTTAACAATCTGTTGCCCAGGCCGGACTACAGTGGCACCTTCTTATCTCACTGAAACCTTGAATTCCTGGGCTCAAGCAATCCTCCCATCTCACCCTCCTGAGTAGCTGGGGCTGCAGACATGAACCACCATGGACGGCTAACTTAAAATTCTTTTCTTCTAGAGATGGGGGTCTCACTATATTGCCCAGGCTGGTCTTGAACTCCTGGGCTCAAGCAATCCTCCCACCTTGGACTCCCAGGTTGCTGAGATTACAGGCGTGAGCCACTGTGCTGGCTGAATTCCAGAACTCTTTCATCACCTTAAATGGAAACCCCGTCCGCATTAGCAGTCACCCCCGTCCCCTCCAACCACACATCCATGCATGTTCTCTGTGGATCTGCCTGTTCTGGACATTTCTGCTTTTTTTTTTTTTTTTTTTGAGACAGAGTCTTGCCCTGTCGCCTAGGCTGGAGTGCAGTGGCGAGATCATGGCTCATTGCAACCTCTGCCTCCCAGGTTCAAGCAATTCTCCTGCCTCAGCCTCCTGAGTAGCTGGGACTACAGGCGCCACCACCCCCGGCTAGTTTTTTGTATTTTTAGTAGAGACGGGGTTTCACCATGCTGTCCAGGCTGGTCTCGAACTCCCAACCTCAGGTGATCCGCCCGCCTCGGCCTCCCAAAGTGCTGGGATTACAGGCCTGAGCTCCTACGTCTGGCCTGGCTTCCTTCATGAAATAGGTATTGAGGGGACCACAGTTCCGAGCCCACTCCCCCACCATGTTTCTGCACTGATGGAGGAGGCGGGGCTAGTCCGAGGGAAGCGGCTAGAAGACTTAAGATCTTGTCTGTGCCCCGTCCCCTCACAGCTAGCTGCGTGGCTTCGGAGAAACTGCTTCTGCGCTGTCTGTGGAGAATGATCTAAAAGTCGGATTGGGGCTGGGGGTGGTGGCTCACGCCTGTAATCCCAGCAGTTTGGGAGGCCGAGGTGGGCGGATCACCTGAGGTCAGGAGTTCGAGACCAGCCTGGTCAACATGGCAAAAGAGAGTCTTGTTCATGGCGAAACCACGTCTCTACTAAAAATACAAAAATTAGCCAGTCGTGGTCGTGGGTGCCTGTAATCCCAGCTACTCGGGAGGCTGAGGCAGGACAGTCACTTGAACCTGGGAGGTGGAGGTTGCAGTGAGCCGAGATCACGCCACTGCACTCCAGCCTGGGCGACAGAGCGAGACTGCGTCTTGAAACAAAAACAAACAAACAATAAAAGTGGGATTGGCATTTCCCTCCCATGATCATATGCGAAGCGGCGAATTAAATTCTTTCTGGAAGAGGCCGGAAAGGCACTGCATGAATGGGACATACCGTGGGCGCCACGGACCAGCTGCTGCGAGGTACGGCCGGAGTTCTGCCGCCTCGGGGAGGCCTGGGTATCCCGAGATGAGAGATGCTGCCTTCTCACCTTGGGTGCCTGGGTCTGGCCCAGCACCCATCATACCTGGGCTGGTGCAGTCCAGGTGAAACCCGCCCTGCCAGCCACCCCCACCATCTCCTGGGGAGTCCCTGCTGGGCCTGCATTCTGACATCACGCCTTCAAACTCAACGGTGTGGCTGCGGGAACACGCATCCCATATGACGCTGGAGCCGGAAGATGGGGCTCGGGGCTGTGTCAGCCCTTCCTCTCCCGCTGTCTTTTCTGACCACAATGTTGTGCCACCATCACTACCATCCTCTCCAGAACCTTCTCCTCTTCCCAAACTGAAACTCTGTCCCCATGAAACACTCACTCCCTGTCCCCCTCCCCAGCCCCTGGCGCTCACCCATCCTACTTCCTGTCTCTGTGAATCTGACGACTCTAGGGACTTCCCAGGAGTGGGATCACACGGGATACGTCCTTTTGTGTCTGGCTCCTCTCACTGAGCGTGAGATCCTTAAGGTTCATCCACGCTGTAGCCCGTGTCTGGATTCCCTTCCTTTTCATGGCTGAGTAATATTCCACTGTCTGGTGGGACCATGCTGTGTTTATCCACTGATGGGCACCTGGGGTGGCTTCCACCCTGGGGCTGTTGGGAATCGTGCACTTGTGTGTGCAAACACCTCTTTCAGTCCCTGCTGTCAGTTCTGTGGGGTCTATACCCAGGAGTGGGATTGCTGGGCCCTATGGTAATTCCATGTCTACCATGTGAGAAGCCGCCAGGCTGGGCCTTGTTCCATCCCCACCAGCCACGCACGAGGGTCTGTTTCTCCACCTCCTCTCCTGCTGTTGTCCGAAACCGCACTTGTTATCTGAGCCTCAGTGTCCTGCCTGTTAAATGGGCTCGTGCTTCCTCCCAGGCTGCTGGCAGGCCCTGTGAAAGGCTGTCAGCTCCAGCTGCTGTTAGGCTTAGGGGCACAGTGGTTATCTCTGAGCTGTCAGGGAACCAGGGAGAAAGGCTGGTTGGAGTCTCTCTTTCATTTTTCTTTTTCTTTCCTTTTTTTCTTTCTTTTTTTTTTTTTTTTTTAGACGGGGCCTTGCTCTATTGCCCAGGCTGGAGTGCAGTGGCACCATCACAGCTCACTGCAGCCTGGACCTCCTGGGCTCAAGCCATCCTCCCACCTCAGCCTCCGGAGTAGCTAGGACCACAGGTTTGCACCAGCCTGTCCAGCTAATTTTAAAATTTTTTGTAGAGACGGGGACTTGCTGTTGCCAGGAACTCCTGGGTTCAAGCAATCCTCCTGCCTCAGCTTCTCTAAGTGCTGGGATTACAGGTGTGAGCCACAGTGCCCAGCTCTAGTCTTTTTGGGCGTCCTTTGGGACTGACCTGGAAAGCTTCCGGGAAGTGCACAAAGCAGAATGGGCGCCTCCTCAGGGCGTGTGGACACGCAGGCACACCGCACCGCACACGCAGGCACACACACGGACACGCAGACACAGACAGAAGCACCAGCACACGGACACCGCAGACACAGACACGCAGGCACATACCAGACATCACCAGACACACACAGGCACACGCAGGCACGTGCAGACATGCAGGCACGTGCAGACCTGCAGGCACACGCAGACACGCAGGCACATGCAGACACACGCAGGCACACACAGGCACATGCAGACACAGACACACAGGCACACGCAGACACACGCAGGCACACCAGACATGCAGACACGCAGGCACATGCAGACACACGCAGGCACACCAGACACACAGACACCAGGCACACACAGACACGCAGACACATGCAGGCACACATAGGCACACACAGACACGCAGGCACATACAGACACACGAAGGCACATACAGGCACAGGAGACACACACAGGCACACGTAGACACACACAGACACGCAGACACGCAGGCACATACAGACACACGAAGGCACACGCAGACACAGGCACACGCAAGCAGACACACACAGACACACGCTCACACACAGGTACACGCAGACATGCAGACACACACAGACACACACACGCAGAACCAGACACACAGACGCATGCAGACACACACACACACAGACACATGCGGCACAGGCACGTACTCCCAGAGCAGGAGTTGTGCGGCTGGCGGGCTCCAAGACTGCGTTTCCCAACCCACCGCAGTGGGGCGGCCTCGGATGACGTGCAGGCGTGCAGCCCAGACGGCCCCAGGGGACTGCAGCAAAACAAACACGCCGGGTCGATTCCAGCAGAACCCTTCAACCCAGGCCTGCACGCGGTGTGCTGGGAATCCGCCCTGGGTGGGGTTGTCCCACTCCCTCCCAGAGTTCACCGTGGTCCCTGGATGCTTGCTGACCCCAGGGAGGACAGGGCGGGCCGTGGCGGGCGGGGGACGGGCACTGCAGCAGCTGGTGGCTGCCCTCACACGTCTGGGAAATCAGGAACCCTTGGGAACTAAACTTGGTCTTTTTTATTTTATTTATCTATTTAAGAAACCGGGTCTTGCTTCACTGCACAGGCTGAGTGCAGTGGTGCAATCGCAGCTTACTGCAGCCTGGACCTCCTGGGCTCAAGCAATCCTCCCACCTCGACTTGTGAGTAGCTGGGACTACAGGGGCACACCACCACATCTGGGTAATTTTTAAAACTTTTTTTTTTTACAGATGGGGTCTCCCTGGGTTGCCCAGGCTGGTCTCAAACTCCTGAATGCAAGCGATCCTCCTGCCTCGGCCTCCTGAGTAGCTAAGACTGCAAGAGTGCAGCACCACCCTGGCTAATTTTTAAAATTCGTTCTAAAGACAGGGTCTCGCTATGTTGCCCAGGCTGGCCTCAAACTCCTGGGCTCAAGTGATCGTCCTGCCTCAGCCTCCCAAAGTGCCGGGATTACAGGCGTGGGCCTCTGCACCCGGCATGAATTTGCTCTTAACTCATTCACGCTACGTGAGTCACCAGGGCTGTCCCGTGTGCCAAGTTCCAGTAAGTCTTTGTATTCCTGTTGGCAGGGTCAGGACAAGGTCCACCTCGCAGGCTGGGGCCGTGGGGCAGTAAGCTCAGTCTCTGTGTTGCATAACCAATCGCCACCCATGTGGAAGGCTTCCAACACCGTCCACTTAGTACATCACAGTTTGGGGGGTCAGGAGTCTGGGAACAGCCAAGCCAGGGCCTCTGCTCAGGGTCCCCCCAGGGCTGCAGTCTGGGTATTGGCCGGGGCTGCGTCTCATCCAAGGCTCGGCCGGGGAAGGCTCCTCATCCAGCATTCCCTCAGGCTGTTGGCACCATTTGCCTCCCTGTGGTTGTAGGACAGGGGTCCCTGTTTCCTTGCCGGCTGTTGCCTGGAGGGACACTCCCAGCTCCTAGGGGCCGCCCTTGGGTTCTAGCTATCAGACCCTCCTCGGGCCTTCTCACAATGCACCACTCATTTCTTCATACCAGGAACCAGCAGGGGAGTGTCTTCCCACGACTCTGCTAAGCTAGAGTCTTCTGGCTGGGCATGGTGGCTCACGCCTGTAATCCTAGCACTTTGGGAGGCTGAGGCAGGAGAATTGCTTTAAGCCGGGAGACAGAGGTTGCAGTGAGCCGAGATCATGCCACTTGCACGGCAGCCTGGGTGACAGAGCGAGACTCCGTCTCAAAAAAAAAAAAAAAAAAAGAAATATCAGTGTAATATTTAGATATTATATATGCAGGTAAACATTTGCTACATATTTACATTGAGGAATAAATCTAAAAAGAAAACGTAGAACATCCCTATATAAAATGTTATGGTGTTATTTTCTTTCTTTTTTTTTTTTTTTTTTTTGAGATGAAGTCTTGCTGTCACCCAGGCCGGAGCGCAATGGCGCAATCACAGCTCACTGCAGCCTCAACCTCCCAGACTCCAGATCCTCCCACCTCAGCCCCTCGAGTAGCTGGGACCACAGATGCGCACCACCACGGCCGGCTAATTCTTTTATTTTTTTTGTAGAGACGGAGGTCTCTCTGTTGCCCAGGCTGGTCTTGAACTCTTGGGCTCAAGTGATCCTCCCACCTCGGCTTCCCAAAGCGCTGGGATTACAGGCGTGAGCCACTGCGCCCGGCTCCATGCTTGTCTTATTCAGCATTGTGACATCATAGAGGGTGCTGATTCTTAGAGGCTTTGTGGCTCAGAGATTTGCTGAGATGCAGGTAGCGTAGGCAGAGCTGGGACGAATCCCCCATTAGAGCTGGGGACCCTCAGGGAACCCAATACAGGACCCAGGGGACGGAGGGCAGCCTAGTGCCGACTCCTGACTCGCTCTGTTCTCTACTCTATGTTAGGAAGCTATTTGCAGTTTTCTATTTGATTGAATCTCTTCCTGAATGCTTGCTTCGGTCCTTTGTGGAATGAGGCAGAATATAAATAAATCAACAGAAAACGGTGCTCCAGCCATGAGCGAGAGACTGCCCGTCCTGCAGGGCCTAAGGAATTCACGAGCAACGCCCGCCCAGGGGCTGGGCTCAATGGCCGGTGGTAGCCACAGGTTTCATTGCTAACCAGGCCGGAGAAGCTGGGCAGAAAAGCACCTGTTTGCAGCTTCTTTTCAGCAGGGTCTCTCCCCCTCAGCCCTGTGTACAATGGGGCTGGATCCTTCTCTCTGGGGTGGGGCCGTCCTGGGCACTGCAGGGTGCTGAGCAGTCTCTGGCCTCCACCCACTCCCTGCCAGGAACCCCCCAACACCCCAAGACCAAGAATCATCAGCTTCCAAATGTTAACATGCCCAAGTAGGGAAACCCATGCTAAAGGATTTTAAGGTCACAGAGCTGGGAAGGGGTGGATCGGGGCCTCAAACCCCTGGCTCCTGGCCCCCCAGGGGCCGAGCTGTGGGGATGTAGATCCCAGACTGACCCCCCGGCATGGAAAACCACCAGCGTGGCCCGGCGCCAGACCTGCTTGTCTGTCGCTTGTCTGTGAGAGGCCAGGAAATGGCTGGGAGAGGGAGAGACGGTTAAACGAAAAAACATCCCAAGAATGCACATTGCTCGTCTCCGGCCCTGGCAGCCCGCCCCGCCAGTGCCTGCAGCAGAGGGTCCCGTGATTTGGGGCTCTGCCTCAGCATCTGTAAGATGGGTGCCCCTGACCGGGCAGGTCCAGATGCCAAGGTCTGGACAGGGGTCACCCGGACACACCTGACTCAGACCATGTGGCTAAGTTTGTTTTGAAATTTCACTGCCCCAGCGTAACCCAGAGTTGAGGCCACTCCCAGCACGGCTGGCTCCTGTCCGGGTCTCTGTGTCCTGCAGCTCAGGGTGGCCCAGGGCGGGCAGGAGGGTAGGCACCTGGCACCCACCCAGACCTGCACCCTGGCCATCAGGCTGCCCCGGGAAGCCGGGCAGCCGGGAAGATAGCAGAGTCAACAGGGCAGGTGCAGGAAAGGGCGCTCCCTATGCGTGCCTCTGAAGCCCTGCGCACACAGCCCTGGCGGTTGGGAATCCTTGAGTGTTTTCCTCTGAGGTCTGCAAGTGTTTATGGTAACAAGAGGAGGGAGGAGGGCGTGGGGACGGCCGCCGCTGGGCAGCAGCTCCGCCTGCTGGTCACCTTCCTCGGGGACACACAAGGACAAGCTGCTGACCGAAGGGGCTTTGGCAGAAATGCGGGAAGCAGGGGACGCACCTCCACGGACAGGGGCTTTTCTGGTTGCCAAACATGCAGAAGACGGGCCTGACATCCCCATTTCCCAGGAACTCTGTGGATGTTTCCCAGGAACTCTGGGGCTGCCGTCAGAAAGTGCCACAAATGGGGGACTGGGAGGGGGGGTCTTAAAACCACAGACATGGATCCTCTCCCAGATCTGGAGGCCAGAAGTCCAAAATCACGGTGTCTGCAAGCCTGTGCTCCCTCCAGAGGCTCCAGGGGAGGACGCTTCCTGCCTCCTCCAGTTCTGGGGGCGCAGGCGTCTCTCAGCTTGTGTCCTCCTCGGACACCCGGCTAGAATCCACTGGGACTTTAAAAAAAACCGTTGCACCCCCCCAGTGCCCGTCCCAGAGGACCCACTCAATAAACACTGGAGGAATTCCCAGGGCAGGGGAATGCAGGTGTGCCCAGGGGTCAGGGCCCACACGCGCAGCTGAGTGAGCCCTGCCAACCCCACCAGTCCCAGTCCTGGCCCCTGACATTGGTCCCGGCCTGGCCTGCTCACCCCTTCATGCCTCTCTGTCTAAGGGGCAGGGATAGGATGCAGCCCTGCTGCTCTCTGCCTGGTTCTATTTTTTTTTTTTTTTTTTGAGACTGAGTCTCACTCTGTTGCCCAGGCTGGAGTGCAGTGGCGCAATCTCGGCTCGCTGCAACCTCCACCTCCCAGGTTCAAGAGATTCTCCTGCCTCGGCCTCCCAAGTAGCTGGGACTAGAGGTGTGCTCCACCATATCTGGCTAATTTTTGTATTTTTAGTAGAGACGAGGTTTTGCCATGTTAGCCAGGTTGGTCTTGAACTCCTGACCTCAGGGGATCCACTGGCCTTGACCTCCCAAAGTGCTGGGATTGCAGGCGTGAACCACCGTGCCCAGCGCTGTGCCTGGTTCTGTTTTATTTTATTTTAGAGACAAGGTCGTGCTGTTACCCAGGCTGGAGTGCAGTGGTGCAATCACAGCTCACTGCAGCCTCAAATTCTTGGCCTCAAGGGATCCTCCCCACTCAGCCTCCCAAGTAGCTGGGACTACAGGTGCCACCAAGCCTAGTTAATTTTTACTTTTTTTTTTTTTTTTTTTTTTGAGACTGAGTCTTTGTCTGTCTCCCAGGCTGGAGTGCAGTGGTGCAATCACAGCTCACTGCAAGCTCTGCCTCCCGGGTTTAAGCGGTTCTCCTGTCTCAGCCTCCCAAGTAGCTGGGATTACAGGTGCGCGCCACCACACCTGGCTAATTTTTGTATTTTTAGTAGAGACAGGGTTTCACCATGTTGGCCAGGATGGTCTTGAACTCCTGATCCTAGACGCTCCACCCAACTTGGCCTCCCAGAGTATTGGGATTACAGGCATGGGCCACTGCGCCCGGCCTCTGCCTGGTTGTTGAGGCAGAGACCGGTGTCTTCTTTCCTCATCTTCCCCCGACATCAGGCCTCAAGAAAGACTTCCATGAACCCTGTGGGAAAATGCACTATGACGTCCCTCACTAGAAGTGCCTTCTGCTGCAGGCCCAGCCTGAAAGTGATTAATCTCTGCTTCCTCCTCTCCCCTCCCCCAACAGAGTGTGTCTAAAAGCTTCCAGAGGCCTGGGTGACAGACTGACACGGGGGTGGGAAGGGGGGTGTCTCTCGGGTGGCCTGGAGCCCCAGCAGTCAATTCCTTCACTTGCAAATTACCCAGGAGGGGTCAGCAGAGATACTGAGTTCCCAAACCACAGGGGGGTGAGAACAGGTCTGAGGCTGTGGGGTGGGATGTGGGGGCCCCCTCCCTGGTCCCTGGTGTTGTTTACCAAACACAGCAGCAAAGCTGTGTCTGCAGCCAGGATGCCTGCAGCCAAGCTCCTGGCTGCACTCCCAGTGCCCACTTCTGCACGGGTTTTCACCCCACCCTGCAGGGATAGGACACCTCCCCTTCTCCTCGAGGGTGGGGACACTGTGACATGTTCCTCAATAAGCTGCCTGGCCAGGCCCCATTCACTCTGCATCACCCAACAGGTGTTGGAACAATGCATGAACCATGTTATGGCTAAGGTGTAGGCTCTACTCAAGATAGGCACAACTTTGTGGAATAAAATACCAAGGTTTCACAAGGTGACAAGTGGCCAGTTGCTCAATTTGTGTTAGAGAAACAGAGAATGTCTGGGAGGGGACAGGGAGGTGAGAACAGTTTGTGGAGGGTTTGGCATGCAGCCTGTGCCCTATAACTCTCTCTTTAAGTCATGATGCCAGCATCATCCTACGTCACCTATCACCCATCTCTTGAAGTCATCACCAAAGTGAAAAAGCAAAATGGAAATACTTTGCCAAAGGGACATGAGACAAAAAGTTGAGGTCCTTAATATATAAAGATCTCCAACAAATCAATGAAAAGTGAACAAACCAGCTTAATAAATGTGGGATCCTGGATCAGATCATGGAACACAAAAGCACATGGAAATGGAAAAAAGGATGAAATTCGAATCAGCCCTATATTTAATATTGTAGAAAGGTTGATTTTTTTAGGGGTGATAAATGTTCTGTAGTTATGGAAGATGTCAGCCAATGGGAAGCTGGATGAAAGGTGTAAGGGAACAGTCTGTACTATTTTTGCACCTCTTCTATAATTCACAAATTATCTCAAAATTTAAAAAATAAAATTGTTAAAAGTGAACATAATCCACAAAAAGCATTATAAATGTTCATTATGAAAAATTTCAAGCTCTCCAGTAATAAAAAAGATTATAGATCATACAATGAGATGTTACTTTTAGCCTTTAAATGACAATTTTTTTTTTTGAGACAGGGTCTTGCTCTGTTGCCCAGGCTGGAGTGCAGTGGTGCAATCATGCCTCACTGCAGCCTTGACTTCCTGGGCTCAAAGGATCCCTCTACCTCCACCTTCCAAGTAGCTGGGACTACAGGTGCATGCCACCATGGCTGGCTAATTGTTAATTTTATTTTTGAGACAGAGTCTCGCTCTGTCACTGAGGCTGGAGTGCAGTGACGTGATCTTGGCTCACTGCAACCTCCACCTGCCACATTCAAGCGATACTCCTGCCTCAGCTTCCTGAGTTGCTAGGACTGCAGGTGCAAGCTACCACGCCCAGCTATTTTTTGTATTTTTAGTAGAGATGGGGTTTCACCATGTTGGCCAGGATGGTCTCGATCTCTTGACCTCAGGTGATCTGCCCACCTCGGCCTCCCAAAGTCCTGGGATTATAGGCATGAGCCACTGTGCCTGGCCAAATTGTTAAATTTTTTTGTAGAGATGGGGTCTTGCTATGTTGCCCAGGTTGGTCTCAAACTCCTGGGCTCAAGCAATCCTCCTGCCTCAGCCTCCCAAAGTAATGAGATTACAGGCATGAGCCACTACACCTGGTCTAACTGGCGAGTATTTTTTTTTAAGTAGATAATATCCAGGGATGGTCAAGGTGTGATAAATCATGGACTAGCAGACAGTGGGTGGAGGACATTGGAATAACTGTTCTTATAAGCAAATCTCCCTCTGGAAAACTGTCCTAAGGATATTTTTCTTTAAACTTTTGTGTGTTTTCTGAAAAAATTCTTTAGCAACAAGCCAGTGTTACTTTTGTAAACATAAAGTTGTACGATTTTGATGATGAAAAACGGACCTCTCACCCTCTTTGTAGACTGTGGAACCAGGGCTGGCTCAGCACAGTCTTGCAGCCGTCATGATGGGGTGAGATTGGGGAAGACCAAGAGCTCCCACCTTCCACTGCCCCACCCTCCAGCTTTGCCCGCCCCAGCCCAAGCTGTGTGGCAAGACCCCTTGTTGGTGCAGGTGCTGGGGGCTGGTGGCTGCTGGCATTCCCACCTTCTAGAGTGACTTTCACACTCCCTGATGAGTTTCCCATTCCGCTCAGCAGGCCCATAAATAGGATTGTGCAGAGGTGCATACGCAAGCACTTTACCTGAAGAATTATTATGGATAAAAGTAAAGAAATAATAAACAACTTAGACGCCTCGCTTGAGCCCAGGAGTCCCAGGCTACAGTGAGCCCTGATGGTGGCACTGCACTCCTATTTAATTTAGATTAGTTCAGTAATCTGTGGTACAACCATAAGATAAAACACTTAACATTCACTAAAAAGGACGTCGCAAATCCATATTTGATAATGTGGAAAGATTCCCATAATATATTGCTAAATTAAAAAACCAGATTAAAGAACAGTATCAATAGTATGATTCTATGATTATTCAGAAAAGTCCATACATGTGTGGGTGTAATGCCTTTTTTTTTTTTTTTTTTTTGAGACGGAGTCTCGCTCCGTCACCCAGGTTGGAGTGCAGTGGCGCGATCTCGGCTCACTGCAAGCTCCGCCTCCCGGGTTCACGCCATTCTCCTGCCTCAGCCTCTCCGAGTAGCTGGGACTACAGGCGCCCGCCACCACGCCCGGCTAATTTTTTGTATTTTTAGTAGAGACGGGGTTTCACCGTGGTCTCGATCTCCTGACCTCGTGATCCGCCCGCCTCGGCCTCCCAAAGTGCTAGGATTACAAGCATGAGCCACCGCGCCCGGCCGTGCCTGTTTTTTAACAGTGCATGTTTGGAAGAACTAAAAGTCACCAGGATAGGTTGGAGAAGAGGTTGGCTCCAGGATTGAGGCAGAAAAAAATATTATATTTCTGGAACATCTTTTTGTGCCAGAAAGTAAGCAAACTCAAAGAATTATGGCAACATATCAGAAGAAGGACACAGAGCCAGCTTGGCTGGGTGCCAGTGGTTCATGCCTATAATCCTACCACTTTGGGAGGTTGAGGTGGGAGGATGGTTTAAGGTCAAGAGCTCAAGACCAGCCAGGGCAACATAGGGAGACCCTATCTCTGCAAAGAATTAAAAAAAAAAAAAAAAAAAAAGCAGTGGAACGTGACTGTAGTTCCAGCTACTTGGGAGGCTCAGGTGGGAGGATTGCTAGAGCCCAGAAGTTTGAAGTTTGAGGCTGCAGTGAGCTGTGATTCCACCACCATACTCCAGCCTAGGTGACAGGCAAGACCTTGTCTCAAGAAATAAAAAATTAGCCAGGCATGGTGATGTGTCCCAGCTACTTGGGAGGCTGAGGAGGGAGGATTACTTGAGCCCAGGAGGTCGAGGCTGCAGTGAGGCATGATTGCACCACTGCACTCCAGCCTGGGTGACAGGGCAGACCCTGCCTTAAAAAAAGAGAGAGAGGGAAGGAAGGAGGAAGGAAGGAAGAAAGGAAGGAAGGAGGGAGGGAGGGAGGGAAAGAAGGAAGGAAGGAAGGAAGGAAGGTAGGAAGGTAGGAAGGAAAGAAGGTAGGAAGGAAGGAAGGAAAGAAGGTAGGAAGGTAGGAAGGAAAGAAGGTAGGAAGGAAGGAAGGAAAGAAGGTAGGAAGGAAGGAAGGAAAGAAGGTAGGAAGGTAGGAAGGAAAGAAGGTAGGAAGGAAGGAAGGAAAGAAGGTAGGAAGGAAGGAAGGAAAGAAGGTAGGAAGGAAGGAAAGAAGGTAGGAAGGAAGGAAGGAAGGAAAGAAGGTAGGAAGGAAGGAAGGACCTTGTTCTTAGAAAATATCCACCGAGATCTTTAGGGTTAATGGGGCGTGATGTCTCCAACTTAATTTCAAAAGACTGGAAATAAATTAATGTGCATACATGTATAATTACATACATATAATTCTGTGTCTATATAACTGCATAATAATATATCTAGTATATATGCCATATAAGTAACTTTCTGTGTATATATAGATATAGACACACATATCCATCTGCAATTTATACATAAATACACAGACACACATAAATGTGTATACACACACGGTGAACGATGGAGTGAGTGAGAGAACATTAAAAGAAAAAATAGGGCAAGGCAAGTGTAAACAGTTGGCATATTTGAGTATAAAGAGTATATGAGGTGTTTCCAGCTATTCTTGCAACTTCTCAGTAAGTTCGAAACTATATGAAAACAGCCAGTTAGAAACAGGCAGCCTGGAAGAGATTTTAACAGTCTTCGTCTCCAGATTGGGATTACCAGGGGAACTTTTCCTTTTAAAAACAAAATGGAGACATCATCCATATACCATAAAATTCACCCTCATAAAGTGTAAAATTTAGTAATTTTTTTTTTTTTTTTTTGAGACAGAGTCTTGCCCTGTCGCCCAGGCTGGAGTGTAATGGCGCGATGTCTGCTCACTGTAACCTCTGCCTCCCGGGTTCAAGCGGTTCTCCTGCCTCAGCCTCCTGAGTAGCTGGGATTACAGGCACCCACCACCACACCTGGCTATTTTTTGTATTTTTAGTAGAGACAGGGTTTCACCATGTTGGCCAGGCTGGTCTCGAACTCCTGACCTCGTGATCCGCCCGCTTCGGCCTCCCAAAGTCCTGGGATTACAGGTGTGAACCACCGTGCCTGGCCAAAATTCATTGATTTTTCAGTATCCCTTTTTCTTTAAACCTTTGTGAGTTTTCTGAAAAAAATTTTTATCAACAAGCCAGTGTTACTTTTGTAAACATAAAGTTGTACGATTTTGATGATGAAAAACG
Source organism: Nomascus leucogenys (assembly GCF_006542625.1). Classification (NCBI taxonomy): domain Eukaryota; kingdom Metazoa; phylum Chordata; class Mammalia; order Primates; family Hylobatidae; genus Nomascus; species Nomascus leucogenys. The sequence continues at coordinate 93,192,721 of NC_044397.1, read as the reverse complement.
GACCTCTCGCCCCCTTTGTAGACTGTGGAACCAGGGCTGGCTCAGCGCAGTCTTGCAGCCGTCATGATGGGGTGAGACTGGGGAAGACCAAGAGCTCCCACCTTCCACTGCCCCACCCTCAGCTTTGCCCGCCCCAGCCCAAGCTGTGTGACAAGACCCCTTGTTGGTGCAGGTGCTGGGGGCTGGTGGCTGCTGGCATTCCCACCTTCTAGAGTGACTTTCACACTCCCTGATGAGTTTCCCATTCCGCTCAGCAGGCCCATAAATTCAAAGCGAGGGCCGCAAATGGAGAACCTGGGATGGCGCATCTGGCTTGGGGAGCTGGGAGCCAGCAGGGCCAGACAAGCTGCTGGTGACCTCGGTCCCCCAAGAGCTCAGGTGAGGCTGAAAGGGAAGGATGGGGAGGGAAGGACACTCACAGACTCTGGAAATGAGGGCAAATCCCAGCCCTGACATTTGACAGCCAAAGGCTCAAGTGAAAAAGGAGGTAGAATTTACACACACATGCACGCAAGCATCCCTCAATGGGAACTCAGAGTGAATATCATGTGTAGATCCAGTAGAATGTCACGTTGGGCCGGGTGTGGTGGCTCACGCCTGTAATCCCAGTACTTTGAGAGGCCGAGGTGGGCGGATCATTTGAGGTCAGGAGTTTGAAACCAGCCTGGCCAACATGGTGAAACCCCGTCTCTACTAAAAATACAAAAATTAGCCGGGTGTGGTGTCACGCGCCTGTAGTCCCAGCTACTCGGGAGGCTGAGGCAGGAGAATCGCTTGAGCCCGGGAGGTGGAGGTTGCAGTGAGCAGCGATCGTGCCGTTGCACTCCAGCCTGGGTGACAGAGCGAGACTCCATCTCAAAAAAAAAAAAAAAGAATGTCACTTTGAAATCACAATGACAGTGGAGGAGAATCCTGGCATCCACTACCGCGCGACACCACACCCGGCTAATTTTTGGCCCCAGACATCACCCGATGTCCCCCAGGGGCTAGGATCAGCCACAGATTAGGACCCCTGAGTTGGAGGTTTCACCACGGACAGTTGCAGCGGCAAGAAGACACCAGGAGGATGTGACCTGCACAGAAACACCAGATCGTCCCTAAGCATTTGGCTCTAGGGTCTCTGCCTGGACCGAACCATTCCCAGATGCAGACCCAGGGGTCTCTCCTGCCCCTCCGACCTCACCTGCGTGCCCTGCGTTGCTACCTCTGCCGGGGAAGCTCACCCACGCTCTCAGGTCCCGGGTGGAAGGACAGAGGGCTCCCCGGGCACAATGTCTTCTGATGAGAATCACAGCTGCTGAGATGCAGCTGCAAGGGGCTGGGAAAGTTCCTGGGACCCAAAGGAGCTGTGAGATCTAGCGCCTGGGATGGCAGAGGCTCTGGCCAGTGAGGACAACAGCCGGCGCCAGTGCGGGGGTCGGTACGCAGGCGGCCACCTTGTAACGGCCACAAACGGGCTTCAAAGGGGAGGCAGGCCTGGGCTGCTGAGTCACCCGGGCCTCATGCAGTTCCCAAAAAGCTGTAACTCGAGGCAGCATCACACCGACCGTGAAAGCATGGAAGGGAGGGGGACGCTGTCTCAGCCTCCAGGAGCTACCTGGGAGGCTGAGGCAGGAGAATCACTTGAACCTAGGAGGCAGAGGTTGCAGTTAGCCAAGATCGTGCCACTGCACTCCAGCCTGGGCGACACAGCAAGACTCTCATCTCAAGAAAAGAAAGAAAGAGAGAGAGAGAGAGAAGGAAGGAAGGAAGGAAGGAAGGAAGGAAGGAAGGAAAGAAAGAAAGAAAGAAAGAAAGAAAGAAAGAAAGAAAGAAAGAAAGAAAGAAAGAAAGAAAGAAAGAGGAACAAGATAAGGGTGGCCACTCTCACTGTTTCTATTCAGTATCGTTACTGCAAATTCGAGCCAGGGCAACTGGGCATGAAAAGATTGGAGCAAGAGAAGAAAAACCATTTCTCTCTTTGCAAACGGCCTGCTCTGGTGTAAAAGGTCCCCTGGTACAATTTGTGCAGCAGAAATACGGCACTTCACAGGCTGCTTAGAAACCTAGCAAGTCCCTTGAGCACGAACTATTTTCCTAAGCTTGGTGGGGGCGTGAGAGGGTGGCCGGGGAATGGTGACAATGTTGTTTGTGCACTGGGAGAGTCCGGCTGAATTGCAACTGGCCTTTACATTCTAATCAGCTCCCTGAGGACAACCCGAAAGACATCAGATTAAAAAGTCACACTGAGATAAACCATCACGACGCGGCTCTCTGCAAAGCGACAGGTAGTAAACAGACCTTAACGCACGTCATGAGGTTTGTTTTTCTTTTAAAAGTCAACAGCTGGTGAATCGCACAGGGCCCGGCAGGGCGGTCAAAGGGCCCGTTCCCCCGGCTGGGAAAAAAGCAGGAGCCCAGGGCGGCGGCAGCTGGACGCCGGCCCCGCGGAACTTTCTCCCGTCAGTCAGGGGCCGTATTTCTTAGCCATCCTCCTCTGACTTTCATTTCAAACCGCCTGCTGACGCATCTAACCTTGGCCCGCTCCGTGGGAACTCCAGACTCAGGGTGACCAACCCCAGCTGGGTTACCCGGGGTTGTCCTGGTTGGAGCAGCGCCAAGTCCTCAGACCCAGCACACCCGGGCTTGCTGATCACACCGCAGACCCCATCAGGTGGTCATCTTTCTGGGGAAACCGGCTTCTTTTCCTCCCCGACTCCCTTGCTTTGTCTTGGTGGTGGCACCTCTCTTCCCAGGTGCTCAGGTGTGACATCAGCCGTCCCTTGCTGGCCCTGGTGGTAGCTGACTCCCAGGTCTCCTTTCTCTTCTTTAAGACGGAGGCTCCCTCTGTGGCCCAGGCTGGAGTGCAATGGCGCGATCTTGGCTCACCACAACCTCCCCCTTCCAGGTTCAAGTGATTCTCCTGCCTCAGCCTCCCAAGTAGCTGGGATTACAGGCATGAGCCACCACGCCCGGCTAATGTTGTATTTTTAGTAGAGATGGGGTTTCTCCATGTTGGTCAGGCTGGTCTCGAACTCCGGACCTCAGGTGATCCGCCTGCCTCGGCCTCCCAAAGTGCCGGGATTCCAGGCGTGAGCCACCACGCCCAGCCATCTCTTTTCTTTCTTCTAAGATGGAGTCTCCCTCCATGGCCCAGGCTGGAGTGCAGTGGTGCGATCTCAGCTCACTGCAACCTCCACCCCCTGGGTTCAAGTGATTCTCCTGCCTCAGCCTCCCAAGTAGCTGGGACTACAGGTGCACTTTTTTTTTTTTTTTTTTTTTTTTTTTAGCAGAGATGGTGTTTCACCACGTTAAACAGGCTGGTCTTGAACTCCTGACCTCAAGTGATCCACCCGCCTCGGCCTCCCTAAGTGCTGAGATCACAGGCATGAGCCACCAGGCCTGGCCTCCCAGGTCGCATTTCTTGCAGATCTCGGAGTCTTCCACGTGTCTCTGGATCTTCCTGTGTCGTTCCCACCTCCGCTGTTTGACTCTGGTTCCCTCCTCCCATGTCAGATGATGGCAGCAGTAAGGAAATGATGCCTTGATTTAGCTCTTTTAGGCCCTGCGCGTGGGGGGTTGTACTAACTCTAGGAGCATTTAAAACCTCACTGCATACACACTACAACGTGAATGAACTCCAAAAAATCGCACTCAGCAAGAGAAGCCAGACAAAAGGCCACACAGTGTGTGATCCCATTGATACGAAACGTTCAGAGCAGGCCAGTCTCGCTCAGTCGCCCAGGCTGGAGTACAGTGACACGATGTCAGCTCACTGCAACCTCCACCTCCCAGGTTCAAGCGATTCTGCTGCCTCAGCCTCCCGAGTAGCTTGAATTACAGACATGCACCGCCACACTCAGCTAATTTTTATATTTGTAGTAGAGACAGGGTTTCACCTTGTTGGCCAGGCTGGTCTCAAACTCCTGACCTCAAGTGATCCACCTGCCTCGGCCTCCCAAAATGCTGGGATTAGAGGTGTGTAAGCCACTGTGCCTGGCCTTTATAGCATATAATTTTATCTCAATAAAGCTGTTAGGAAATAAACTACAGGTAACAACATTATCAAGAGGTTGGGGCTTTTATCCAGGTGGATTTTTCAAATGAATCAGTTTTTAAAAGTACCATTAAAAAATAAAATTATAAGAGGTAAGGCAAAAAATAGAACAGGTAAAGAAAATGGGTCAGTCTTCCTTTTTTCTCTATCAGGCACATAACAATTTTCCATATCTTATAGTTAAAACTGAGGCTTAGAAATGGTAGAATTGTGTGAATTATATCTTGATAAAGCTGTCATCTATATCTATGTCTCTATATCTATTCATCCATCTACCCATCCATTCACTCATCCATCCATACATCCACCCATCTTTTCATCCATCCATCCATCCATCCATCCATCCATCCATCCATCCATCCATCTGCTCATTCATCCATCCACCCATCCATCCACCCACCCAACCATCCATTTATCCATCCATTCATCCATCCATCCACCCACCCACCCATCCATTCACCCATTCATTCATCCATCCATCCACCCATCCATTCATCCATCCATCCATCCACCCACCCATCCATTCACCCATTCATTCATCCATCCATCCACCCATCCATCCACCCACCCAACCAACCAGCCATCCATCCTCCCACCCAACCAACTATCCATCCATTCACCCACCCATCCATTCACCCATCCATCCATCCACCCACCCACCCATCCATCCATCCATTTATCCATCCATTCATCCATCCATCCAACCATCCATTTACTCATCCATCCATCCATCCATCCATCCATCCATCCATCCATCCATCCACATACATACATACTAGAAATGGTAGAATTGCAACTAGAATTCAATATTTGCAAATCCTGGTGCAATAAATATTATTCTTACTCATTTTAAAATGTTAGTATCTATTTTATTTTTCAAAGTTGAGCACGATATAAGTATGTTGTTCCTTGGATTCCTGATGCTCTCAGTAACCTAGCAACTCAGCACCTCACAGAGAACAAGAAGAACCTCTCGTGCAGTAGGTTTGGCTTGCAAACAAGCCGTTCCACACTGGAAGGCTGTGTGAACCGATGATGTGGAAGAATAGTCATCCCTCCTTGCTGTTTCTTATGAGATTTGTAAGGCATACTCCTACCTGCCAATACTATTTGCCAACATACTACTCCGCCTCGTCTGTTTCCTCTCTTGTAAGATGGCAGTAATGCATGCAGGATGATTTCCGTCCCTTTCTTTAAACCTTTTGGTATTTTTAAGATTTTCTAGTATGTCATTGTATTCGTAATTTGAAAATAAACGGTTTTTTTTTTTTTTTAAGGGAGAGATTATAGGGGACTGAGTGTGTGGCCTTGAGTTTGTCTGTTTCCAAATTCCCTGTTGAGGCTGTTCAACCAAAGAACCAATGTTGGGGGAAAGTCTGTCCCAAGGCTCCAGCCCAAAGGAAGCTCTCTTCTACACTGGGTGTGTTAGGATGGAGGAGAGCCACAAAGCCAATGAAAAGGCACATAGCAAACTGGAAGAAAATAGTAATATGTAGCATATGTAGCATATGTAACAAAGTGTTAGTGCCTGTCATATGTAAAGAGCACCTACAAATCAGTAAGAAAATAGTAATATGTAGCATATGTAACAAAGTGTTAGTGCCTGTCATATGTAAAGAGCACCTACAAATCAACAAGAAAAAACTCAATAGCCAAAATAGAAGATATACAGAGGCACTTAGTGCAAAGATACTAACAATCAGAAAAGAAAGGAATAGGTGACTGATCTCACTGATGGCCAAATAAATGAATATTATAACATCAAAGAGACACTAATTTCACATAACTGGCTGGCAAAACTTTTAAATTCAGTTGATAACCATTATGGCAAGGCTGTGGGGGAACTGGCATTTTCACTCACTGTTGACAGGAGTTCAAGTTGCTATAAACTTTGTGGAAGGTTATTTGTCAATGATTAACAGAATTGTAAATGCCACTATCTTCTAAAGCTGCATTTCTGCTTTTAGGAATTTACCTCCTGAGATATTTAGACAAGGTCAAAAGTTATGTATACCCTGATGTTTCTGCTGCAACATTATTTGGATGTAAGAAAAACTGTAAAGATCAGTAGTGTGTTCTTCAAGTCACTCTGGCATATCTATACACAAGAATGCGCTAACTGAAAAGAATGAAGCTGACTAATCACACTGACAAAAAATGGCAACCAAAAACAACTCTTAACATTTTTTCAAAGGCTGAAAAGTAGAGTTGCTACATTAAAAAAAATTGCTCCTTCTATCACAGCATTTTTATTTCTAGCAATGTGGCAGAAAACATCACTTTAAATCTCTCCTCCTATAAAACCCAAGCAAGACTGGATGAAAGAAATGAACAAAGGCCAGGTGCAGTGGCTCATGCCCGTAATCCCAGTGCTTTGGGAGACTGAGGCAGGAAGATCGCTTGAGCCCAGGAGTTCATGACCAGCCTGGGAAACATAGCAAGATCCTATCTCTAGAAAAAATTTTTAAAAAGCATCCAGGTGTGCTGGTAGGTGCCCATAGCCCCAGCTACTCAGGACATTGAGGCAGAAGGATTGCTTGAGCCCAGGAGGTTGAGGCTGCAGTGAGCTATGATTGCATCACTTCACTCCAGCCTGGGTGACAGAGCAACAAGGAGAGGGAAGGAAAGGGAGAGGAGGGGAGGGGAGGGAGGGGAGAGGGAGGGGGGGAGGGAGGGAAGGAAGGAAGGAAGGAAGGAAGGAAGGAAGGAAGGAGAGGGAGGGAGGGAAGAGAGAAAGAAAGAGAGAGGAAGGAGGGAGGGAGGGAAAGAGGGAGGGAGGGAGGGGAGAGGAGAAGGGAAAAAAGAAAGAAGAAAAGGAAGGAAGGAAGGAAGGAAGGAGAGGGAGGGAGGGAGGGAGGGAAGAAAGAAAGAAAGAAAGAAAGAGAGGGAGGAGGGAGGGAGGGAGGGGAGAGGAGAAGGGAAAAAAGAAAGAAGAAAAGGAAGGAAGGAGAGGGAGGGAGGGAAGAGAGAAAGAAAAAGAAAAAGAAAGAAAGAAAGAAAAAGAAAGAAAGGGAGGGAGGGAGGGGAGAGGAGAAGGGAAAAAAAGAAGAAAAGGAAGGAAGGAAGGAAAGAAGGAAGGAAGGAAGGAAGGAAGAGAGGGAGGGAAAAAAAAGAAAAGAAAATGAATACTCTTTCTAACCAACAGCTGAGGTCACAAAACAGTAAGAAAATCCAGCACAGACTAAAAACTTCAAAGAGGACAGGGCCCCGGGTGGTGAGAAGTGGCCTGTGGCCACCCAGATTGAGGGGAGAGGCTTCTGCTCTTGGTCACCAACAGCCTGATGTTGTTCTTAATCTCTGCCTCTCTTAAAAATTTATAGTGGAAAATTCCTCTTTTTTTAAAAAACTTGCAATGTTTGTCTTTGTTTTGTGCTTTATATTTTCAAAGTGAAAAGAAATAGTATTGAGTCAATTTCTTTTTGTTTTTAAAAATATTCGTTCTATGTATTTACAAGCCTTGAAGCTGCTCTAAAGATTTCAAAAGTATTAAGAACTTTACAGGCGTGCTGGCTCACGCCTGTAATCCCAGCACTTTGGGAGGCCGAGGTGGGCGGATCACCTGAGGTCAGAAGTTCGAGACCAGCCTGGGCAACATGGCAAAACCTCGTCTCTACTAAAAATACAAAAATCAGCCGAGCGTGGTGGCGGCTGCCTGTAGTCCCAGCTACTAGGGGTGCTGAGGCAGGAGAAGCGCTGGAACCTGGGACACGGAGCTTGCAGTGAGCCGAGATCGTGCCACTGCACTCCAGCCTGGGCAACAGAATGAGACTCCATCTAAAAAAAAAAAAAGTATTGCGAGTACTTTTCCCAGGGTAGCACTTTCTTTTTTTTTTTTTTTTAAACAATCCTTGGAGTTCTGTGGTCCATGCCATTTCCTTCTGTTTCAGTGTTATATATGTTTTGATTACTATTGTGATGTTTTAAGTTTTCTGAAGCAAGCTGAGAGGCAGGCAGAAAGATTTGACGCCAAAAAAAAAAAAAAACTTTTATTCACCCCAAACCTTCTCAAATCTGGATTAAATACTATACTTTAAAACAAACATGAGGTGCATCGGAAGGGGAGGAAAGTTTATTTCTCTGCTTTTTTATTATACAAGTTGTTTACAGAAACTGCAAATCAAGGCCGGGCACAGTGGTTGACGCCTGTAATCCCAGCACTTTGGGAGGCCAAGATGGGCGGATCACCTGAGCTCAGGAGTTCGAGACCAGCCTGGCCAACATGGAGAAACCCCATCTCTACTTAAAATACAAAAAACTTAGCCAGGCGTGGTGGTGGGCGCCTGTAGTCCCAGCTACTAGGGAGGCTGAGGCAGGAGAATCGCTTGAACCTGGGAGGTAGAGGCTGCAGTGAGCCGAGATCGCACCACTGCACTCCAGCCTAGGCGACAGAGTGAGACTCCTTCAAAAAAGAAAGAAAGAAGGAAGGAAAGAAGGAAGGAAGGAAGGAAAGAAAGGAAGGAAGGAAGAAAGGAAGGAGAAAGAAAGAAACAGCAAATTAAAAAAACTACATATAGTGGAAAATTTCAAACACAGCCTGAAGTACGCAGGCCAGGAAGAGGCCTCTCTGAGTGCCATCGCCTCCTGCAACGGGAATTAACATTCTGCCCTTCTTCTGTTCTCACTTCCTCTCTCCAGCTTTGCACGGGTATTTCACACAAATTCAAGACATCATATGACTTTGCCTGTAGAATCTTCAGAATGTTCCCTAATCACTGAAGCCTTCTGATTTCCCAACACAGAACCGCCCAATCAAATTAACAATGTTATCAACATGCTACATGATTATCATCAATAATTTCCTGTTACCAATAACCAGCCTGTGACCCATTGTCTGTAATTATCTCAAAAATGTCTTTTATGGCCCGGTGTGGTGGCTCACGTCTGTAATCCCAGCCCTTTGGGAGGCTGAGGCGAGCTGATTGTTTCAGGACAGGAGTTTGAGACCAGCCTGGGTGACATACCCAGACCTCATCTCTACAAAAAACACAAAAAAATTAGCTGGGCATGGTGGCACGTACCTGTAGTCCCAGCTATTTGAGAGGATGAGGCGGGAGGATCACTTGAGCCCAGTTGGTCAAGGTTGCAGTGAACCACGATGGCACCACTGCACTCCAGCCTGGGCAACAGAGCGAGACCCTGTCTCAAAAGAAATTAAATTTTTGGTTTTTTTTTTTGAGACGGAGTCTCTCTCTGTTGCCCAGGCTGGAGTGCAGTGGCGTGATCTCGGCTCACTGCAAGCTCTGCCTCCCGGGTTCAAGCAATTCTCCTGACTCAGCCTCCCAAGTAGCTGGGATTACAGGTGCATACCACCACGCCTGGCTAATTTTTGTATTTTTAGTAGAGACGGCGTTTCACCATGTTGCTCAGGCTGGTCTCGAACTCCTGACCTCAGTTGATTGATCCACACACCTCAGCCTCCCAAAGTGCTGGGATTATAGGTGTGAGCCACCCCGCCCGGCTGAAAAGAAATTAAATTTAAGGGCCGAGTGCAGTGGCTCATGCCTGTAATCCTAGCACTTTGGGAGGCCGAGGTGGGTGGATTGCCTGAGCTCAGGAGTTTGAGACCAGCCCGGGCAACATAGCAGAACTCTGTCTCTGGTAAAAATACAAAAAATTATCTGGGCGTGGTGGCGGGCACCTGTAGTCCCAGCTACTCGGGAGGCTGAGGCAGGAGAATGGCGTGAATCCGGGAGCCGGAGCTTGCGGTGAGCCGAGATCGCGCCACTGCACTCCAGCCTGGGCGACAGAGCGAGACTCCGTTTCAAAAAAAAAAAAAAAAAAGAAATTAAATTTAAAAAGGTAAAAAGCAGCTCAGGACCGCCAATGTGCAACGCGCTCCATATTGCTGTACGTATCTATGTGAGTGCGCGTGCACGGGAAAAGTCTAGGAAGTTTCAGTGGTTAGATGACAATGACCATGAGAACTCTGTGAGCAGCACCTGTGTGGCACTTAGTCATCTCAGGCCCTCCACTCGGCTCTGTCCATCAACGACCGAATCCAGCTCTCACGGCGACTCTACACTACACGGTTGTTACTCTGCTACAAAGGAGGAAGCAACGCTTACGAAAACCAAGGAACTTGCCCAAGAACTCACAATCCAAACTAGTGGACGGCCGGGCGCGGTGGCTCATATCTGTAATCCCAGCACTTTGGGAGGCCGAGGCGGGCGGATCACGAGGTCAGGAGATGGACACCATCCTGGCTAACACGGTGAAACCCCGTTTCTACTAAAAATACAAAAAATTAGCCGGGTGTGGTGGCCGGCGCCTGTAGTCCCAGCTACTTGGGAGGCTGAGGCAGGAGAATGGTGTGAACCCGGGAGGTGGAGGTTGCAGTGAGCCGAGATCACGCCACTGCACTCCAGACTGGGTGACAGAGCGACACTCTGTCTCAAAAAAAAAAAAAAAAAAAAAAAAAAAATAATAATAATAATAATAATAATAATGCTACTTGGGCATCTTTGGTCAAAAGAATCAGACAGCGGGTGCATCTAAATCTCTTGACACCGTTATTCTTTCTAAGGAGCCACTAGGAAAAGGAGGTCTAAAAAGTAGGTGATCACGAAAAAAGAAAGCTTATGAAACACTGACTTCTGTAATCACGTTTTCAGTTGAAAGAAATGGAAACCTATCTAACTTCCAGCTCGCCTCAAGCTGGAAAGAAGTCTAGTTTCTAGAAGCATCTCCAGAAATGGAAAGTGAAGTTTCTAGCATACAGTTCCACAGAGGGCCGATGATGAAGAGGGCGACAGGCGGGCAGGAGGCGAAGCGGGTGCCCCGCACTCAGCTGCAAAAAGCCAATGTCACCAGGCTGTGCTATTTGCTTGTGGGAGGGACGCCCGGGGTGGGGGAGGAAGTGGGGGTGTGCCGGTGGTTGCTCCACTGCAGACACCACGTGGTGCTTTGTGAGCTCATCAGAGCCCCAGCCTACCTGCTTTGCTGTCCTGGGCTGACCTCCGAAAACACTGCATTTTCCTCGCTGACTTGGTGAATGTCTGTCTGTCTGCTTGAATATCTCGAAGATCTGAGGTTTCCATTCCAGCAGAATAAATACTACGAGGACCCACCCCTTCCTCCTCCCAGCCGAGGCTGGATGAATCCAAATAAACCCAGCTGCTGGGGAAGAGCATTTAAAGCGTCACCCACCCGGGTGGGTTAACAGGAGGTGGAGGTGCGGACCCATGGTGGGGGCCCTGGGGCAGCCCTGCCATGCAGCCGCGTCACTCCTGCCTGATGTCACAGGAGCTGGGGGAGTTTGGGTATTTCATGAAGCTGTTAAGTTATTGTGGCTTTGGTTTGTGACACCGGAGTTCGGACATGGCCTAAAGGCAACATCAAAGACGGTGCATGAAAACCGGGGGTTAGGCCGGGCGTGGTGGCTCACGCCTGTAATCCCAGCACTTTGGGAGGCCGAGGCAGGCGGATCACTTGAGGTCAGGAGTTCGAGACCAGCCTGGGCAACACGGCGAAACCCCGTCTCTACTAAAAATACAAAAATTAGCCGGGGGTGGTGGTGCTGGCCTGTGATCCCAGCTACTCAGGAGGCTGAGGCAGGAGAATCGCTTGAGCCCTGGAGGCGGAGGTTGCAGTGAGCAGAGATGGCGCCACTGCACTCCAGCCTGGGAGACACAGCAAGACTCCATCTCAAAAAAAAAAAAAATTAGATTGTGGTAATGGTTACACAACTCTGGATATTCTAAAAACCACTGAATTATACACTTAAAAAAGTGAATTCTATGGCATGTAAAAATCTCAATAAAGCTGTCATATAAAATAAATATATATAAATATGATGCCAAAATATATATATAAATATGGTGATAAAAAATTATTAAGGCCCTTAAAACAGCTTGTGTTTATGTAGATTTTAGCTATACTCCTGTTAAAAGTTAACATAATCCCATTAAATATATATTTTTAAACCATATATTTTGTTACGAGGATGACACATTTAAGTGAAAAGTAACTATTTTTAAAAAAAAAAAAAACACTGAAGGGAAATAGTGGCATTGTTTTACATTTTTGCAAATTTCTTTCATGTCTGGCTTAATAGAAGACAGCTGGATTCACGTACAAGCCTCTGAGTTCAATCTGCTGTGATATCAAACATCATGCAACCTCTGAAAACTCCACCATCTGTGTGGGAGAGACTGAGAGGAAGAAGACCCAGAGCATCTTGGCATTCTTTTTTTTTTTTTTTTTGTGAGATGGAGTCTTGCTCTGTCACCCAGGCTGGAGTGCAGTGGCGCAATCTCGGCTCACTTCAACCTCCGCCTCCCGGGTTCAAGTGATTCTCCTGCCTCAGCCTCCCAAGTAGCTGGGATTACAGGCGCCACCACCACACCTGGCTAATTTTTTTTTAATTTTTAATAGAGGCAGGGTTTCACCATGTTGGCCAGGCTGGTCTCGAACTCCTGAGCTCAGGTGACCCGCCCGCCTTGACCTCCCAAAGTGCTGGGATTACAGGTGTGAGTCACAGTGCCTGGCTTCTATCTTAGCAGTTTTGACCTAGTGGTCCCCCGCCAAAAGGGACTCAGAGACCAACCCCTGGGTGTCCCTGGACCACACTGAGACCTCCACTACACAGGTATTCTCTCTACTTTACAGAAGAGAAAATGAGATCCAAGATGGTAATAAACCTGCCCAAGTCCTCAAAGCTGAAAAGTACGGCTGAAGGAGAATAAAAAAGAGAAACATAAACCAGGTGTGGTGGTGTGTGCCTGTGCCCCCAGCTACTTGGGAGGCTGAAGTGGGAGGATCGCTTGAGCCCAGGAGTTTGAGGCTGCAGTGAGCTAGGATCGCACCACTACATTCTAGCCTGGGTGACAAGGAGAGACCCCCCCTACCATCTCCAAAAACAAATAATTACTTATTTAAAAAATAGAACCAGGGAAGGTTTGCTTGACTCCAAAGCTGTGTTCTTTTCATCCATTCTGGTTCCATCCAGATGGCCCAGGGTACAGCTGGGATGCCTGTTGCCCCTAAAAACCATGGGGCACAAGTAGGTAAACCCCAGAGTAGGTAACTCCTCAGTTCGGCTAAACCACTATCTCACCAGCCTCCAGTTACCAGGCATGTGTTCCCCTAGCCATGTGGACTTGGTTCTGCCACGGCACAGCTCATGCCTGTTGCAGATACATGTACATGGTTGCAATATATGTGTCTGTCTCCCCTGCCCTACAACGAGCTCCCTGGGAACAAGGACTGGGCACTTTGTTTTTTGGCTTCCTGTCTCCACTGTTTGGCAGCAGGAAAAGAGAGGTGCCTGCAGAAAGGGTAACAGAGCAATGCAATCCCCCAGTGTCAGATTTTTATTGAGGAAAAGAAAGGCAGTGAAGGCCGGGCATGGTGGCTCACGTCTGTAATCCCAAGCACGTTGGGAGGCTAGGGCAGGAGGATCCCTTGAGTCCAGGAGTTCGAGACCAGCCTGGGCAACATGGCGAGACCCTGTCTCTATAAAAAAATCAGCCAGGCGTGTTGGTGTGAGCCTGTAGTCCCAGCTACTAGGGAGGCTGAAGTGGGAGGCTCACTTAAGGAGGCTGAGGTTGCAGAGTTATGATTTCATCACTGCACTTCAGCCTGGGCCACAGAGTAAGACCCTGTCTCAAAAAGAAGAAAAGAGGACAGGGGAGGAGAGGGAAGAGAGGAGAGGAGAGGAGAGGAGAGGGGACAGGAGAGGAGAGGAGAGGGGAGGAGAGGGGAGGGAGGGAGGGGAGCAGAGGGGAGGAGAGGAGAGGAGAGGGGAGAGGAGGACAGGAGAGGAGAGGGGAGGAGAGGAGAGGGGAGGGGAGGGGAGAAGAGGGGAGGGGAGCAGTGGAATCCCAGATGATCTTTCCAGAATCTGCAAGCAGCACTGTGGGGGTACCTTGGGGAAGAAAGTCTGCTAGGATCTGGAGAAGAAGCACTAGAAGCCGGGCGCGGTGGCTCACGCCTGTAATCCCAGCACTCTGGGAGGCCGAGATGGGCGGATCACCTGAGGTCGGGAGTTCAAGACCAGCCTGGCCAACATGGTGAAACCCTGTCTCTACTAAAAATGCCAAAATTAGCCAGGCGTGGTGGTGCGGGTGCCTGTAATCCCAGCTACTCGGGAGGCTGAGACATGAGAATCGCTTGAACCTGGGAGGGGGAGGTTGCAGTGAGCTGAGATCGCACCACTGCACTCCAGCCTGGGCGACAGAGCGAGAGTCCATCTCAAAACAACAACAGAAAAAGCAGCACTCAGGACTGGGCTGCGGGCTGCGTCCTCTGCAGGCCCTGGCTCCCCTGTACCTACCCCCTCCTGCTTTCAAACAGATACAGCACTTCCTTCAGGGCGGTGGGGAGGAGCTGCCAGCAGACACGAATGGGCTGTGCAGGAGCAGCAGGTTCTGCCAGCTCCTCCCGAGCCTGCAGGGAAATGCAGGCAGATCTGTGGCCTTGCACAGGCAGACAGACGGGCAGCAGGGATCTCCGACCGGGCCCCGGAGCACGAATCACTACGCAATCGTCACAGCATGTGCTACCTTCCGTGGTGTTCTGGGAATCTAAATCAATCCCATATGCTGGACAGCAAGCCAGAAACAGAAGCCAATCTCGGGCCGGGCTGAGGGCCACCCGGCCCTCCCCGCACCACCACCCCTCCCTTTTCCTTCAATCAGAATTGCCTTTTATAGGCAGGTTGATAGTCAACAGCTGGAAGGGAGTCAAAGGACTAGAGGAGGAAGCACCAGAAATGCAGGGTGTAGGAGGAGAGACGAGATGAAAGCTGGGCTCAAAACTCTGGGCTCTGGGGCAGGTGCTCAGTTCAGGAAAGCGGAGATAGGGGGCCAGGGCCAGGGGCCTTGCAAGGGTGGAAGGGTGGGCCCGGGTCAGACATCGTGGAAAACACTTCCTTATGTAGAGGCATCTGGGGCTCACTGCAGCTCTGCAAGGGAAGATGCACTACCCACCCTTTCCTTTCTTTTCTTTTCTTTCTCTCTTTCTTTATTTCTCTGTCTCTCTCTCTCTTTCTTTCTTTCTCTCTTTCCTTCCTTCCTTTTCTTTCTCCCTTTCCCCTTCCTTCCTTCTTTCTTCTTTCTCTTTCTTTCTTTTTCTCTTTTCTGTTCTGTTCTGTTCTTTTTTTGATGGAGTTTCGCCAGCATTGTTGCCCAGGCTGGAGCACAATAGCACAGTCTTGCCTCACTGAAACCTCCGTCTCCCGTGTTCAAGCGATTCTCCTGCCTCAGCCTCCCGAGTAGCGGGGATTACAAGGGCACACCACCATGCCTGGCTAATTTTTGTATTTTTAGTAGAGACGGGGGTTCACCGTGTTGGCCAGGCTGGTCTCGAATGCCTGACCTCAAGTGATCCGGCAGCCTTGGCCTCCTAAAGTGCTGGGATTACTGGCGTGAGCCACCGCGCCCGGCCTCTTTCTTTCTTTTAGGAGGCAAGGTCTTGCTCTGTTGCCCAGGTTGAGGTGCAGTGGTGCCATCACCGCTCATGGCAGCCTTGACCTCCTGGGCTCATGCTGTCCTCCTACCTCTGCCTCCCAAGTAGCTGGGACAACAGATACTAAGCCTGTAAGCCCGCCACTAAGCCCAGCCATATTTTCTTTTATTTTTGTAGAGATGAGGTCTTGCTGTGTTGCCCGGGTTGGTCTCGACCTCTTGGGCTCAAGTAATCCTCCCAGCTCAGCCTCCCAGAGTGTTGGGATTACAGGCGTGAGCCACTATGCTGGGCTGCCCACCCTTTTCTTCTTCTTTATTATTATTATTTTGGGACAGGATCTGGCTCTGTCACCCAGGCTGGAGTGCAGTGGCGCAATCACAGATCACTGCAGCCTCCAATTCCTGGGCTCAAGTGATCCTCCTGCCTCAGCCTCCCGAGTACCTGGGACCCATAGGCATGCACCACCCCGTGCCTGGCTAATTTTTTTTTTTTTTTTTTTTTTATCTGTAGAGACAAGGTCTTGCCATGTTTCCCCCAGGCTGGTCTTGAACTCCTGGGCTCAAGTGATCCTCCCTCCTTGGCCTCCCAAAGTGCTGGGATCACAGGCCTGAGCCACCGCGCCCGGCTGTCTGCCTTTTTCTTATTTTTAAAGAGTGGGGGTGAAATGCTTCACCCGGTGTCATGCGGCACATGGCAGAGCTGGGGTCCAGCAGCCAGTCTCCTGGCTCTAAAGCTGTGTTCTTTCTTTTTAGACGGAGTCTCGCTCTGTCACCCAGGCTGGAGTGCAGTGGCGCCATCTCGGCTCACTACAAGCTCCGCCTCCCGGGTTCACGCCATTCTCCTGCCTCAGCCTCCCGAGTAGCTGGGACCACAGGCACCCGCCACCTTGCAGGGCTAATTTTTTTGTATTTTTAGTAGAGACGGGGTTTCCCCGTGTTAGCCAGGATGGTCTCGATCTCCTGACCTCGTGATCCGCCCGCCTCAGCCTCCCAAAGTGCTGGGATTACAGGCGTGAGCCACCGCGCCCGGCCTAAAGCTGTGTTCTTTCTGTTCCACCGGCTGCAGAGAGGGAGCTGATGCCAGAATGAGGGGGAACCCCCAGAGCTTCTGGCATCGGGTGAGACCGGCATCCGGTGAGACTGCTGTGGCTTTCTGGGGCTGAAAATTCCAAGCAGAGTAGCCCGAGGAATCTAGCTATCCCCGAGGGTTCAGAAATGCAAATCAGGGCTGTGTATTCACAGCCTGGACTGGAGACCGACCAAAAACTATGCAGGGCTCACCCTTGCAGGGCGGCGGCTAAATTTAGGAAACCAACCATCTGGAGAATGCAGGCATCAGAAGCCCCTGCAGTTAGGAGGGTCATCTCGGTTCATTTTTATTCACTGTTCATAGATCTCCCAGTTTTTCGTAGCATGTTCAAGCTGGAAAGGATTTCAGAATTTGTGTCACCTCGATTTATTTTACAGAAGGAGGAACTAAGCCTTTAAGGGAGAAGTGCCTGTTTTAACACACTGAAAAGTGGTCTTAAGCCAGGTGCAGCACAATACACCCGTCTCGCAGCACTTTGGGAGGCCGAGGCAGGAGGATCGCTTGAGGCCAGGAGTTTGAGACCAGCCTGGGCGACATAGCAAGACCCCATCACTACAAAAAATAAAAATAAATTAGCCAGATGTGGTGGCGTGTGCCTGTAGTCCCAGCGACTCTGGAGGCTGAAGCAGGAGGATGGCTTGTGCCAGGAAGTCGAGGCTGCAGTGAGCTATGACTGCGCCACTGCACTCCAGCCTGGGCAACGAAGCAAGACCCCGCTTCAAAAAAAAAAAAAATGAATGGAAGGAAGGAAGGAAGAAAGGAAGGGAGGGAGGGAGGGAAAAGAGAAAGTTTTCTGCCCTAGGGTGTGATTTTCACACCACCCCAAGTTCAAGAACAAAGTGTGGTTTGTTTGAATGCTTTTCCCAGACGGAGATGCAGGGCAGTGGTGAGAAGGACAAAATGCAGTGGTAGCTTCCCCTCTCTTAGAAGTATTAGGCCCAAGAAACCACCTGAAATCCTGGGATGGACTAGATTCCGTCATTGGAGTCCAAGTCCTTTTGGCCGTCAGTATGAGTGGCTTGTAGCTGCTATAAGAAATCACATGGATCTGGTGGCTTAAAACAATGGAAATGGATTCTCTATGGCTCTGGAAGGCAGAAATCTAGATGTGGGCAGGGCTGTGCTCCCTCCGGAGGCTCCAGGGGAGGATCCTTCCTGCCTCCTTCAGCTTCTGGGGTCTCCAGGCATCCTCTGGCTTGAGCCCACGTGGCTCCAGTCTCTGCCTCCATCTCCCCAAGCCTTTCCTCATGTGTCAGATCTCACTCTTGTTTTTTTGTTTGTTTGTTTTTTGAGACAAGGTCTCTCTCTGTTGCCCAGGTTGGAGTGCAGTGACACCATCTTGGCTCACTGCAACCTCGGCCTCCTGGGTTCAAGTGATTCTCCTGCCTCAGCCTCCTGAGTAGCTGGGATTACAGGCACCTGCCACCATGCCCAGATAGTTTTTGTATTGTTAATAGAGACGGGGTTTCACCGTGTTGGCCAAGCAGGTCTCAAACTTGTGGCCTTAAACGATCCTCCTGCCTCAGCCTCCTGAAATGCCGGGATTACAGGTGTGAGCCACCACGCCTGGCCAAATCTCACTTTTTTTTTTTTTTTTTTGAGGCAGAGTCTTGCTTTGTTGCCCAGGCTGGAGTGCAGTGGCGTGATCTTGTCTCACTGCAACCTCTGCCTCCTGGGTTCAAGTGATCCTCCTGCCTCAGCCTCCCAAGTAGCTGGGATTACAGGTGCGCGCCATCACGCCCAGGCTAATTTTTGTATTTTTAGTAGAGATGGGGTTTCACCATGTTGGCCAGCATGGTCTCGATCTCCTGACCTCGTGATCTGCCTGCCCTGGCCTCCCAAAGTGCTGGGATTACAGGTGTGAGCCACCACATCCAGCCAAAATCTCACTCTTATAAGGACATTTGTAATTGTTTAGGGTCCACCTGGAGAACCCAGGATACTCTGCCATCTGAAGATCCTTCATATAATCACTTCTACAACCTCTTTGTCATATAAGGGAAAATTCACAGGTTCCAGAGATTTGGGAGCCAATATCTTTGGGGGCATTACTCACACTACATACAAAGTCTCTTTTCAGGGCAAACATAGATGCTCACAGGAGATGCCTCCGTGCCCTGCAGCCGGGCAAGCTTCCAAGCAAGCAAGCCGCTTGTAAGAGTCAGGAGGAGGCTGGGTGGCTCACGCCTGTCATCCCAGCACTGTGGGAGGCTGAGGTGGGTGGATTGCTTGAGCCCAGGAGCTTGAGACCAGCCTGGGCAACACAGTGAGACCCCATCTCCACAGAAAATACAAAAATTAGCTGGGCGTGGTGGTGTGCACCTGTAGTCCTCGGGGGGCTGAGGTGGGAGGATCACTTGAGCCCAGGAGTTGAAGGCTACAGTGAGCTGAGATTGCACCACTGCACTCCAACCTGCGTGACAAAGTTAGACTCTGTTTCTGGCCGGGTGCAGTGGCTCATGCCTGTAATCCCAGCACTTTGGGAGGCTGAGGTGGGTGGATCACCTGAGGTCAGGAATTCGACACCAGCCTGACCAACAGATGGGGAGAAACCCCATCTGTACTAAAAATACAAAAATTAGCTGGGTGTGGTAGCGCATGCCTGTAATCCCAGCTATTCAGGAGGCTGAGGCAGGAGAATCGCTTGAACCCGGGAGGTGGAGGTTGTGGTGAGCCGAGATTGTGCCACTGCACTCCAGCCTGGGCAACAAGAGTGAAACTCCGTCTCAAAAAAAAATTAATTAATTAATTAATTAAAAAAGTTAGACCCTGTCTCAAAAATAAAAAGTCGGGACGAGGGAAGGCAGCCAAGGCAAGGAAGACCAACAACATGCTCAGATGGTGCAGTCTCTTTGGAACATTCCAAAACTAAACTGGGAAGGTTCCCATTCTCGGTGATGACAAGTTTCTGGGACTAGATAGATAGTGCTGGTGTTTGCATGCAGCATTCATGTAAATAATGCCACGGACTTGCAAACTTCTGAACAGTAAACAAGGGCCGGGCACCGTGGCTCATGCCTGTAATCCCAGCACCTCAGGAGGCCGAGGCGGGGGGATCATTTGAGCCCAGGATTTGGGTAACATAGTGAGACCCTGTCTCTACGAAAAATTTAAAAATTAGCTGGATGTGGTGGGTGTGTGTCTGTAGTCCCAGCTACTCAACAGGCTGAGGTGGGAGGATCACTTGAGCCCAGGAGGTTGAGGCTGCAGTGAGCTGTGATTGCACCACTGCACCCCAGCCTGGATGACAAGCAAGACCCTGTGTCAAAAAAAAAAAAAAAAAAAAAGAAGAAGAAGGAGGCCAGGTGTGGTGGCTCACACCTGTAATCCCAGCACTTTGGGAGGCCGAGGCAGGTGGATCATCTAAGGTCAGGAGTTCAAGACCAGCCTGACCAACATGGAGAAACCCTAACATTTTTAGTCTCTACTAAAAATTCAAAAAATTAGCCAAGCATGATGGCAGGTGCCTGTTATCCCAGCTACTTGGGAGGCTGAGGCAGGAGAATCGCTTGAACCTGGGAGGCAGAGGTTGCAGTGAGCCGAGATCGCACCACTGCACTCCAGCCTGAGCAACAAGAGTGAAACTCCATCTCAAAAAGAAAAAAAAAAAAAAGACTAAAATGGTAAAAAAAAAAAAAAAAAAAAAAAAAAAAAAAGGAAAAAGAAAAAGAAATACGTATTAGGACGGGGCAAGCTAAACTACATTGTTATGTATTTTAACAACATATAAAACCCACCTGGGGCCAGTCTGCAAGTACCTCCCATGTAGGCTCAGCCTGGCACTGGAACCCCGTGCCCTCCGCCCCCCGCCCCTCCCAGTGGCATCTCTGCTTCTCACTTCAGAGGCAGAGCTGTGATCGTCGGCACTGGGAAGGAGCGTGCGGTGTCAGCACACACCGGCGCTCACCAACGACACAGCATAGAGGCTTTCTAGGGAGCGGTCCCCCCAGGACAGCAATGCTTTCAGGCGACAGCGACACAGGGCAGCAACACCAGTTCCCTCCTGGCAGGCAGCCAGACGCACACACGCACGCAGACCACGCCATCCAGAAAGTTCACCTGCGACCTGAGACGCAGCTCTTTGAGGGAGATCAGAAGACCAGATGGTATTTGAGAGAAAAAAAAAAAGGTTAAGGCAAGTGAGTGGGAAGGTGGAGGAAGAAAATAAATAAATAAAGGTTAGGCTGAGGTCGCCGCCCTGCCACCCATGACACAGAGCGTGCCACGTCGGTTTCACACCTAAAAGTCAGAACAATTCGCAGGTGGCGAAGAGTGGGTGGAGGAAAAGAGCGGGGATGTCTGAGGAGCAGAAAGACCGAAACCCAAGAGTAATATCTGATGCAGAGAGGTTCTGCCCACATGGGATCTGCCCCTGGGAAAAAAAAAAAAAAAATCTCTGAAGTCCCTGCAAGGCAAGGCCTGCGGGCTGGAGGGACAGGCTCTTCACACACACAGGAGGACACAGATCGTCCCTGGAGGTGGGCAACCCGGCAGGCACGCTGACGGCCTCGGTGCAGCTCCCCTGCAGCCCCAAATGACGCAGGTCAGTAATCCAGGGACAGGGAGCAGGCTCACGTGTCCCCAGATGCAGGCACACCTGTGCCGCTTTAGTCATCTGCAGAGTCACGAGACCAGCAACCTGGAGGAGCTCCCCTGGCTGCCAACGGACACCCCAGGGCAAGGGGCCGGGTGCCTCCCGGGCAACCCCCCTCTCTGCAGCAGGGGATACAGATGGCAGAGTCTCAAAGGCCTTCCCTGCGTGGGGCAGACACAGAGGACACGCTCTCCCGGGGCCTGCACTGAGGCTGTCAGAGGGCCTGCTGGGCTCCCCGCTCCAGGTAACCCTGTCTGCTGGCACTGAGGGCCTCAGCAGACCCCTGTAGGCCTGCGACCACTGCCAAAATTGGTGTGCCTTCTCCAAAGCCACCTTCTGACCCGCTTTTGAAAGAAATTGAGGTAAGGTTTGCATAATGTAAAATTAAGCATTTTAAAGTGAACAATTCAGTGGCATTCAACACATTCACAACATTGTACAAACATCATGCCTACCTAGTTCTTGTACATTCTCTCTCTCTTTTTTTTTTTTGTTGTGAGACAGGGTCTCGCTCTATCTTCCAGGCTGGAACGCAGTGGCGCGATCTTGGCTCACTGCAACCCTCTGCCTCTCAGGTTCAAGCAATCCTCCTGCCTTAGCCTCCCAAGTAGCTGGGATTACAGGCACGAACCACCACACCTGGCTAATTTTTAATTTTTCATAGAGATGGGGGTCTCACTATGTTGCCAAGGCTGGTCTTGAACTCCTAGCCTCATGATCCTCCCACCTCAGAGTCCTGTGGAGCTGGGACTACAGGCACGTACCACCCCACCCAGCTAATTTTTGTTTTACACTAAAGTATTATTTCATCTTGGTCACTGAGGTTTTTTAGCGCCCCCTTCAATTTTGTGCCCAGTGTGAGTACATTGCTTGCCTGACCCTGGTCCTGCCCTGGGATTTGGGAGCCGACAGGTCCGGGTAACAACTGCAGTTTAGCCGCTCACTTGCTGGAGGACCTCAGGCTCTCTTCCGTGAGCCTCATTTTGGCCATTTCTGGAATCCCGCTGTGCAGGACAGCTGGGTGGATTGCAGTGATGTTTGGGCACCACGTCCTGAGTGCCAGAGCAGACAGGGTCCCGCCTGTTACCATCTTGGACTTCCAGCCTCCAGAACCGAGAGAGAGAAGAAATCTCTGTTGCTAAAGCCCTCCAGCCTGTGGCTTGAAGTTACAGAACCCCAGCAAACCATCACGCTGGGTTAAGGCAACTAGTCCCCAGAGCTCACAGCTGCAGACTGGCCACCGTAGGACAATCCAGTGGGACCTGGGGGTGCCTCTGGCCTATTGGGGGACCCTCGGTGAGCCAATGAACTCAGTGCACTTCTAGAGCTCCTTGACCACGAGTGAGGAAATTGAACGGTACAGGAAAAGCAGGTGAGTGTGCACTTTAAACAGCCAAGGTCTGTCACCACCACCGAGCACCTGCCAGGCTCCCCGCCCAGTGCTCCCAAAAGCGGAGGGCCCCCTCCCTCCCCTAAACTCTCAGAGGTTAATATCACCGGGTCAAGATGATGACAGCATGGGGAAGCCTCTGGCAACGGCCTTGCCCCGGGGGACAGCTCAGGTGGCCTCGGATAACATGACAAAGACCTTCTTTATTTATTATTATTATTATCGCTTTTGAGACAGGGTCTCGCTCTGTCGCCCAGACTGGAGTGCAGTGGTGCAATCATGGCTCACTGCAGCCTCAGCCTCCTGGACTCAAGCAATCCTCCTGCCTCAGCCTCCCGAGCAGCTTGGACTATAGGTGTGCACTGCCATACCTGGCATTTTTTTTTTAAATTTTTATTTATTATTATTTTTTTTTGAGACAGAGTCTTGCTCTGTCGCCCAGGCTGGAGTGTAGTGGTGTGATCCTGGGTCATTGCAACCTCTGCCTCCCGGGTTCAAGCGATTCTCCTGCCTCAGCCTCCTGAGTAACTGGGATTACAGGCAACTGCCACCACGCTCAGCTCATTTTTGTATTTTCAGTCGAGACGGGGTTTCACCATGTTGGCCAGGCTGATCTCAAACTCCTGACCTCAGGTGATCCTCCCGCCTCCCAAAGTGGTGGGATTACAGGCATGAGCTACCACGCCCGGCCACTAATTTTTTTTATTTTTTAGTAGAGACGGGGTCTTGCTATCTTGTCCAGGCTGGTCTCAAACTCCTGGGCTCAAGCGATCCTTCCGCCTCAGCCTCCCAAAGTGCTGGGATTACAGGCGCGACAGACCCTCTTTTACTGTTGCAAGATGCTGACAGGTTTCAGAAGAGGTTTGAACCAAATTGGCCCCAGGGACCCAGGTGGCCCCTGGGATACGTTTCTCCCAGGCCAGGTTTGGTTTCGGTCGGCCTGAGCGTGCAGACACCTGTCTCCTGGGCACTAAACTTGACACTCTCAGTTCCTATCAGGCAGTGTGTGTGTGTGGGGGGGAGGGGGTTGGGGGGGGACGGGGCTCACGTGCCAGGCTTGGGGAAACGTCCTAAACATTCTCAGAAACGACCACGCCCGGCACCTGCCTTGGATGGCTTCCCTCTCGCACTCTGCTTTCTGGGAAGTGGGCCCCTCGCCCCGGGTGCGGCGCCCAGGGTTCCCCGCCACCCCGACCCTTACTAAGCCGCTCAGCCCAGGGATCCAGGGCCCTGGCGAGACAGCCTGGGAGACGCAGAGTGGGAAATGATGACTGAGAGCTGGTATCGCGAATGTCTACACGCAGACTGACTTCAGGGGCGAGGAATTCCGCCTGGCGAGCGTCTAGACTGCGGTGTTTCTGGGACGCTGGGAGCTGGAGCCAGGACAGGTCTCCCGGGAGCTGGGCTGTGCTGCCACCTGCTGGTCATGGCCCGACAGGCGGCCTCGCTGTCACCACTGAGTGAGCTCGAGGTGCCCCGTCCCAGGACCGTGGCAGGAGGGGGTCCCGTCCTGCGTGGGGCTTGACGTCAGGTGGGCAAGACGGTGCATAGCCTGAATCTATTTAATGATTTATTTGATAATACCATTTAAAAATCTCTCTTAGGCCGGGTGCGATGGCTCACGCCTGTAATCCCAGCACTTGGGGAGGCCAAGGTGGGAGGATCACTTGGGCTCAGAAAGTGGAGACCAGCCTGGCCAACAGAGCAACACCAGCTCTCTACAAAGATTTAAAAATTAGCCAGGTGTGCTGGCGGGCGCCTGTAATCCCAGCTATGCAGGAGACCGTGGCAGGAGAATCGCTCGAACCCGGGAGGTGGAGGCTGCACTGAGCCTCGATTGCGCCATTGCTCTCCAGCCTGGGCGACAGAGTGAGATTCTGTCTCTAAAAAAATAAAAAGTAAAAGTAAAAATAAATAAAAATAAAAATCTTTTTTTTTTTTTTTTTTGAGACAGAGTCTCGCTCTGTCACCAGGCTGGAGTGCAGTGGTGCGATCTCAGCTCACTGCAACCTCCACCTCCCGGGTTTAAGTGATTCTCCTGCCTCAGCCTCCCAAGTAGCTGGAACTGCAGGCACCTGCCACCACGCCCAGCTAATTTTGGTATTTTTAGTAGAGACGGGGTTTCACCATGTTGGCCAGGATGGTCTCGATCTCTCGACCTCGTGATCCGCCTGCCTTGGCCTCCCAAAGGGCTGGGACTACAGGTGTGAGCCAGCGCACCGGGCCAAATCTTTCTTTCTTTTTAATAATTGGATTGACTTTGGTCTACGGTCTCCCCTGGGGCCCCATCCTTCTCTGGGGTGGGGCCATCCTGGGCACTGCACGGTGCTGAGCAGCATCCCTGGCCTCTGCCCACTCCATGCCAGGAGCTCCCCAGTTGTGATAACCACATATGTCCCCAGACATCGCCCAGTGCCCCCTGGGGGCAGCATCACCCCCATTTAAAAACAATTCCAGGGTAGCAGCCCAGGCTGCAAAGAAGGTGCGTCTGGGACCCCGGCATTTCACATCGGGGTGACCCAGCCTGGGTGAGGGGAGGGGGCCTCTGTGAGAAGACTGAAGCCGGGACCCCCCCAGGCAGGACCCAGGCTCCCACGGCACAAAAGCCCCAGGTCCAGGGCTCCTGGAAATGTTTTAAAATCCAGTCGACGAAAGATGAATAAAATACTTGTGAGTGTATAATCATGAATCCAGTCTGGATTCTGTTTGTTTTTATGCCAAGACAATTGTAAAACACAGCTTAGGATTTTTTTTTTTTTTTTTTTTTTGAGAGAGTCTCGCTGTGTCGCCCAGGCAGTGGTGCGATCTCAGCTCACTGCAACTTCCACCTCCCACTTCAAGCAATTCTCCTGCCTGAGCCTCCTGAGTAGCTGGGACTATAGGTACCCACCGCAACCCTTGGCTAATTTTGTATTTTTACAAAATTAGAGACGGGGTTTCACCATGTTGGCCAGGATGGTCTCGAACTCCTGACCTCAGGTGATCCGTCTGCCTCGGCCTCCCAAAGTGTTGAGACTACAGATGTGAACTACCGTGCCTGGCCAACTTCGGACATTTTTTGAGTAGAAGAGGTGGCCCAGGAGGGCAAATGTGCCCCAGGCCCTGAGCATCCCAACATGGCCCTGCAGCTGGGTAGAACCAGCCAGGGAAAGGGATGGTGTTTAAGGGACGTGCAAAAGGAATTCAGATGAAGAATTTCTGATGCGAGGTTAACCCAGCTGGTGGCTGCAGCCTACTTCCTGCCACAGGCTGCACACTGTCTCTTGCTGAGTTAGCGCCTACATTGAATTAGGTGAATTCGCTTGAACTATACGTTGAATTAGGTGTTGAATTAACACATAGGAGGGGCTTTGGGCTCTCAGCCCCTCATCTAAAGTCCATTGTCTCAAGCCACTGCCTCATTGGAAGAGCAGGTGTCTACACTGCCTGGAGAGGGGGAGATCCTGCATTAATTATTTGGGGAAAATGCAATCTGTCACCTGCTCACAGTGGACACCAAAGTAAACTCCCGACGGTGCAGACGGCATAAACCAGGGGGGCCCCCAGCTCCTGGGACTCACCTCCTCTCTCCCTCCCCACTCAGGGTGTGGATTTCAATCCGTGCAGCCTGCTGAGACCTCAGTAGGAGAGAAGGTCATGGAATGTAGAGTCTCTTGGGGATCCGTGGATTCCCCTAACCTGGGGGGGTCTCAATCAGGGGTGATCCTGCCCCCAGGGGACACTGGGCAATGTCCGGGGACATTTGTGGTTGTCATGCCTGGAGGTGCTTCCGGCATGGAGTGGGTGGAGGCCAGGACGCCACTCAGCACCCTGCAGTGCCCAGGATGGCCAGACCCCAGAGGATCTAGCCCCAGCTGTCCACAGTGCCTGGCAGGAGAGATCCTGATTTAATTATCTGGAGGTGGGGGGAAGATCAAGGGTCCCTGGCTATGCCAAGAAACTCAGACTGCGGCAGGCAGCGAGTAGATCCTGAATGAAAAAGGTGCGAATCAGACAGAAGCTCGCAGCCTAAGGCCAGCGAAGGCCACGGCCACAGCGACATCTAAAGGCCGGCAAGTGCAATGCAGAATCCACCCAGGGAACTCGGGCCCCGCGCCCACCCCTAGGGTAAAGGGGGCCGGCCTCGCACAGGTGGGTTCGTTGCAAGCGTCTGTTGCGAGACCACATCCTCACCACCCGGTGAACCGCACTGGGAGCAGCCTCAAGGTTCGAGAGGTCCCAGGAGGGCGGGAAGAGGGTTCCTCCAGCTGCAGCCTGAGCATGGTCGCCAGAAAGCAGGTGCAGCGACTTTCCCTAGCACCCTCTCCCTGCCTTCCGTGTACCTGCAGGGGGGCGCTGCACGTCGGGTCTCAGGCACGTGTGCGGTGAAATGCACACAACATAAAAGCTCCCTTTCCAGACATCCAGTGGCATTCGTGCAGCCATCATCTCTAGCTAGTTCTAGAACATTCTCGGCCCCCCAAAAAGACACCCCATCCCCATCAGCTGTCACTTCCCATCCCCCTCCCCAGCCCCTGGCACACACACATCCCCTTCCTGCCTCTCTAGACTGGCCTGTCCTGGACATTTCATAGAAATAGGAAGACACACTACGTGGTCTTTTGGATCTGGCATCTCTCACTGAGTGTGACATGCTCAAGGTGCATCCATGCTGCACGAGGCCTGGGTCAGAGTTTCATTCATGGCTGAGTCTCGTTCCAGTGTGTGGAGGGCCACGCTGTTTATCTATTTACCCACGGACGGACACTTGGGTCATTTCCACCTTTTAGCCATTGCGAATCGTACTGTATGAACATTGGTGGCAAGGTTCTATTTGAATACCTGCTTCCAATTCCTCTGGGCACATAACTAAGAGCGGAATTGCTGGGTCATGTGGTGACTCCGCATTCAGCCTTTTGAGGAACCGCCAGACTGGTTTCCACGGCGGCTGCCCCATCTTGCATCACACGTCAATCCTCAATGCCAAGGCATTCCTCAGCTTTTAAACAAGGCACTGAGGCAGGAGGCAGGCAGCTGATTGTTCAAGGTCACCCCGGAGACGTCGGCAGAGCCAGAACTTGCAGCTGTGATTTGTGCCGTGGCTCTAGCCCAAGCCCTCCTTCCCTGGCTTCAGTGCCGGGCTGGGCAAGGTGTGTGGAACAGCCCAGCTTTCTAGGCCACTTTCGGGGTACTGGGCAGCCGCCACTGTCTGCTCTCAAGTGCCATCTGTGACGTTCTTTTTTTTTTTTTTTTTTTTTTTTTTTGAGACGGAGTCTCGCTCTGTCGCCCAGGCTGGAGTGCAGTGGTGCGATCTCAGCTCACTGCGAATTCCACCTCCCGGGTTCACACCATTCAGGCTCCCCCAGACCTCCGCCTCCAGGGAGCCCTCTGGAGTGTCCTTCCTCCTGCCTTCAATGCTCCTCCCCATCCTGCAGGGGTCCGCAAGGATGTCCCCTCCTTAGAGACCCTCCTGGACACCACGTGGCACAGACTCTCTCCTCTTGGTGCCACCTCATCCTATTTTGTCTTTTCCTTTTTTTGTTTTTTTTTTTTTTGAGATAGGGTCTTGCTCTGTTGCCCAGGCTGGAGTGCAGTGGTGCAGTCACAGCTCACTGCAACCTCAGCCTCCTGGGCTCAAGTGATCCTCCTGCCTCAGCCTCCAGAGTAGCTGGAACTATACAGGTGTGCACCACCATGCCCGGCTAATTGTTTTAATTTTTTGTAGAGATAGGGTCCTGCTATGTTGCCCAGGCTGGTCTCAAACTTCTGGCCTCAAGTGATCCTCCCGCCTGGGCCTCCCAAAGTGCTGAGATTACAGGCGTGAGTATTTCCTTATCTTCTAAGACCCTCTGTTTGGTTTGCCAGTGTGTCTGGGCATGGGCTGTCTCTGTGTGACAGATGGTCCCTGAGAACAGGACTTGATTCCACCTGTATCAGGCTGGGCCCCCAGCACCTAGGCTGTCCCTGGCACACAGTGCGTGTCGGGTCAATATTTGCGACTGACTGACGGGTTGGCCTTCCATCTACTCTTCCACTCACCAGCTTCTCCATCTTGCCCAAATCCCTGCCGACCTCAGGGCACTGAGGACACAGATTACTCTTCACCCGTGCCCCTTGCAAAGCTCTCAGCCACATTTTTCTCTTTTCTACCTCTGTGTGTGTATGTGTGTGTGTGTGTGTGTGTCTCGCTCTGTTGCCCAGGCTGGAGTGCAGTGGTGCGACCTCAGCTCACTGCAACCTGCACCTCCCCGTTCAAGCGATTCTCCAGCCTCAACCTCCTGAGTAGCTGGGATCACAGGCACATGCCACCACACCCACCTAATTTTTGTATTTTTAGTAGAGACGGGGTTTCACCATGTTGGCCAGGCAGGTCTCGAACTCCTGACCTCAAATGATCCACCCGCCTCGGCCTCCCAAAGTGCTGGGATTACAGACATGAGCCACCGTGCCCAGCCCGTTCTATTTTTTTTTTAATAAACAATTTTACTTGGAGTAATTTTAGATTTACAGGAAAGTTGGAAAGACAGAGTCCCCGCCCATGCCTCACCAGCTTCCTCTGCAGGGGCCACCCTGTGTAACCACAGGGCATTGCTCACAGCTGGGGAACGCTGGCACCTTCCTAGTAACCAAATGCCACGTGCGATTCAGCTTCCCTCAGTTTTCCCCTCATGGCCTTTCCTGCCCCATTGTGACCCCATCCAGGAGCCCATGTGGCATCTGACCGTCCATCTCCCCAGGTTCCTCTGGGCTCTGTCAGTTTCTTGGTCTTTCTTTGATATTTCCATCAACTGTTTTTGTTTGTCTCTTTAAGAAAATGGTTACTATCCATGAAAAAAAAAAATGTCATTCTGGCTACCCCGAGAGCTTATTATTGCTATTTTAAAATGAACGAATACCTATTTGATTGACATTTTCTCCATTTTTATTTCAAATTCAACAAATATCAGTAAGTAGAAGGCATATAAACAAAAGCTCCTTGGAATAATCGTGAGGACCAGAGAGTTTGAGAACCTTTGTCCTAAGCCAGGGGTTAGCTAACTACGGTCCCTGCACCACATCTAGCTGACTGTGTGTTTTTGTAAATAAAGTTTTATTGGCACGAGGCCACACCCAGTTGTTTACATATTGCTTGTGGTGGCTTTCCCGCTACAACAGCAGGCAGAGACTGACCGGCCTGCAAAGGCTAAAACATTTGCCGTCTGCATCTCTGCAGAAAAGTTTGCTACCCCAGGCCTCACACATAATAAGTTCATAGCAAGTATTTGTTTACAATAAGGCTGAGCCCTAATCAGGGTGAAGAGCATGGTCAGACGTCGGGGGACCATTGAAACGTCCATTCTGTCCCACCTTGTACAGCAAACGCCACCATGGAGCAGGACTCAGCCGTGAAAGGGAACGAGGCTCTGACACTGGCCACAGCGTGGATGGGCCTTGAGGACATCACGCTGTACAAAAGGAACCAGACACAGAAGGCCACGCAGTGTGTGATCCCATTTCCACGAAATGTCCAGGACAGGCCCCCACCCACGGGGACAGGGAGGGGATGCGTGTGTGGCGGGGCTGCCGGGGGGAGATGGGGAGTGACTGCTCATGGGGGACAGGGCTTCTTTTGGGGGTGATAGGATGTTTTGGAATTAGATAAAGGAGATGGTTGCACAACTCTGTGAATGTAAAAACCGCTGAGCTGCACATTTTTAAAGGGTGAGTTTTATGGTGTGTGAATTATATCTCAATAAAGCTAATCCCAGCACTTTGGGAGGCCAAGGGGGACGCGGATCACCTGAGGTTGGGGGTTCAAGACCAGCCTGACCAACATAAAGAAACCCCGTCTCTACTAAAAATACAAAATTAGCCGGGTGTGGTGGTGAGCGCCTGTAATCCCAGCTACTCGGGAGGCTGAGGCAGGAGAATCGCTTGAACCCGGGAGGTGGAGGTTGCAGGTTGCAGTGAGCCGAGATCACGCCATTGCAGTCCAGCCTGGGCAACAAGAGTGAAACTCTGTCTCAAAAACAAAGAAAAGAAAAGAAGAGAAGAGAAGAGGAGAGAAGAGAGAAGAGAGGACCGTGTAGGATGAAAGAAAGGCAGACCCCCCTGCAGTCTGGCTGCAGCACGTTGTCCCGGCCCCTCTCACTGCAGGCAGGTCACTGCCTCCCTTGCAAACCTCTGCCCCAATCCCCCAACCCACACCACAGAGCTGGGCCCATGCGCCAGGAAACCTGCCACCCCGGGGGCCCCTCCAGCGTCAGACCAACAGGATATTAAAAAAGGCGAAACCTCAGAACCGTTTCCTATCGAAACCAATTAGACAGTTCCTGGGTATGAGTCCAACGTTTTCAAGCAACTAAAGGCAAAAGAGAAGATTTTCAACTCAACATCCCAGCTGGGGGTGAGCTTCTTAGGGTCCCGTCGTTGGCCACCCTGGAGGGACCTAGGGGTGAGCTCATGCCGTCAGCACCCCCAGCCGACATGGGTCGGCCAGTTAGCTGGGCGTGGTGGTGTGCGCCTGTAATCCCAGCTACTTGGGAGGTTGAGGCAGGAGAATTGCTTGAACCCGGGAGGTGGAGGTTGCAGTGAGCCGAAATTGTGCCACTGCACTCCAGCTCCAGGCGACAGAGCAAGACAGCTCTGTGAAGAGAACAGACTCCTGCGATGGAAATGCTGGCTGCCTTTGAGGCTGGGTTTTGTGACCTTGGGTTTCCCAGCCTGAGCTTCCAGTTTCATTTATAAAAGGGGTGACGTGGCCCGCTTCCTGCAGGCGCTCTGAAGGTCTCAGATTACACGGAGGTGGTACGACTCATACAGGTTTCTGCAAACAGGGGCCCCGTCAACAGTCACCTTTCCTTAGCACAGCACCTTCCTCCTGGGGTGACCTCTCCCGCTCCTGCACATCCCAGTGGCTTCCTGAGACCTGAGTAAAGCTCACTTCCCTTGCAAGGGGTTTAGTGGTGTCCCTTCAAAATTCTTGTCCACGGGGAACCTTGGAAAATGACTGTTACGGACTAATTGCATTTGCTTAAAACTTATGTTGAAGCTGGATGTGGTGGTCCACACCTATGGTCCCAGCTACTCCGGAGGCTGAGGCGGGAGGATTGCTTAAGCCCTAGGATTTCAAGGCTGCAGTGAGCTACGATAGTGCCACTGCACTCCAGCCTGTGCAACAGAGCAGTGAGACTCCAGATACAAAAAATTAGTTAAAGAAAAATGGCTGGGCACAGTGGCTCATGCCTGTAATCCCAGCACTTTGGGAGGCCAAGGTGGGCAGATCACCTGAGGTAAGGAGTTCGAGACTAGCCTGACCAACATGGAGAAACCTCATCTCTACTAAAAACACAAAGTTAGCCGGGCGTGGTGGTGCGCGCCTGTAATCCCAGCTACTTGGGGGGCTGAGGCAGGATAATCGCTTGAACCTGGGACGCAGAGGTTGCAGTGAGCCAAGATCGCACCACTGCTCTACAGCCTGGATGACAGAGCAAGACCTCATCTAAAAAAAACAAACAAACAAACAAAAAAAACAAAGAAGGAGACACAGAGAGACAGCAGAAAACAGAAGCAGAGACTGGAGTAATTCAACGGTAAGCACAAGCCAGGTTTGCCAGAGCCCCCAGGAGGCAGAGGACGCTGAAGGATCCTCTCCTGTAGGGCCCAGGGGAGCACAGCCCTACAGACACCTTAGTTTAGTACTTCTGCCCTCCAGAACCATGAGAGGACACGTCTGCAGATTGATATTTCCAGGTCTGTGGTCACCTGTTACGGCAGCCACAAGAGGCTCGTCTGCCTCTCTTCTCTCCCCTTCCTTCACGCTGATCACTACGGAAGAGTGAGTTCGATTCCCTCTGCCTGCCCCAAACCCTCACCAACTTTTTTTTTTCTTTTTTGAGACGGAGTCTCGCTCTGTCACCAGGCTGGAGTGCAGTGGCGCGATCTCGGCTCACTGCAAGCTCCGCCTCCCAGGTTCAAGCCGATTCTCCTGCCTCAGCCTCCCGAGTAGCTGGGACTACAGGCGCCCGCCACCACGCCTGGCTAATTTTTTTGTATTTTTAGTAAAGACGGGGTTTCACCGTGTTAGCCAGGATGGTCTCGATCTCCTGACTTCGTGATCTACCTGCCTTGGCCTCCCAAAGTGCTGAGATTACAGGTGTGAGCCACCATGCCCGGTTCCTGGTGGTTTTTAAGCTTACTGAGGGTGCAGGATAAGAGAAGTCAATGGTCAGTAATGAGGGCTGGGGATTCAGCCGATCTCCAGGGAAAGCCCCCGAAACTGGCAACACCAGCTGCTTCCGGGAAGGGGAACCCAACGCGAGCAACGCGGCAGAGAGGGGGCTTCCGGGAAGGGGAACCCAACGCAAGCAACGCGGCAGAGAGGGGGCTTCCGGGAAGGGGAACCCAACGCCAGCAATGCGGCAGAGAGGAGGGCTTTGTTTTCACTTTCGCCGTGTACCATTTATACCCCTAGAGCTCTGACACCTCGGGCACAGCCACTGATAGAAAACGTTGGTCCTTCTTCCTGGGGGTGTGTGGCCAAGTGAGGGTGGGTGAGGGAGAAGCCACTTTCCGGCTAAGGTCTTCAATAGCCAGGCTCAGTCTGAGCTCTTCTGTGTCCCAGGAGGCAAAACGGTGACCACAGGTCGGGCTGTAGTATCAAAACTGGAACAAACGGGGTGTCCCAAGCCTGGGCAACATAGCCAGACCCCATCTCTACAAAAAAATAATTAGCCAGGCGTGGTGGTGCACCTGTAGTCCCAGCTACTTTGGAGGCTGAGATGGGAGGATTGCTTGAGCCTGGGCGTTTGAGGCTGCAGTGAGCTGTGATCATGCCACTGCACTCCAGCCTGGGCAACAGAGCAAGACCAGGTCTCAAGAAAACAAACAAACAAGGTGTTCCTTACCCAAAGGAATTGCAAGGAGGGGCTCGGACAGATACTTGCACTGTTCACTCATGTTCACAGCAGCCAAAAGGTGGAAGCAATCCAAGCGTCCATCAACAGATGGACAGATAAACACAGCATGGTGCATCTGTGTGATGGAATATTACTCAGCCACGAAAAGGAAGGGAATCCCAACACAGGCTGCAACACGGATGCACCTTGAGGACGTCACGCTCAGTGAGAGAAGCCAGACACAAAAGAACAAAAGGCTCACGCCTTTAATCCCAGCACTTTGGGAGGCCAAGGTGGGTGGATCACTTGAGGTCAGGAGTTCGAGACCAGCCTGGCCAACGTGGTGAAACCCCATCTCTACTAAAAAATTAGCCAGGCGTGGTGATGTGCGCCTGTAATCCCAGCTACTGAGGAGGCTGAAGTGGCAGAATCGCTTGAATCCGGGAGGTGGAGGTCACAGTGAGCTGAGATCGCACCACTGGACTCCAGCCTGGGTGACAGAGCGAGACTCCATCTAAAAAAAAAAGGACAAATCTTGTGTGACTGCACGCCTAGGAGGTCCCTAGAGTCGTCAGATTCACAGAGACAGTCCATCTGTTGATGGACGCTTGAGTTGCTTCCACCTTTTGGCTGCTGTGAACATGAGCGAACAGTACAAGGGAAGCAGGATGGGGGGTGCCAAGGGCTGGGAAGGGACGCGGAGCAAGTGTTTCACGGGGACAGAGATTCAGTTTGGGAAGATGGAAAGTTCTGGAGATGACGGTGGTGATGGGTGCCCCACTGTGCCACTGAATTGGGCACTTAGAAATGGCTAAGATGGTAAATAATATGTTTCATATATTTTACCACAATTAAAAAAAGAAAGAAAGGTGCTCCAGTGGCTCTCAGGCAGAGCTCCACCTCTGTCTGGTTGCCGGTGGTGCCACAGCACCGCAGGCCCCTCCTCTCCGGAGCGGCGACCGTGACCTGTTGCCAGCCCCAGCGGCTGTTCCCAGCAGCTCCCGACCTGCGGGAGACTGAGCCCAGCAGCGCCTTCTGGGAAGGAGGGAAGGAGGGAGTCTTTCTGATAATTACCCCCAGGCAGAGGGCAGGCGGGCACAGGGGCCCGAGCCCCTCCAGCCCACCCCACAGGCTCCAGGGTGTTTACTGAGCTTGGAGAATTCCACACTGTGGGCTGGGCCACTCCTGCCCTGAGACAGGAAGACAAGGTCAGCTCAGGGCACAGAAGCCACCTCCTGGCTGTCACCTTTCCTTGTGGGTGCAGAGCCGGGACCCCGGGCAGGGGTGGATGCCTGTGGTTTACCTCCCTGGGGGCTCGGGCTCTGTGCCGAGGGTGCATGCGTTGTCCCCTGGGGCCCCTAGACCTCTTCCTTTCTTTCTTCTTTCGAGACAAGATCTTGCTCTGTCGCCAGGCTGGAGTGCAGAGGTGCGATCTCAGCTCACTGCAACCTCCTACTCCCGGGTTCAAGCGATCCTCTTGCCTCAGCCTCTGGAATAGCTGGGAATACAGGTGCACACCACTGCACCCAGCTAATTTTTAAAAAATTTTTTGTAGACACAGGGGTCTCACTCTTTTACCGAGGCTGGTCCTGAACTCCTGGCCTCAAGCAATTCTCCCACTTCAACACCCCAAAGCACTGGAATTATAGGTGTGAGCCACTGTGCCCAGCCAGGGTTTTTATTTTTATTTTTTGCGGAGATGGGCGGGGGGTGGGGGTCTCTGTTGCCCAGGCTGGTCTCAAACTCCCGGCCTCAAGTGATCTTCCCATGTCAGCCTCTGAAAGTGCTGGGATTACAAGCGTGAGCCACTGCACCCCGATTAGCCAGACTTCTTTCTTTTCCTTGGTCACAGGGATCAGGAAGCAGAGAACCAAAGTTCTGCCACCAATTGGTAGAAGGGCCGTGGGTCACCCATGCCCCTCCCAGTGTTTCCATGGTTACCAGGGAAGCTAGTGAAGGGCGGAGTCTCTGGGGAGGAGGAAGCTGGGTCAGAGAGATGAGGGTGTGAGAGGGCCCAGCCCACTCTGGGGAAAGATGCCTCCTGGTATACACCTGACCAGGGAGCGCCCTCACCGTGCTGGGCACAAGACAAGGACTTTGGAGCTGATCATTTTGTTTTTGGGTTTTGTTTTTGTTTTTGTTTTTGAGGTGGAGTCTCACTCTGTCACCCAGGCTGAACTGCTCACTGATGCTCACTGGAACTCCGCCTCTCGGGTTCAAGCGATTCTCCTGCCTCAGCCTCCTGAGTAGCTGGGATTACAGGCATGCGACACCACGCCCGGCTAATTTTTGTATTTTTAGTAGAGATGGGGGTTTCACTATGTTGGCCAGGCTGGTCTCGAACTCCTGACCTCAGCTGATCCACCCGCCTTGGCCTCCCAAAGTGCTGGGATGAGAGGAGTGAGCCACGGCGCTTGGCCTGATTATTTCATTTACCCCCTGCAGCAACCCCTGGACCGCAGGGGTGGTGATCACCCCCCATTTTACCAAACAGAAGCAGAGAGTGACCGCGGGTGCCCACCTGACCCTGCGTCTCCAGCGGGAACGTGAAGCTGATGCTGCTCCCGCCCCAGGCCTGAAGCCGGCCCCCTGCCCCAAACCAGCCTGACGAGCGGCACCGTGGAAACCCACCAGCACCTCTGCCCCCCACAGGAGGCTGAGGCATCTCTCACCCTCCCTGTGCCTCAGTTTCCTAATCTGTCACACAGGGAGGTTGGACCCAAACCAATTGATTGTTGTCATGGGTGGAGCCGGAACCCACTATGGCTCCCTCCTGCCCTCCAGATAAAATGCAGCCTCTGCCGTGCGCCCTCCTCTCTTCCTCCCCCTCACCTTCTCAAGGTCCTGGAACCATCTCTGCACCTGTATCCCCCACCCCACCTGTCACCTTCAGGGCACTAGCAACACTCAACTCATGTCACTTCCTCCAAGAAGCCCTCCCTGAATTCCCGAACAAAGCTCCTGGTGTGGGCACCTGCTTTCACTCTTGGGCGGTGTTGTCTTCATCGGTTCACTCAATCAGGGTCTCAACTGGGGTAATTCTGTCCCCTCAGGGGACACTGGGCGGTGTCTGGAGACATCCGTAATTGTCATGACGGAGGGAAGTGGGACCTTCCCTGACTAATATTCCCTCACTAACATCAGTCCATGCTCCTGGCACGGAGTGGGTGGAGGCCAGGGACACTGCTCAGCACGCTGCAGTGCCCAGGACGGCCTCACCCCAGAGAACAGTCCAGTGTCAGCATCCACGGTGCCCAGGGGGAGAGACCTGCTTTAATTATTTGGGAATAAACCGAGTCTCCTCCCTGCTCACACCAGACACTGGAATGAACTCCAGACGGAGCCGACGGCATAAACCAGGGGGTCCCAGCTCCGGGGACTCACCTCCTCTCTCCCCTCCCACTCAGGTGTGGATTTCAATGTGTGCAGCCTCCTGGGACCTCCACAGGGCAGAGAGGATCATGGGATGCAGAATCTCTTGGGGTCTGTGGAATCTGGTATCCCAGAGGGTCTCAACCAAGGTGTTTCTGTCCCAGGGGACGCTGGGTGGTGTCTGGGGATATTTGTGGTTGTCATGACTGGGGGTGCTCCTGGCACGGAGTGGGTGGAGGCCAGGGACACTGTCAGCACCCTGCAGTGCCCAGGGTGACCCACCCCAGAGAATGAACAGCCTCACACGTTAATGGCGGTAAGGACATCAGCCTACCCCCTGCATGGCAGCCAGAGTGGGGCCCCAGCCCCGTGGCCGCCTCTCCTCCCACTTCCTCCGGGTGCTTGTCCTCTGCACCTGCGTCCTCTGGCCCTGGCTCCCTTCAAAGCTGGTCACAGCTGGCAGCCCGTGTGCCGTAAACACCCGCCCAGGCGTGCCAGCCAGACCTGGCTTTCTGTCACTCCCGGCTGATTCTGAATTCCCAGTCTCACATGGGCCAGAGGGTGACTGGCTCGAGACTTGCCTCTCATTACGAGCAGAGCTCTGAGTCAGCTGGAATATTAGTCAGGGTACAGCATGTCACATTCCAGGAGGCTGATCAGCTCCGACCTCAACGCCGGCAGCTGACTCAGCCCGGGGAGTTGCATGTGCTGACTCCTCCTTCTGAGCCTCACAGTTATGTTCTCGAGATTTCACTCAGTGTCCTGTGGTGTCACTGGTCCTGGTCGCAGACACAGACTCACCTGTGTGCAGGAGGTCAGGTGAGGATCGGCCCCAGCACCTTCATTCTTTGTTTCTTTCACTCACTCAGTAAACATCTGCTGAAGGCTTGGAGCAGATCCCTGATCTTAATGAAGGAGGTGACGGTCTGGCCCGGGTGACAGGCACAGTTAGTGTGATAATCACAACACAGTTGTCATGTGGCCCTGGGCACGTTAGCCCCTCTCCGCTACTGTTTTCCCCTCTGTGAAATGGAGATAATTATCTCAATTTCAGTACGGCAAGTGTATGAGTCAGCTACTGCTACGTAACAACAGCAACAACAAAAACACCATTTGCCATCTCACAATTTCTGTGTGACAAGAGTCTGGCTTAACTGGGTCCTCTGCTCAGAGTCTTACAAGCCTAAAATCAAGGTATGGGCTGGGCCAAGTTGTCATCTGGAATTTGGGGTCCTCTTCTGAGCTTGTTTGGTTATCAGCAGAATCCATTTCCTTGCAGCACTAGGAATGAGGTCCCTGTTTACCTACTGGCTGTTGGATGGGGGTGCTCTGAGCCCCTAGAGGCTACTGTCAGGTGTCTGCCACATGGACCCTCCACAGGCAGCTCACGACATAGCTGTTTGCTTTCTTTAAGGAGAGCAACCCCTTCCCTTTCTCTCTTTCTTTCAACTGTGGTGTGTGTATATATATATCAAACATAAGACGGATCATCTTAACCATGTTTATGTGTACGGTTCAGTGATGTTAAGTATATTCACACTGCTGTGCAATGGCTCTCCAGAACCTTCCATCTTGTACGACTGAGACACTGTATCCACTGAACAACAGCCCCCCTCTTCCCTCCCCCAGCCTCTAGCACCCACCATTCTCCTTTCTGTCTCTATGAATGTGACACCTCGGGATGCGCTTCTAGTCTCTTTTATGGGCTCACCTGATGAGGTCAGGCCCACCCAGGATGTCTCCTTTTTAGTGAGCTCAAGTCAACCGACTAGGAGTCTTCGTCGCATCTGCAAAATCCCTTTACCAAACACACGACCTAACTGCATTAACCTAACCACTGGAGAGACACCCCATCGTATCCGCAGGTCCAGCCCATCCTCGAGTGCAGATAAGATGTGGGCACCAGGGGGTAGGGGTCTTGGGTGCCATCTTGGAATTCTGCCTACGACTGTAGCTGTAAAAGACGTGGTGGCTGGCCGGGCGCGGTGGCTCAAGCCTGTAATCCCAGCACTTTGGGAGGCCGAGGCAGGCAGATCACGAGGTCAGGAGATCGAGACCATCCTGGCTAAGACGGTGAAACCCCGTCTCTACTAAAAATACAAAAAATTAGCAGGGCACGTTGGCAGGCGCCTGCAATCCCAGCTACTCGGGAGGCTGAGGCAGGAGAATAGCGTGAACCCGGGAGGCGGAGCTTGCAGTGAGCCGAGATCGCGCCACTGCACTCCAGCCTGGGGGACAGAGCAAGACTCCGTCTCAAAAAAAAAAAAAAAAAAGACGTGGTGGCCATTGCTATTGTAGGTGCCGTTAGTAGGAAACACACACAAACTGGCCCCCAAGGAGCACGTACTATGCATCAGGCTCTGTGCAAGGCACAAAGCAGCAAAGAACTTTGGGGAAAGTTGAAGGCTTGAGGTGAACAACTGGGTATCTTAGTAGGTCTCTCTGAAGGGTGAGCAAATGGATAGGGGATATTGGGGGATGGGTTATCTCCCTTGGAAGGAACTCCAGATGTCCCTTTCAATAACTTTCTACTCTACCAGTCATCTCTTCCTTCCAGAAATTCTCAGGAGGCAGCGTTTGGTGGCTCTTCTGCAGATGCCAGGATGGTGATGGTGACAGCAGGCCGTGCACTTGTGTTTAGAATAGGCGATCTCCAAGGACATGGAATCATAGACGGGTCAGGGAAGTTGCCTGGGCATCCACACGAATAGGAGGTGCTTCTGGATTTGAACCAAGTCTTCTGGTGCTAGGAGCTCCAGAACAAACCTACTGCCACCCCTTCCCCACGACGAAGCCCACCAGAAGGGCTGGCTGCCTAAAAAGGTAGTGGACAAGACCTCACCGACTCACAGACTAGTGGGAGAAGACAGAAGAGCGTAGCCCTCAACGCAGCGTGGGGGCACACGGTGACTGGAACCTGGCACCCACATCAAGGGTCAAAGTCTAGAAGGTTGTGTTTGGTTGTGCCCCCGCCTCCCTCTGAGCCCCCATGCATACGAGTAAGAGGAGCTCCATCCACGTTTATGGACACTTAATGTTCCTGCACACCCATAGATAAGGTGACGCCGAGTCTGCATGTGTGCAAAAGAGCACAGAGCTTTGCACATACATGGTGCCAGGGTCCATTTCCTGGTTTCGTACTACAGTTACGTAAGATGTCACCACTGGGGGAAACTGTGAAGATACATGTGATGCTTTTTGCTCTGTGTGATTTTTGCAACTTCCTCTGAATCTGTAATGATTTCAAAATAAAGGTTTTTTTGTTTGTTTGTTTGTTTTTTAAACAAGTGGAGACACGTTTAGGTGTAACTGGGACACAGCCTGCTACCTACTTTCCAAATGCCTCCTTTCTCCCAATAACCCTGACCCTCTCCCCAAAGTCCTGGCAGTACTCCTGCGAGAGGAAGGGATGGATGCCAGAAGAAGGCAGTGAAGGTCCTGCTGATTCGGTCCTGGTTGAGGCCGAACGTGGGCCCCCCTTCC
The DNA here is from genome assembly GCF_006542625.1 of Nomascus leucogenys. Taxonomy (NCBI): domain Eukaryota; kingdom Metazoa; phylum Chordata; class Mammalia; order Primates; family Hylobatidae; genus Nomascus; species Nomascus leucogenys. Next base: position 93,152,495 of record NC_044397.1, on the reverse strand, counting down.
CTTTGCCACCAAGAGGATTCTAAGATCACCAAGATCCCCACTCCCTGGAGAGCACGTCTTGTAGAACCCCCTCCCCCTGAGTGTGGCAGGGCCTGTGGACATGATGAGATATCACTCCCCTGATTAGGTTACTTTGCAGGAAAGAAGGGATTTTGAAAAGGTAAATAAGGTCCTAAATCAGTTGACCTTGAGTTCACTGAAAGGGCGATTATCCTAGGTGGGCCTGGCCTAATCAGGTGACCCTTTAAAAGGGATTGGGCCCTTCCTGAAGTGAGAGCCTGGAAGCATGAGGGGCCTATGGAGGAGGCCACGTGGCCTGAGAGTTGTCTCAAAGAGCTGAGAGCTGCCCCCTCCTGACAGCTAACAAGACAACAGAAACAGTCTATCAGCCACAAGGAACTGAATTCTGAATGAGCTTGGAAGGGGATCCATCACCACACAAACCTTCGGATGAGAATGCAGCCCTGGCTCACACCTCCAAGGTCAGAAGTTTGGACATAGTGTGGCTGGATCCTCTGTCCAGGGTCTTACCCAGCCACACTACATCCAAACTTCTGACCTATGGAACCATGAGCTAATAAATGGGTGTCACTCTAAGCTACTGCATTCATGGTAGTTGTTACGCAGCCATAGCTAGCTAATACACTGTTTACGTGCTGCAGACTAGAGCACTCTGGGATTTTATGGTTGGCTTTCACACTTATTCATACACAAGGGCTTGGACACCATGTCCCTCCACAATCAGCCAAGCAACTCAGCAGTTTCCTCCTATGTCTGAGTATATCATCAAAAAGGTCTAATGACTATGACATTATCTGATTGTCTCAACAGCACTGTGTGGGGGTGAGGAGGCATAGTAGGCATGAAAAACAGAGGAAGAATGGTGCATTTAGTATTAGACAGCTTGACATGCATTAACCCCTTGAGAGGCAGGCACTGCCTATTCTCCCCCATTTCACAGACAAGGGCATTGAGGTTGAGAAAAGCACAGAGATGGCCCAGGGTCACAGAGCCAGTATGTAGCAGAGTTGGGACCTCAAGCCCTAAACTGCTGGTTATGTCACCTCATGAAGCCACTTAACCTCACTGGGTCTCAGCATCCTTATCTGTCCAGTGGAGATCATTCTTTCCTCACGAGTGTTTATGAGATGAAATCAGACAACTCAGGGCCTCTCTAGGCTGGGGTCAGCAAACCTTTTCTGCAAAAGGCCACTGAGCTCTGTCCTTGTAGTATGAAAGCAGTCACCGATGACAGGTAAATGAATGTCTGTGGCCATGTGCCAATAAAACTTTAGTCATAAAAACAGGAAGTGGAGGGGAGAACTTGGCCCAGGGAGGGGCACTATGTCTGCGGCTGTGTGCCAATAAAACTTTATTTATACAAACAGGAAGTGGAGGGGGGAACTTGGCCCAGGGAGCTGCAGTTTGTCTGTGGCTGTGTGCCAATAAAACTTCATTTATAAAAACAGGAAGTGCAGGGCCAGACTGGGCCTGGGGTGAGGGCACAGTATGTCTGTGGCTGTATGCCAATAAAACTTTATTTATAAAAACAGGAAATAGAGGGGGGACTTGGCCTGGGGGCCGCAGTTTTCAACCCCGGCTTTAGCAGTTTTTTCCTTCTTTTTCTAACTTCTAAAATGAAGCCGACTGACCCTAGAAGTACCATTTCTGAAAGAGGAAGAGAGAAAAGGGGTGAAAGGACGTTGAACCAGCCAAGGCAGACTGCAGCATTTTCAGGGCATCTCCCCAAGCTCTCCAATAAGGACAACTAGCACCGACTAGGCTAATCCCGCGACGGCCTGTTCTGCAGGGACATCATCACCCTGATGCTGCCGTCTCCCCCATTCCCTAGAGGAAGGAGCCCCAAAAGAACAGATAAACTCTGCCTCCTAGAAAGGTAAGACTCCTGGCCTGGCGGCTTGTGGGATCATACCTGTAATCCCAGCACTTTGGAAGGCCGAGGCAGGTGGATCACTTGAGGTCAGGAGTTCAAGACCAGCCTGGCCAACATGGTGAAACCCGTCTCTACTAAAAATACAAAAATTAGCCAGGCGTGGTGTCAGGCACCTGTAATCCCAGCTACTTGGGAGGCTGAGGCAGGAGAATTGCTTGAACCCGGGAGGTGGAGGTTGCAGTGAGCTGAGATTACGCTATTGCACTCCAGCCTGGGAGACAAGAGTGAAACTCCGTCTCAAAAAAAAAAAAAAAAACAAAAAACCCCAACCTGCTATAAACAAAACTAAAAGAAACACACACACACACACACACACACACACACACACACACACACGCAACAGACTGGGAATTTGGGAATTGTAAAAACAGCTGACAGACTTTCTACTCTACAAGTTAGTCTCTCACCGCCAGCACTGTGGACGTCGGGACCGGATCCCTCTCTGGGGTGAGGCCGTCCTGGGCACTGCAGGGTGCTGAGCAGAGTCCCTGGCCTCCACCCACTCCCTGCCAGGAACACCCCTTAGTTACACTGAGCTATGATCGCGCCACTGCACTCTCACCTGGGCAACAGAGTGAGACTCTGACTCTAAAATAATAATAATAACAAGAATGTAAGAATAATAATTCAGATCCATGTCTGGTAAAAATAATAAATAAGTAAAGCTGAGGCTGTAACATGAAGTCATTACGAGGCTCATCCAGCCACAGTGGGCTCTGCACTGGGGCACCCGCCTGGGCCTCTGCCTGGCCCATGTCCGCTCGGGAGCCCTCAGTCCCTTGAACCCTGCTGGTGGGACAGGGGGCCCCTCTACCAGGCCCCTAACTTCTGAACAGACCCCACCTTGGGCCTCCCCAGGCTGCACCTTAACCATCTATGACACACATCCCCAGGCAGCACTGGGAGTGTCTGCGCAGAGATCCAAGGGTGTTAGCCTGGCAGGGGCCCTGCAGGTGGGTGCTGGTTCACTAAAATGACGAAGCGGACGGGAGGAAAATTAGCATCCAACAGGCCGCATCATTGCTGTCCTGGGCAATGGACTCTGACCCCTGCTGTAGAGGGTCAGAGAGGGTCAAGGTCAAGCCACAGATTGGCAGAGCCATCCTCTCTGGCCTCCACTCGGCTCCCCCATGTCCCCTGCCCCCGGCATCTTATCATATGCGACCGTCACCGCCGTGTGTATTTTGAGTCAAAGGCGGCCAAGGCTTGATGAATCTGCTGATGACCGAGTTGGTGCCTCATCCCTCGTTCTGTGGGAGGCTGACTGTTTAAGCGGTTGCTTAGCAACAGGCGCGCGCGCGCACACACACACACACACACACACACACACCCCACATGAGAGGTGGCTGTGGTCTGCACACCGGGCTGTGGTGCTCAGATTCCCGCGGCCCCACCGACGGATCCCCGGGCTCGGCGGTCGTGGCCATGAGCCTCTCTGGGTGTGCAGCCTCAGTCAGTAGAGTCAGGTGGTCGCAGTAACAGCTCCGAAACACGGATTCATTGAGAGGACATCGGTGGGCTTGAAAACAGGGGTCTGTTTACCGGGGCTTGAGTGGAAGCTGTAGTAATTCTGTCCAGAAGAGCACAGAAGCCTGCTCTCAACTCACCCGGGAGGCAGGTTCTTCTGCACCGGGCCTTCTCCCCCCAGCACTGTGGGCATTTGGGGCTGGATCATTCTTGGTTGTGGGGCTGCCCTGGGCACTGCAGGGTGCTGAGTGGCACCCCTGACCTCCACCCCATGGCATCCACCAATCGAGGCAGCCACAAATGTCTCCTGGGTGCGAAATTGCCCCAAGTTGAGACCCCCTGGCATAGGGGATTCCACGGATCCCGAAGAGACTCCGTGTCCGTCCCATGATCCTCTGCCCTGCTGAGGTCAGGAGGCCGCACACACTGAAATCCACACCCTGAGTGTGGAGGGAGAGAGGCGGTGAGTCCCAGGAGCTGGGGGTCCTCCTGGTTTACACCGTCTGCCCCACTGGGAGTTTATTCTGGTGCCTATCGTGAGCAGGAAAATAACTCGATTTTTTTCCCCAAAATAATGAACCCAGAGTTTCTCCCCCTCAGCACTGTGGACATTTGAGGCCCGATTGTTCTCTGGGGCGGGACCGTCCTGGGCACTGCGGGGTGCTGAGCAGCATCCCCGGCCTCCACCCACTCCATGCCAGGAGCTCCCTCCCCCAAGTCACGAAAACCACAGATGTCCCAGAAATTGCTCAGTGTCCCCGGGGTTGGGTGTGGGGGGCGGGGGGGACGGCATCACCCAGGTGACCCCTGCTATAGAGGGTCAAGGTCACGTCCAAGCTCTCCTACCGCCAGGAGGCACCGCTTTGTCCTGGGTTACAGATGTGGAGGCTGCTGGGTGCAGGGAGAGGTTTCTGAGTCCTGGGGACTGTGGCAGAGCCCCAGATTTCGGCACAGCGCCCCGTAATTACTTGCGGGCTGCACACGTTTCCTCGGGGAGGATGGTAGCACTGAGCTGTAACCTTCCGGGAGCAGAGCATTTTCAGGCTCTGGCTGTGTATCTTGGCAATTCTTTCAGGAGAACAACTTGTCCATAAAAAGAACCGATAATAACGTGAATTTCAACACGACCAGGACACGCTGAAATCTGGTGACCGACCAGGGAGAAATAAACCCGCTCTGACTGGCCGCGGGGACTGGAGTTTGCTCACCACACAAGAGCCCTTCTCCAGATAAAAGGCTCCAGTAAAGCTCTCAGCAGAAATGTTACCAAAAAAATAAAAAATAAACCCTCGCCAGGAGAACAAGGAACTATCAGAAAAACACACTGTGTGATCCGGAGGTCACAGGGTTCTTCTGTACTCAGTGAGGCAAGAAGCAAAAAGGCTGAAGAAATGCTTATCCTGGAAGAGGGGTTCCCACCCAGGTACTGTGGACATGGGAGCTGGATTGTTCTCTGGGGTGGGGCCATCCTGGGCAAGGCAGGGTGCTGAGCAGCGTCCCTGGCCTCCACCCACTCCATGCCAGGGGCACCCCCCAGTCGTGTAACCACAAATATCCCCAGACATTGCCCCAGATGAGTGAGGACGGAGGTGCAGGTGGGCACAGGTGAGTACAGGTGCCCCGTGAACCTATCTCCACCTGCACCCTCTGCATCTCCAACCCCACCCCCAGCCCCAGTGTCTCCTAAGGGGTAGAAAGTCTTCAGTGCTGAACGTGAGAGACCCTGCCTTAATTTGAGGGAAAAAAAAGTAATCAAGTCTGTCCCCTGCTCACATCAGACACCACGATAAACTCCCAGTGGGGCAGACAGTGTAAGCCAGGGGGACCCCAGCTGCTGGGATTCGCCTCCTCTCTCCATCCTCACTCAGAGTGTGGACTGCAGTGTGTGCAGCCTCCTGGAACCTCAGAGGGGGCCATATGATCATGGGACACACCTGAGACCCAGGGGGTCTCAACTTGAGGTGATTTTTTTTTTTGAGACAGAGTCTCGCTGTGTCACCCAGGCTGGAGTGCAATGGTGCGATCTCGGCTCACTGCAACCTCCGCCTCCCGGGTTCAAGTGATCCGCCCGCCTCAGCCTACGGAGTAGCTGGGATTACAGGCACCCGCCACCACACCCGGCTAATTTTTGTATTTTTAGTAGAGAGGAGTTTTCACCATGTTGGCCAGGCTGGTCTCGAACTCCTGATCTCAAGTGATCCGCCCACCTCAGCCTCCCAAAGTGCTGGGATTACAGGTGTAAGCCAGCGCACCCAGCCAACTTGGGGTGATTCTGTCCCCTAAGGGACACTGAGTGATATTTGGGGACATTTGTGGTTGTCACAACTGGGGGATGCCCCTAGCATGGAGTGGGTGGGGAGGCCAGGGACGCTGCTCAGCGCCCTGCAGTGCCCAGGACAGCCCCACCCCAGAGAACAATGTGGCCCCGATGTCCACAGGGGGCCAGGGGGAGAGACCCTGTGTTATTTGGAAAAAAAACAGAGTCTGTTCTCTGCTCACACTGGACACCAGAATAAACTCCCAGAGGGGGAGACAGCATAAATCAGGGTAACTCCAGCTCCTGGGATTTACCTTTTCTCTCCCTCCCACTCGGGATGGATAGAATTCTCCTCTGGCCAAACTGAACAAACTCTCACCTGCCTTCAATCAGAGCAGGGGCGCTCGAGTCTCTAACTCACAGGCGAGGATCCAGGCCCTCTGCCCGCCAGGACAATGACCCCTCTCTGAGCTGGGGAGTGGCAGCCCCAGGTCCACAGCCAGTTCTCACCCTGAGGAGCATGACATCTGGGAGGGGGGACGACAGGCACCCCAGGGCCTGATGGTGGGGACAAGCCAGGGTCTGATGCCCATGGCAGGATGACCTACGCTCCCCCAGGGCCACCCAGCCCTCCAGGGATGCTTTATGCCTTCCATTCTCTGGTCCAAGCTCTGCTCTGGAGACACCTCCGTGCCGGAGTGTGGGGTACATTCCCTGACTGCCTTAAGACCACTCCTGGGGAGCAGAGCCAGTGCCTCCCGCCTCCTGCCACACACAACACCCAGGGACCGCCTCTGGTTTTGGGCAGAGAGGCTCTGAGTGTGAGCACAGGGGCCCCCAGGGCAGGGGCCAACCATATGGGTTTGCCTGGGACTTAGGGCTGTCAGTGTTGAACCAGGAAGGTATCAAGCAAACTGCAGTGGGGGTAGTGTCAGAGCTCAAAGAGGGGCTCAGGGGTGACTGAAGACATCTGGGATGCAGTCAGTATGCACTGCCTGCACCTCCGTCCCCACCTGCACCCACCTGAACCCACCTACGCACACCTGCACCCATCTGCACCTCCGTCCCCACCTGCGCCTCCATCCCCACCTGCGCCCACCTGCGCCCACCTGCGCCCACCTGCACCCACCTGCGCCCACCTGCACCTCCATCCCCACCTGCACCCATCTGCACCTCCGTCCCACTGTGCCCACCTGCGCCCACCTGCACCTCGTCCCACCTGCACCCATCACCTCCGCCCACTTGCCCACCTGCGCCCACCTGCACCTCCATCCCCACCTGCACCCACCTGCACCCATCCGCACCTCCGTCCCCACCTGCGCCCTCCCATCCCCCACCTGCGCCCCACCTGCACCCACTGCACCTCCTCCCCACTTGCCCATCATACCTCCGTCCCCACTTGTGCCCACCTGCGCCCACCTGCACCTCCGTCCCCACCTGCACCTCTGTCCCCATCTGCACCTCCAACCCCACTTGTCCTCACCTGCACCCACCTGTACCACCTGCACACCCGCTGCACCCCCGTCCCTACCTGCACCCCACCGCATCTCCAGTCCCCTCCCGGCTCCAGGCCCGGGCCCAGGAAACTCCGTGGGCCTCCTCTGCCCCCTGGTGGCCGCCAGCGGTAACAACAGCCCTCTGCAAATCGAGCTTCAGAGGCCCCAGGAACAGGCTCCCCCGCCCCGAGCCCCGGCCGGCCGTCTGTGCTGTTGTCGTTGTTGTTTTGCCCTGGGGCCTGCAGAAGATAGGAGCAGGGGATCACGGTGCTGGTTCTGTCATCAGGACAGGCGGCCACGGCCCTCACTTGGCGGCGCACCTGCTCTCCTGGAGAGGCTGCCACCCAGAGGTCAGAGACCCCCGCAGGCGCCTGCACCCCTCACAGCCTCGCTCTCGTCCTCGTCTGTCCTCGTAGGGAGGTGAGTTTCCAAGCTTCCCACCCGGTGCCCGCAGGAGCCAAAGCCGCACTCGCCCAGCCCAGCGCCCAGCAAACAGGAGGTGCTCGATGAATGGCTAGCAACATTATTAAAAGATCAGGAAAAGCCCGCATCCCATGCCATCCTTTGTAACAGAGAACCCCTTCAAGGTCAGCCGGCACCACACCTGCTCACCACTAATTCCGTCCCCTCTACTGGGGCCTCCCCTTGGGTGTGTGGACATCAGAGCCTGATGGTTCTCTGGGGTGGGGCCGTCCTGGGCACCATAGGGTGCCGAGCAGCGTCCCTGGCCTCCATCCACTCCATGCCAGGAGCATCCCTCCATCATGACAATGACAGATGTCCCCTGGAGGCAGAATCACCCCTGGTTGAGACCCCCCCAGGTTAGGGGATTCCACGGACCCCCAAGATACTCTGCGTCCCATGATCCTCTGCTCCACTGAGGTCCCAGGAGGCTGCACACATTGAAATCCACACCTTGAGTGGGGAGGGAGAGAGGAGGTGAATCCCAGGAGCTGGGGGTCCCCCTGGTTTACACTGTCTGCCCCATGGGGAGTTTATTCTGGTGTCTAGTGTGGGCAGGGATTGAAGTCAGTTTTAAAGTAATGAATGGGCCAGGCGCGGTGGCTCACGCCTGTCACCCCAGCACTTTGGGAGGCCGAGGCAGGCGGATCACAAGGTCAGGAGTTCAAAACCAGCCTGGTTAACATGGTGAAACCCCGTCTCTAATAAATATACAAAAATTAGCCAGGCGTGGTGGCATGCACCTGTAATCCCAGCTACTCGGGAGGCTGAGGCAGAGAATTACTTGAAACTGGGAGGCAGAGGTTGCAGTGAGCTGAGATCGTGCCACTGCACTCCAGCCTGGGTGACAGAACAAGACTCCGTCAGAAAGAGAAAAGAAAAGAAAAGAAAAGAAAAGAAAAGAGGAAGAGAAGGGGAAGGGAAGGGGCAGGGGAAGGGGAATGGGAGGGGAAGGGGAGGGGAAGGGAGGGGAAGGGAAGGGGGGGAGGGGAAGGGGAGGGGAAGGGGAGGGGAGGGGAAGCAGAGGGGAGGGAAGGGGAAGAGGAGGGGAAGGGGAAGAGGAGGGGGAGGGGAAGGGGAAGGGGAGGGGAAGGGGAAGGGGAGGGGAGGGGGGAGGGAAGGGGAGCGGAAAGGGAGGGGGAATGGGAGGGGAAGGGGAGGGAAGGGGAGGGGAAGGGGAGAGGGAGGGGGAAGGGGAGGGGAAAAGGAAAGCGGAGGGGAAGAGGAGGGGAAGGGGAGGGGAAGGGGAAGGGGAGCGGAAAGAGAGGGGGAATGGGAGGGGAAGGGGAGGGGAAGGGGAGGGGAAGGGGAGGGGGAATGGGAGTGGAAGGGGAGGGGAAGGGGAGGGGAAGGGAAAGGGGAGCGGGAAGGGAGGGGGAAGGGAGGGAAGGGGAGGGAAGGGGAGGGGGAAGGGGAGGGGAAGGGGAGGGGAAGGGAGGGGAAGGGGAGGGGAAGGGGAGGGGAAGGGGAGGGGAAGGGGGAGGAGAAGGGAGAAACAGTCTCTCCCTCCTGGGCACTGTACACATTGGGGCTGGATGATTCTCTGGGATGGGCCGTGTTGAGAAGTGTCCCTGACCTCCAACCACTCATGCCAGGAGCACCCCCCAGTCATGCCAACCAGAGACATCCCTAGACATCTCCCAGCATCCCCTGGAGAGGGGAGGGGAGGTGAGGGTTGGGTTAGAATCACCCCTGCTTCCTCCGTGAGTCCCACTAGCATAGTTAAATTTCAAACAGTTCAGAATTTAAGTGTAAAACATGCAATCAGAACAAAATACAGGTGATATTTTTTATAATCTTAAAATTTGGAAGAAATCCATAAAAAAAACAAAGGAGATGCTCATGTGTAACAAACATTTAAAATCCTGGCCGGGCGCAGTGGCTCACGCCTGTCATCCCAACATTTTGGGAGGCTGAGGCAGGAGGATCAGTTGAGGTCAGGGGTTCGACACCAGCCTGGCCAACATGGTGAAACCATCTCTACTAAAAATACAAAAACTAGCCAGGCGTGGTGGTGCACACCTGTAATCCCAGCTCAGGAGGCTGAGGCGGGAGAATCGTTTGAACCCAGGAGGAGGAGGTGGCAGTGAACCAAGATCGCGCCACTGCACTGCAGCCTGGGCAACAGAGTGAGACTCTGACAAAAAAAAAAAAAAAAAAATCCTCTTTGGCAAAACCCACCGTAAGCAAAGTCAAAAGACACGCTCAGGAAAATATTTGCAGACTTCAAACAAACATTTACAAACTGTTCAAATAAATCAATGCGCCTGAGACGCCGGAACAGAAAGGTCAGCAAAGACCCCATCCTGGCAGCCCACAGAAGGATGCCCAGAGAACGGTCAGATTCACCGGCCACCGAGGACACCCAAACAAAACAAAGATGAGCGCCCCTACTTGCCAGCTTGGCAAAGATTTCACAGCTGCGGCTGGGAGGGTGGGGAACGAGCGCTCCGGGAAGGAATGGGGTGTTTCTGGAGGTTTTTGTGGCTGGGTGTCAAATGTAGATCACATGCACAGAACTCAGCAGCACAGCCACTCGCAGGAATTTAACTTAAACCTCAACCATCCAAGGGGAGGGATTCAGGAAGGAAGGAGAGAGGAAGGGAGGCAGGGAGGGGGGAGGAAGGAGGGGGAAAGGGAGAGAAGGAGGGAGTAAGGGAGGGAAGGAAGGAGGGAGGGGCGGAAGAAGGGAGGGAAGGAGGAGGTGAGGGAGGGAGGGAAGGAAGGAAGGAGGGAGGGAGGGAAGGAAAGAAGGAAGGAAGGAAGGAAAGGGAGGAGAGGGAGAAAGGAAGGAAGGAGGGAGAGAGGAAGGAGGGAAGGAGGGGAGGGAGGGAAGGAAGAAAGAAGAAAAGGAGGAAGGAGGGAAAGGGAGGAAGGAGGGAGTAAGGGAGGGAAGGAAGGAGGGAGGGGGGAAGAAGGGAGGGAAGGAGGAGGTGAGGGAGGGAGGGAAGGAAGGAAGGAGGGAGGGAGGGAGGAAGAAGGAAGGAAGGAAGGAAAGGGAGGAGAGGGAGAAAGGAAGGAAGGAGGGAGAGAGGAAGGAGGGAAGGAGGCGGGAGGGAGGGAAGGAAGAAAGAAGAAAAGGAGGAAGGAAGGAAAGAGGGAGGGAAGGAGGGAGGAAGGGAGGGAGGAAGAAAGGAAGGAAGGACGAAGGGAGAGAGGGAAGGAGGGAGGGAGGAAGGAAGGAGGGAAGGAAGGAGGGACGGAGGAGGGAAGGAGGGAGGGAAGGAAGGAGAAAGGGAGGGAGGAAGGAGGAAGGAGGGAGTGAGGAGGGAAGAAGGGAGGGAAGGAAGGAGGGAGGGGAGGAGGGAGGGAGGAAGGAGGGAAGGAAGCGGCAGAGGGAGGGAGATAGAGATAGGAAGGAAGGAGAGAGAAAGGGGGGAGAGGGAGGAAGGCGAGAGGAGAGGGAGAAGGAAAGAGAGAGGAAGGGAGGAAGGAGAGAGAGAGGAAGAGAGAAAGAAAGATAAAGAAAAAGAGAGACACTCCAAAAACCCAGCTAGGGGGACCAGTTAAACACGCTATGAAATTATTTTTAAAGTGGTAAGTCACCGCCCCCTATCACACGGAGTGCCTTAACGAACGTCAAGAACGAGGGTGGACGTGGAGCTTTCTCAACGCGGAGACGCCCAGTGATGGGAATGAGGACATGAGAGAACAGAACCCTCCTCGTGTGAAATCTACAGGCGAATGTAATTCACAAAAATCCCAGCACGGGCTTGGCAAGATGCTGAGGCCCATCGGTGCTGGGCTGGGGGAACTTAGGGGCCTGGCCTTCTTTGTACTTTTCTTCATTTTACCTTTTTACTTGTTGTTTTTGTTGGAGACAGGGTCTTGCCCTGTTGCCCAGGCTGGAGTGCAGTGGCGTGATCTTGGCTCTGCAAACTCCGCCTTCCGGACTCAAGCGATTTTCCTGCCTCAGCCTCCTGAGTGGCCGGGACTACAGATGCACACTACACCTGTTTGGTGTGGCTAGTTTTTTTGTATTTTTAGTAAAGATGGTATTTCACCATGTTAGCCAGGATGGTCTCGAACTCCTGACCTCAGGTGATCCACCCGCCTTGACCTCCCAAAGTGCTGGCATTACAGGAGTGAGCCACCATGCCCGGCCCTATGTTAGACCTCTGAGCTGCAGAGCTGTCAGATAATAACTGTGTGAGAGAAGCTGTTTTACATTAGTGGTCACTTGTTACGCCTGCTGCAGGAGGGGCCTACATCCATCAGTGCCCAACGAGAGGAACTAGCAGCTCCGACCCAGGCCCTGGGGGCTTCGTGGGCAGCCCCACCAGCCTACAGCCTGCCTGCCGAAGAGCTGTTCTCACAGACCCCCATCATGGGACAAGTGTTGCTGGGACAGGTCATGGAGAATGATGACCCCATCACGGGCAGTCTTTCCAGAGGGGCCCACAGGAGACCAGAAATCGCAATGTTTCTTGTTGAGAACTGCCATATCCTAGCTTGCAAACACTGTTAGCTCCACAGCTGCTAGTGTTTCCTTGTCGAAATGAACGGGGTTATCTGTTTCTGTTTTTTTAGACAGGGTCTCGCTCTGTTGCCCAGCTTGGAGTGCAGTGGTGCAATCATAGCCCACTGCAGCCTCGATCTCTGGGGCTCAAGCGATCCTCCCACCTCAGCCTCTTAAGTAGCTGGGATTTCAGGTGTGCACCACCACGCCTGGCTAATTTCTGTATTTTTTGTAGAGATGGGGTTTCATCATGTTGCCTGGGCTGGTCTCAAACTCTCAGGCTCAAACGATCCTCCCCACTTCAGCCCCCGACTAGCAGGGACTACAGGTGCGTGCCACCATACCCGGCTGATTTTCTGTAGAGATTAGAATGTCGCTCTGTTGACCAGGCTGGTCTCAAACTCCTGGGCTGAAACCAACCTCCTGCCTTGGCCTCTCAAAGTGCTGGGATTACAGGCGTGAGCCATGGCGCCCGGCCAGAAATGAATGTTTGAAGAAGCCCAACACCAAACCTGTGGCAGCCCCAGGAAGCACCGGGAATGCAAAGTCTGAGCCCTCTCCGGGCTCTGCATACCTTCCCGCCCTGCACCATGTGCACCGGAAATGCAGGAGACCTCTCTGGGCTCTGCACACCTTCCGGCCCTGAGCTGTCGGCACCGGAAATGCAAAGTCTGAGCCTCTCCAGGCTCTGCACACCTTCCCGCTCTGCACCCTGTACACCGGAAATGCAAAGTCTGAGCCCTCTCCGGGTTCTGCATACCTTCCCGCTCTGCACCATGTGCACCGGAAATGCAGGAGACCTCTCTGGGCTCTGCACACCTTCCGGCCCTGCACTGTCGGCACCGGAAATGAAAAGTCTGCGCACTCTCCGGGCTCTGCACACCTTCCCGCTCTGCACCATGTGCACCGGAAATGCAGGAGACCTCTCTGGGCTCTGCACACCTTCCGGCCCTGAGCTGTCGGCACCGGAAATGCAAAGTCTGCGCACTCTCCGGTCTCTACACACCTTCCCGCCCCGCACCATGTGCACTGGAAATGCAAAGTCCAAGACCTCTGCGGGCTCTGCACACCTTTCCGCCTTGCGCCGTTGGCACCGGAAATGCTAAGTCTGCGCCCTCTCTGGGCTCTGCACACCTTCCCACCCTGCACCATGTGCACCAGAAATGCAAAGTCCAAGACCTCTCCCGGCTCTGCACACCTTCCTGCCCTGCGCCTCCTTTTTTGGGCTGAACTTTTCTGTTGGTGTCACAGCTTCACTGGGGTGCGAGTTACACACCCTGAGATGCACACAGGGCACGCTCATCTTTAAGAGCACATGGCTCTAAGGGTTGCCATTCATTTCTACAGCTGTGCAACCATAAGCATAATCTCAATGGGACGCTGTCATCGGCCCCCAGAGCTGTCCCGATCCCAACCCCCCAGCCTCCAGGCCACCTCTGATCTCTGTCACCTTTTCTAGAATTTTCTGTAAGTGCAATTGTACAATATGAAATCTTTTACATTTTTATGTTTGGCTTCATAAACAAATAAATATTATACAAATATTTTATATCTACACTTTTTTTTTTTTTTTTTTAGACGGAGTCTCGGTCTGTCGCCCAGGCTGGAGTGCAGTGGTGGGATCTCAGCTCACCGCAAGCTCCATCTCCTGGGGTTCACGCCATTCTCCTGCCTCAGCCTCCCGAGTAGCTGGGACTACAGGCGCTCGCCATCAAGCCCAGCTAATTTTTGTATTTTTAGTAGAAGCGGGGTTTCACCGCGTTAGCCAGGATGGTCTCCATCTCCTGACCTAGTGATCCTCCCACCTCGGCCTCCCAAAGTGCTGGGATTACAGGCGTGAGCCACCACGCCCGGACTTATATCTACACTTTTTGTATCTACACTTTATTTTATTTTATTTTTATTTTATTATTTCTGAGATGGAGTCTCGCTCTGTCGCCCAGGCTGGACTGCAGTGGCGCAATCTCAGCTCACTGCAACCTCCGTCTCCCGCGTTCAAGCAGTCCTCCCACCTCAGCCCCCTAAGTAGCTGGGATTACAGGCGCCCGACACCACACCCAGCTAATTTATGTATTTTTAGTAGAGACGGGGTTTCGCCATGTTGGTCAGGCTGGTCTGGAACTCCTGACCTCAGGTCATCCACCCGTCTCGGCCTCCCAAAGTGCTGGGATTACAGGCATAAGCCACCATGCCTGGCCAAAACCCTAACTCTTAAAAAAAAAAAAAAAAAATTGTTTTAAGATTTTTTTTTTTTTTTTTTTTTTTTTTTTTTTTTGAGACGGAGTCTCGCTCTGTCACCCAGGCTGGAGTGCAGTGGCGCGATCTCGGCTCACTGCAAGCTCCGCCTCCCGGGTTCACGCCATTCTCCTGCCTCAGCCTCTCCGAGTAGCTGGGACTACAGGCGCCCGCCACCACGCCCGGCTAATTTTTTTTTTTGTATTTTTAGTAGAGACGGGGTTTCACCGTGGTCTCGATCTCCTGACCTCGTGATCCGCCCGCCTCGGCCTCCCAAAGTACTGGGATTACAAGCGTGAGCCACCGCGCCCAGCCTGTTTTAAGATTTTTAAGTAAGTTCACCAGGTTTGCGGCCACCCCCACCCGACCATCGGGTCCATTTCCACGTCCCTGGCAAGTCTCCGGCACACATTCACGTTCCCAGCCTCCAGCCACCACGAGTCCCTTTCTGTCCCTACGGCCTTGCCTTTTCTGGACATTTCTGCCTTCCTTTCTACTTATTTTTAAATGGTTTCCTCTTCCTACATTTTAAAAGCCAATCATGATTCTTTAGGGAGAAAAACGAGGAGTAAACCAACAGAGGAGAGCTAAAGGGCCAGCGACGGGTCACTCTGCAGGTGCACGGGAGATAGGGGTGAAGGCTGAGGCACCCTCCTTAAAACTCCCTACCACGGCACTA
Source organism: Nomascus leucogenys (assembly GCF_006542625.1). Classification (NCBI taxonomy): domain Eukaryota; kingdom Metazoa; phylum Chordata; class Mammalia; order Primates; family Hylobatidae; genus Nomascus; species Nomascus leucogenys. The sequence continues at coordinate 93,137,486 of NC_044397.1, read as the reverse complement.
AGACACTGGAAAGGCAGGCAGCACCGCTGTGGGCTTCCTACCCTGACCCCGTCCAGGGGCTCTGGCACCAGTGGGACCAGTGAATGCCACATTCCCTGCCTCGTCGGCGGGAAACTCTGCCAGGAGCTAGCGGCTGTTCCCCACACCCGCTCCCCATTACGCACACTTGGTGGATACAAAAAGCCCACAGACCCAGGTCAAGGCCAAGACGCCCGCCTTGACGGCAACCCCACGTCTCACATCCAGGGTGCAAAACAGCCAACCGAGCCTCAAATCGTAACAAAGAAATGCGTCACAGCACCGACCTGTGCAGGAGGTCTCGCCGTCTGCAGCACCGAGATCCCGAAACCAAGCTCCGCTCCCTGGAAAAAAACACATAGAATTAGTCTGGTGTGGCTTGGCTGGAGGCGCCATGCACGTGTTGATGGGGTCAGCACTGGAGAATGGCCTCGCGCTCGTGATTTGACAAGGACAGAAATCATTTTGGCAACCAGGCGCGGTGGCTCAGGCCTGTAATCCCAGCACTTTGGGAGGCCAAGGCAGGCGGATCATGAGGTCAGAAGTTCGAGACCAGCCTGGCCAACATGGCAAAACCCCGTCTCTACTAAAAATACAAAAATTAGCCAACATGGTGGTGGGTGCCTGTAGTCCCAGCTACTCAGGAGGCTGAGGCAGGGGAATCCCTTGAACCTGGGAGGCAGAAGATGCAGTGAGCTGAGATTGAGCCACTGCCCTCCAGCCTGGGCAACAGAGCAAGACTCTGCCTCAAAATAAAAAAAAAAAAATAGAAAAGGAAAAAAGCAGAAGGCGATTCACTGAAAATATTATTAGAAAAAATTATTAGAGATTTAATACATTTTCCACGTGTTTGAAAACTGAGTTGAGTGCAAGGATTGATGTTTTTATGGCTCTTCACAGTTTATCAAAAACATCTCTGTACATCTTTGGAGCCTCACAATCTCCCTGGGAGGAAGAAGAGGGGGCTGAGTTAGTCCCACGGTGCCCAGAAGGCACCCAACGTATCCAGGTCTGCCCAGGACTTTTCTGGAATTAGCCTGAAAGTCCTGCATCCTGGGAAGTCCCTCAGCCCCAGCTCAGCTGGTACGGGCAGTCTCTGAGCAGAACCAGGCTGGCACCACATGCCTGAGGCTGCGACCAGGAACTCCCCACCTCAGGGGACTCAGGGGAACCCGTCACCATCACTGACAGGACGAGCTCCAGGGCCAGAGCTGGTCCTGCAAACACCGTGGTTTAGATGAAATCCCTGCTTCCCTCTGGAGTCTGGAATCCTGGCATGGGTCAGGCAGCAGGGGCCGCAGAACCAGCCCCCATAGGAACGTGGGCACTGGGTCTCTGGGAGCCTCGCTGGTGACGGTGCTTTGGGCTGTTGTCCCAGCTCGCTGCTGGGGATGAGGCGTGTCCCACGTGACGCACAGGGAGAGGGCCTGGAAGCCGGGCCTGGCCTCCCCGACCCACCCCATGAGCCTTTTCCTTCACAAACTCTGCTCCGTGCTCCGTGTCCTCTTGCTGGGACAAAGCACAGCCACAAGGAGGCCTCGTGTGGAGTCCGGGGTCCCCCCAGCAAGTCGCCCCATCTCTACAAAATGACCCCATCTTGACAAAAAAAATTTAAAAATTAGGAGGGTGTAGTGGTGCCCGCCTGTGACCCCAGCTACTCGAGAGGCTGAGATGGGAGTATCGCTTGATCCCGGGAGATCAAGGTTGCGGTGAGCTAGGATTGCACCACTGCACTCCAGCCTGGGCAACAGAGTGCAATCCTGTCTGAGAAAAAATAAATATAAATGCCACGTGGGGCCAGGCGAGGTGGCTCACACCCGTAATCCCAGCATTTTGGGAGGCTGAGGTGGGCGGATCACCTGAGGTTAGGAGTTCGAGACCAGCCTGGTCAACATGTTGAAATCCCGTCTCTACTAAAAATACAAAAATTAGCCAGGCGTGCTAGTGGGCGCTTGTAATCCCAGCTGCTCGGGAGGCTGAGGCAGGAGAATTGCTTGAAGCCGGGAGGCGGGGGTTGCAGTGAGCTGAGATCTCGCCACTGCACTCTAGCCTGGGTGACAGAACGAGACCCTCTCTCAAAAAAAAAAAAAAAAAAAAAAAGCCACTTGGGATCCAGGATAGGATCCTAAAACAGAAGAAGGACATTAGAAGAAAAAAATCGTGAAACTGGGGTAAAGAGTGAAATTTAGCTTATAGAAATGTACCCACATGGGCTTCCTGGTGGTCACAAGTACCTGGTCCAGCCTGGGCAACCTAGCAAGACCCCATCTCCCATCTCTACAAAAACAATGTAAAAATTAGCTGGACATGGTGGTGCAAACCTGTAGTCCCAGCTACTTGGGAGGCCAAGGCAGGAGGATCACTTGAGCCCAGGAGGTCGAGGCTGCAGTGATCTGCGATTGTGCCACTGCACTCCAGCCTGGGCAACAGAGCACGGCACTGTCTCAAAAACAAACCAACCCCAAATGCATGGTGACTTCATAAGATGCTAACATAAGGGAAAACTGGTGAGAGGTAGACAGGAAATCTCTGGATTTCTTTGCAACTCTTCTAAAAATCTAAAATTAAAAGTTCATTAAAAAAATGCAAACTTTTAAAAATGCTAGTTTCCGTTCTATGAGCTCAGGGTAATTTACCATCAATAAAAGATGGGGATAGGGAGCTGAAATCCCCGCTGTCACCTGCAGGTGGTCCCCTTGCCACAGGAATGCCCTGGCGCCCTTGGGCTCTGGGAGCAGCTGGAATCTTGGCAGGATCTGCTACACCAGGGCCTGCCACTCAGGACAGCAGCAGCTCAGGGCAGCGGGGATGAGCGATGAAAGGGCTGGAGCGGCACGCCCATGGGGCTGCAGGAGGCCCAGACTCCTGCTCTCCACCTTGCAGGGCAGCTATGAACATAATCCTTCAACTTTGAATCATGGTTTTTTTTTTTGTTTTTTTTTTTTTTGAGACAGGGCTTCACTCTGTTGCCCAGGCTGGAGTGCAATGATGCAATCACAGCTCACTGCGGCCTCTGCCTCCTGGGCTCAAGCGATCCTCCTTCCTCAGCCTCCTGAGGAGCTGGGCCTACAGGCGGGCATCACTGTTGTAGTTTTTATGGACTGGGAAGGGGGAAGGAATGTGCTTAGTTTGTGGGCTAATTTTTAATATTTTTTTAAATAGAGACAGGGTCTTTGCTATGTTATCCAGCCTGGTCTTGAACTCCTGGGCTCAAGTGATCCTCCCACCACCTTGACCTCTGAAAAGGCTGGGATTACAGGCACAGCCATTTCACCTGGACAACCTTAAATTACTGAATGAATTCGCACAGGACCCTGTCACTACCCTGCCAGTGACACCATACACAACTAGGGCACATCTTATCAAAACCACCAAACTGAGAGAGGCAGATACATTCAGTGTAGACACTCACCCCAGGAATCATTATTATTATTATTGTTATTATTGAGACGGAGTCTCACTCTGTCGCCCAGGCTGGAGTGCAGTGGTGCGATCTTGGCTCACTGCAACCTCCGCCTCCCGGGTTCAAGCAATTCTTCTGCCTCAGCCTCCTGAGTAGCTGGGATTACAGGCGCCTGCCACCACCCTAATTTTTGTATTTTTAGTAGAGACGGGGTTTCACCATGTTGGTCAGGCTGGTCTCGAACCCCTGACCTCGTGATCCACCCCCCTCAGCCTCCCAAAGTGCTGGGATTACAGGCGTGAGCCACGGCGCCTGGCCAGGAATCATTATTTTTAAACAGCCTTACTGTGAAATAACACCCATACCGTACAACTTGCCCACTTAAAGTGTATAATTCATCGTTTTCAGTATATTTGCAAAACTGGGCAACCACCACCTTTATGTAGTTCCAGAACATTCTCATCACCCTACAAAGAAGCCCCCTCCCCATCAGTCCCCGATCCCCAGCCCCGGCCCCCACGCACCCCCTCCCTGCCTCTGTGGATGGGCCTGTCCTGGACATTTCATAGAAATGGGGTCACACACTGTGTGGCCTTTTGTGTCTGGCATCTCTCACTGAGTGTGACGTCCTCAAGGTGCATCCACGCTGTGACCTGTGTCAAAGACTCGCTCCTGTCCATGGCTGGGTCTTACTCTTCCTGAGTGTGGAAGGACGTGTTTTTTAAATCCATTCACCGGCGGATGGACAATTGGCTTGTTCCTACTCGTTGGCGATTGTGAATCTGCTGCTGTGAATATTCGTGTCATGCAATCTTTTTTTTTTTTTTTTTTGAGACAGAATCTCGTTCTCTCCCCCAGGCTGGAGTGCAGTGGCACGATCTCGGCTCACGGCAACCTCCACCTCCCGAGTTCAAGCGATTCTCCTGCCTCAGCCTCCCGAGTAATTGAGATTACAGGCACCCACCACCATGCAGGGCTAGCTTTTTTTGTATTTTTAGTAGAGACAGGGTTTCCCCATGTTGGCCAGGCTGGTCTTGAACTCCTGACCTCAGGTGATCCGCCAGCCTTGGACTCCCAAAGTGTTGGGATTACAGGCATGAGCCACTGCGCCCAGCCCTAGGAATCATTTTTAAGATGAGTTCTCACTCTCTGCCTTCACTACAAACCTCCCCGTCCCCAGCCCTTTAACCCCAGCCCCTGGCTGTCCTTAAGACCTTGGACTTGGCAGTGAGGCGACCCCTGCGGACCCCCCCTGGTCTGCACTCGGCCCCACAGCAGCTTGGGTCAGAGGTGAGCACAGCGTGGGTGAAGCCGCATCCCAGCCACTCTGTCCTCGGGCCTTGAGCCACACCAGCTGGCGCCAGGCTGTCCCCCAGCGACCTTCAGCAGCTCGCTCAGCCCGACAGAAACGCTGCGTTTTCATGTTCCCTGTGTGGACAAATCAGAATCGACCCGGGCGGCCAGCAGTGGAGACAAGGAGGAGAGACCTCTCCACGGGGGTTAGGTCCTCTCAGAAACTGCCGAGCCAGGGGCAACACGAACCGCTGGGACCTCCTGTTCGTAAATTAGTATGGATTTCAAGGCGCCAATAGCCTGGCTTTAAACCCAGCTCAGGGCCCTGGGCACCTATGTGCAGCTGGCCCTTCCACCCAGCGGGCAGGCAAGTCTCAGGCACAGGCAAGAAACACTCCAGGTGGCAGGTGCTGAATGCCAGCAGGGAGAGATCAGTCCCCTTGGGGACACAGAGGCCACGGACAGTGGTGGTGGTCAGGGGACCTCGTGTAGGAAGGGCTGTCACCGCCTCCCAGCCCTCCCCACTGCATCCTGGAGGCACTTCTCCAGATCTCTGTCCGACTTCCTTCCCTCCCTCCCGCCCTCCCTCCTTCCTTCCTTCCTTTCCTTCCTTCCCTCCCTCCTTCCCTCCCTACCTTCCCTCCATCCCTCCCTCCCTCCTTCCTTCCTTCCTTCCTTCCTTCCTCCCTTTCTCTTTTCCTTTCTCTCTCTCTCACTCTTTCTCTCTTCCTTTGTCTCTTTCTTTTCTTTCTCTTTCTCTCCTTCTTTCTTCTTTTTCTTTCTTTTCTCTCTCTCTCTCCCTCCCTCCCTCCTTCCCTCCTTCCTTCCTTCCTTCTTTCCTTCCTTCCTTCCTTTCCTTCCTTCCCTCCCTGCTTCCCTCCCTACCTTCTCTCCATCCCTCCCTCCCTCCTTCCCTCCTTCCTTCCTTCTTTCCTTCCTTTCCTTCCTTCCCTCCCTACTTCCCTCCCTACCTTCTCTCCCTCCCTCCTTCCCTCCTTCCTTCCTTCCTTCTTTCCTTCCTTCCTTCCCTCCCTGCTTCCCTCCCTCCCTCCCTCCTTCCCTCCTTCCTTCCTTCCTTCTTTCCTTCCTTCCTTCCTTTCCTTCCTTCCCTCCCTACCTTCTCTCCATCCCTCCCTCCCTCCTTCCTTCCTCCCTTTCTCTTTTCCTTTCTCTCTCTCTTACTCTTTCTCTCTTCCTTTGTCTCTTTCTCTCTTTTCTTTCTCTTTCTCTCCTTCTTTCTTCTTTTTCTTTCTTTTCTCTCTCTCTCTCCCTCCCTCCCTCCTTTCTGTCTCTCTCTGCTTTCTTTTTCTTTTTTTTTTTTAAAGACAGTCTCACTCTGCCACCCAGGCCGGAGTGCAGTGGCATGATCTCGGCTCACTGCAACCTCCACCTCCCAGGTTCAAGCGATTCTCCTGCCTGAGCCTCCCAAGTAGCTGGGATTACAGGTGCCCATCACCATGCCCAACTAATTTTTGTATTTTTTGTAGAGATGGTGTTATGCCATATTGGCCAGGCTGGTCTCGAATTCCTGGGCTCAGGCAATCCACCCTCCTCGGCCTCCCAAAGTCCTGGGATGACAGGCATGAGCCACCGTGCCTGACCAATTTCTTTTTTAAAAAAATTAAAGTAGGCCAGGCGCAGTGGCTCATGCCTGCTATCCCAGCGCTTTGGGAGGCCGAGGCAGGCAGATTACCTGAGGTCAGGAGTTCAAGACCAGCCTGGGCAACACGGTGAAACCACATCTCTTCTAAAAATACAAAAATTAGCCAGGCATGGTGGCAGGCACCTGTAGTCCCAGCTACTAGGGAGGCTGAGATGGGAGAATCGCTTGAACCTGGGAGACAGTGGTTGCAGTGAGCCGAGATCGCACTACTGCACTCCAGCCTGGACGGCTAAGCGAGACTCCGTCTCAAAAAAAAAAAAAAAAAAAAAAAAAATTAAAATATTCGCATGCCATAAAATTCCCCCTTGTAGAACCTGGAGAATACAACGCCAAGTGAAATAGGCCAGACGCTGAGAGAGAAAAATACTGCATAATCCCACGTATTGTGGAGTCCAAAAGCAAAACAAGCAAAGAACCCCAAATACAGCCGGGCACGGTGGCTCATGCCTGTAATCCCAGCACTTTGGGAGGCCGAGGCGGGTAAATCACCTGAGGTCGGGAGTTCGAGACCAGCCTGGCTAACATGGTGAAATCCCGTCTCTACTAAAAATACAAAATTAGCCGGGCGTGATGGTGCATGCCTGTAATCCCAGCTACTCAGGAGGCTGAGGCAGGAGAATCGCTTGAACCCAAGAGGCAGAGGTTGCAGTGAGCTGGGATCGCACCACTGCACTCCAGCCTGGGGAACAGAGCGAGACTCCATCTCAAAACAAACACACAATCAAAACCCCCCAAATACACAGAAACAGAAAGCTGAAGAGCTGTTAGTGGTAGAGGAGGGAAAGGAAGTGGGAGATAGGGTCAGAGAATACAGTTTTTCAGCTGTGCTGGAAACATTGACTTGAGAGATGTCACTGCAGCCTGTGGACCAGCTAAATATATTGTAGTATGGGCTGGGCACGGGGGCTCATGCCTGTAATCCCAGTGCTTTGGGAGGTTGAGGTGGGAGGATTGCTTAAGGCCAGAAGTTTGCAACCAGCCTGGGCAACATAGCAAGACCCTATCTCTACAAAAAATTTAAAAATTAGCTGGGCATGGTGGCTCCAGGGATCACTTGAGCCCAGAAGGCAGAGGTTGCAGTGAACCGAGATCACACCACTGCACTCCAGCCTGGGCAACAGAGCAAGACTCTGACTCAAATAAAAAAAAATAATAATAAAATAAATAATAGAAACTGAAAACAAAAACCAGGTCTCACCCACAGTGTCGAAGGCATGCATCGTCCAGGGTTATTAAGGTGCTGGTTGTTATTTTGCTCCTAATTCTGAAAAGGCTGATAGATTTTATAGCTTAATATCTCCAAGCAGTGCCGAAGGACACAAACAGCCAGACCCTCAGCTCCCAAACCTGGGGATTTGCAACAAACACAGAGCTGGGAAATTCCGCCGCAGGGCAGATGAGGGATCGATCTGAGTCCCATGATCCTCAGCCCTGCTGATGTCCCAGGAGGCTGCACACACTGAAATCCACATCCTGAGTGGGGTGGAGGGACGAGGAGAATCCCGGGAGCTGGGGGTCCCCCTGGTTTATACTGTCTTCCCCATCGAGAGTTTATCCTGGTGTCTGGAGTGAGAAGGGATCGAAGTCTATTTTTTTCCAAATGAATGCAGGGTCTCTCCCCCTCAGCACTGTAGACATTAGGGCCAGAGCATTCTCTGGGGTGGGGCTGTCCTGGGCACTGCGGGGTGCTGAGCAGCATCCCTGGCCTCTACCCACCCCATGCCGGGGGCACCCCCCCCCGCCCTGCCCTCTAGAGCTGTTCTGTTGCCTTGAATTTCTGCCCTCTGACCTCCCCTGTCCTTATCCTTACGGGATCTTCGGATGGCGCCCTTGAGGCCCAGGGCCCATGTCCCCTCCTCACTCAGCCCTCCTGTCCACAGGTGACTCACAGTCCCCTTGGCACCACCTGGGCGCTGTCCCTGGCCTCGCCCATGGCTGACCTTGGCAGGCATCCCCAACAGAGGCGAGGGGACAGCTCTCGCCTGCCTCGGTGAGCCGGGGCTGCGGAAGATGTGCCAGGCACCCTGGGCCCCCCACCGCTGGGTCTGGGACACAGATGCTCTCCCATTTCCAAACCTCCCATTCAGACCCTCACTGCGGCGGGGGCGGGGCCGTGTCTTTTGAGACTCTGCACGCACGAGGGGGTGAGTTTGAGTGAGGCAGTCTCCATGGAGAGGAAGGTCTTTATTTAGGAAGCCAGGTGGGGGCGGGGCCGGGTGGGGAGGAGAAGGGGAGAGGAAAGACGAGCTTCTGCAGATTTCAAACCTGTCATTTCTTTTCTGACGCATCCCCTCCCCTCCGGCTTCATGACAAGCTCCGTTCCCACCTTCCCCGGGTTCCCAGAGCGGCCTCCTAGACACGATCCAAAACAGCACGGGTCCCCCTCCCAACCCCCAGGCACTATGGACATTAGAGCCGGGTCACTCTCTGGGGTGGGGTCGTCCTGGGCACTGCAGGGAACTGAGCAGCATCCCTGGCCTCCACCCACTCTATGCCAGGAACGCACCCCAGTGATGACAGTCACAGATGTCCCCTGGGGAACAGAATCATCCCCAGAAAGACCTCCTCGGTTAGGGGGTTCCACAGATCCCCAAGAGACTGTGTTTCATGATCCTTGCAACTGCTGAGGTCCCAGGAGGCTGCACACATTGAAATCCATACCCTGAGTGGGCGGAGGGAGAGAGGAGGAGAATCCCAGGAACTGGGGTCCCCTGATTTATGTTGTCTGCCCCACTGGGAGCTTATTCTGGTGTCTGTTGTGAGCAGAGAGGCAATTCAATTATTTTTTTTTTGAATTAATGAATGCAGGGTCTCCCCCTCTGCACTGTGGACATTGGGGCTGGACCATTCTCTGGGCTGGGGCCACGCTGAGCACTGCAGGGTGCTAAGCAGCATCTCTGGCCTCCACCCACTCCGTGCCAGGAGTGCCCCCGAGTTGTGACAACCACAGATGTCCCCAGACATTGCCCAGGGTCTCCTGGGAGGCAGAGGCAGGAGGATCGATTGAGCTCAAGAGTTCAAGACCAGCCTGGACCACAAAACAAGACCCCATCTCTACAAAAAAATTTTTAAAACGTAGCCAGGTGTGGTGGTGTGCACCTGTGATCCCAGTTACTCAGGAGGCTGAGATGGAAGGATTGCTGAGTCTGGGAGGTCGAGACTACAGTGAGCTGAGATCACACCACTACATTCCAGCCTGGGTTACAGAACAAGACTCTGTCTCAAAAACAAAACAAAACAAAACAAAACAAAACAAACAAACAAACAAAAAACAAAAAGAGACCCTGTCTCAAAAAAAAAACAGGGGGTTAAATAATCTGACTAGACACCTCTCAAATGAAGACACACAGGCAGCCAACAGGATTATGAAAAAATGCTGAAGATCATTAATCATCAGGGAAATGCAAATTAAAAGCATAATGAGGTATCTGTTAGAATGGCTATGATCCCAAAGATAAAAGATAAGAATCATTGCTAAAGATGGCCGGGCGCAGTAGCTCACGTCTGTAATCCCAGCACTTTGGGAGGATGAGACAGGCGGATCACGAGCTCGGGAGTTCGAGATCAGCCTGGCCAACATGGTGAAACCTCGTCTCTACTAAAAATACAAAACTTAGCCAGGCGTGGTGGTGGGCACCTGTAATCCCAGCTACTTGGAGGCTGAGGCAGGAGAATCACTTGAACCCAGGAGGCAGAGGTTGCAGTGAGCCAAGATTGCGCCACTGCACTCCAGCCCCGGTGACAGAGTGAGACTCCGTCTCAAAACAAAAACAAAAAAAACAAAAAAACATTGGTAAGGATGTGGAGAAAAGGGAACCCTGTGTACTGTTGGTGGGAATGTAAATGAGCACAGCCGTTCTGGAGAACGGAATGGAAGTTCCTCAAAAAATTAAAGATAGAACCACCATATGATCCAGTAATCCCACTTCTGGGTATACATCCAAAGGAAATGAAATCAGAATCTGTCAGCCTCATTCACAATAGCTGAGATAGGAAACCAACCTACGTGTCCATCGTTGGATGAATGGATACAGAAAATGTGAGGCCAGGCGCGGTGGCTCATGCCTGTCAACCTAGCACTTTGGGAGGCCAAGGCGGGCGGATCACAAGGTCAGGAGTTCAAGACCAGCCTGGCCAACATGGCGAAACCCTGTCTCTACTAAAAATACAAAAATTAGCCGGGCATGGTGGTGCACGCCTGTAATCCCAGCTACTCAGGAGGCTGAGGCAGGAGAATAGCTTGAACCCAGGAGGCGGGGGTTGCAGTGAGCTGAGATCACGCCACTGCACTCCAGCCTGAATGACAGAGTGAGGCTCCATCAAAAAAAGAGAAAGAAAGATGAACTAGACCAGAGGTTGGCAAACTCTGGCCCATGGGTCAAATGCAGCCCACTGCTTGCTTTTGTAAATAAAGTTTTATTGGCACAGAGCCGTGCGTGTTCACTTACATATCATCCATGGCTGCCTCTGAGCTCCTACAGCACAGCTGGGAGGCCTCGACAGAGAGCACGTGGCCTGCAACACCAAAAATTTATACTCCGGCCCTTTAGGACGGGTTGATAATCCCTGTACTAGAGTTAGATCTCAGAGGACCTTGAATGCCAGAAACAAATAAGTCCTAATGATTTTTAGCAAAGAGTAACGCTGTAAAACCAAATGTTTACAGATTTCATGTGCTGGAATCCTCTGGGGGTGGGGCAGGGGAGAGGCCTTAAAACATGAAAGAGCATCAGATCAATTTTCAATGATTGTCTTCAAAATTAAAACTGGCCAGGCGCGGTGGCTCATGCCTGTAATCCCAGCACTTTGGGAGGTCTAGGAGGACAGATTTCTTGAGCCCGGGAGTTCGAGACCAGCCTGGGCAACATGGTGAAACCCGGTCTGTTCTAAAAATACAAAAATAAGTTGGGTGTGGTGGTGCACACCTGCAGTCCCAGCTACTCGGGAGGCTGCAGCAGGAGGATGTCTTAAGCCCAAGAGTTCAAGGCTGCAGTGAGCTGAAATGGTGCCACTGCACTTCACCCTGGGTGACAAAGTGAGACCTTGTCTCAAAAAAAAAAAAAAAAAAAAAAAAAAAAAAATATATATATATATATATATATATATATATATATATATAAAATAACATTTATCCTAAAAAGAGAAACAGTACAAAGGCACTCAGAGCTGAAACTAAAAGTCGTCTGCCAGTCTCTAACTCCTGACTTTTGGGTTTCATGTCCTGCTCTATAGGACTTTTTGAATTCTGCCCCCAGTGATCCTTTTCAAAAATCTTTTGTTTCAGCCAGGCACTGGGGCTTGTGCCTGTAATCCCAGCTACTGGAGAGGCCGAGGCAGGAGGATCATTTGGGGCCGGGAGAGCTGGAGACCAGCCTGGGCAACATAGCGAGACACCATCTTTTAAAAAAATTTTGTTTTTGTTTTGGAAAAATTTCTGATTTACAGAAAAGTTGCAAAGCTAGTACAATGTTCCCTATGGGCGGCAGGCAACCTAGGTACCGAGGCAAGAGACCAAGGGCACGAGCTGCCTGGCTCTGCCTTCTAGGTAGCAGTAACAGAATTAGTGAAAGTACTAAAAGTCTCTGAAATGCGGAAATAATGGCGTAAGCTGTCTCCTCTCTCTCTCTCTTCGCCTCGGCTGCCAAACAGGGAAGGGCCCCCTGTCCAGTGGACACGTGACCCACGTGACCTTACCTATCATTGGAGATGGCTCACACTCCTTACCCTGCCCCCTTGTCTTGTATCCAATAAATAACAGCGCAGCCTGGCATTCGGGGTCACTACCAGTCTCCGTGTCTCGGTGGTAGTGGTCCCCCGGGCCCAGCTGTCTTTTCTTTTACCACTTTGTCTTGTGTCTTTATTTCTACGATCTCTCGTCTCCACACACGGGGAGAAAAACCCACAGACTCTATAGGGCTGGACCCTACAGTTCTCAGACGCCCCTCACCCAGTTCCCCCTCATGTTAGTATCTTACATCCGGGGTCTGCAAATTTTTTCTGCAAAGGGACAAAGAGTAAGTATTTCACGCTCTGCACGTGCTAAAGGGTCGCTGTTGCATATTCCTCTTTGTTATCTGTTTTTTTACAACCCTTTTAAAATGGAAAAGGCTTTTTAGCCCCGAGCTTTATAAAAATAAGCCAAGTATAAACAAAACGTGGTACATCCCCCAAAACCAAAACGTACCCCCGTGTTCACAGCAGCACAATTCACCAC